>NC_048218.1:3366477-3454611 GCF_002007445.2 Ailuropoda melanoleuca
TCCGTCACAGTCACGTGACAGCAGAGCCGGCCACCGCGGGCAGCGGGGCCCACGCCATGTGGCTGTGGGAGCTCCCCTATTGCCTGCGGGGAAATGCTGTGGTTTCCTCCCGCATCTGGATCTCGGCGGCAAGAACGTAGGCTCAGAGCTCCTAGTGAGCCTCTGGGCAGAGCTGCAACCATCCAGAGGTCGCTGGAGGATGGAGTCCCAGAAGATGTTGTGCGGAGGGCGCCACGGCTCTGCTTAGCCTCGGACCGGCCTGGGAATTTCTGTGAAGAACCTCCTATTCTTCACCGAAGTTACGTGAAGGAGCAAATACATACACACAGACACACGAGTGCACGAAGGCACACGCACGTGTACGCGTGTGCAGTCACGGGACCGTCTTCCCGTCATACAGGGGTCACGTGTATGCATGTGAAGTCACGGGACCATTTTCCCGTCATATGGTGGTCTTGCCTCTGAGCAAAGCTGGCGCGAGCACCTGGTCAGCGACTTCAAGGGTCCATCTCTGTGAGAGATTTGCAGTGGGATTCCTTTACAAAGCAAGGTCCCGGCAGCAGTGGCTCTCCCCCTCGGGCGAACACCAGAGTCACCCAGCGGGCTCGTTAAAACACAGCTCCCTGGGCTCCACCCCAGAGGGTCTGATTCCATGAGTCTGGGGTGGGACCTTCGAGGGTGCATTTGTAACAAGCCCCCAGGGGAAGCAGGTGCTGCTGGCCCCAGGACCACACTTGGAGAACCACTGGCTTGGGGCCCTTTCAACGTGTCTCAGGGTCACAGCGGTCAGGACCCTCGAGCTGATGCGTCCAGGCGCCAAGCTGGCTGGCTTCCTGACGGTCCCTGGATGTTAGGCGATGCCCAAGTGGCCCTGAGGAGTCTATGAGACAAAGCAGGAATAAACTTTTGCTTGGTCATGGCTGCCACCGTCTGCCTCAGTCCACTCAGGTGCCATTTAATGCAGCAGTGACCCAGAACACATCTGCCGAATAAAATAGCTCCGAAAGCAGCCCAGAATTTGGATTTTAAGAGTGTGTAAAACACATTACACAACCTTAGTAGATTCCATTGCCTTTTGCAAATGCAGTGTAAATGTTTTCATCGTGCTCAAAGTTATGAACTTTGACAGTCGCAGGGTATGTTAATAACACAAGGAGTATTATAACTGAGCGCTAGTAGGCTTATTTCCACAATAAAAACAGCTATGAAATACATTATAAGCCTTTACACTCCGAGGCTTCCCTCGGCTGCTGTTCACAGGACCCAGCAGGGCCCGGGACCAGGTCGGATCCCAGCCCAGGCAGGGGCCCAGTCCGGTCTGGACGAGGAGCAGGTGGTGCGCTTTTCTTTCTCGGTAACCCTGGGCTGCACCTGCCATGCTCAGCTCCCTGGGGCTCAGGCTGGGGACCCTCTCCCGAGGCTGGTCTGCTCTCCGGCTTACGTGAAGGGCTGAGTGCTTTTGCTCGGGACTCGCTGTTGGTTTACCCTCCTTCTTGGTGGCTCTGGGCTGTGGCTCCGGGAGCAGACCTGGGGCGACATTTGTGTCATGGAGCAGGAGCTGGGCTGGGCGAGCCGGGCGCGCCCCCATCTGCCTCCCTGCTCACCGTCCCACCCTTCTGCCTGTGGCAGGAGCTCCTCCAGGGCAGGGTCCGAGCCTGCGGTTCTGTGCCCGGACCCCGCATGTGTTGCCCCCAAAGACACCCCGTGCTAGTCTCACACGAGTTCCTTGGCTTCCTGTGAGGTCTTGACGGGTGAGGACCCCGTTCCCTCTGGTGGTAAACATTCAGGTTCACTTCTCTTAAGGAAGAGCTGAAGCAGGGAGAATACGCAGGAAGCTGTTCAAGTGACCAGCCCTGATGCAGGGGCTCAGGACCTGGGGGTGGGAGCAGAGCCTATAGTAAGATGGTGTCCCTCACCGTCGCNTTTACCCTCCTTCTTGGTGGCTCTGGGCTGTGGCTCCGGGAGCAGACCTGGGGCGACATTTGTGTCATGGAGCAGGAGCTGGGCTGGGCGAGCCGGGCGCGCCCCCATCTGCCTCCCTGCTCACCGTCCCACCCTTCTGCCCGTGGCAGGAGCTCCTCCAGGGCAGGGTCCGAGCCTGCGGTTCTGTGCCCGGACCCCGCGTGTGTTGCCCCCAAAGACACCCCGTGCTAGTCTCACACGAGTTCCTTGGCTTCCTGTGAGGTCTTGACGGGTGAGGACCCCGTTCCCTCTGGCGGTAAACATTCAGGTTCACTTCTCTTAAGGAAGAGCTGAAGCAGGGAGAATACGCAGGAAGCTGTTCAAGTGACCAGCCCTGATGCAGGGGCTCAGGACCTGGGGGTGGGAGCAGAGCCTATAGTAAGATGGTGTCCCTCACCGTCGCCGTGTCCCCTCTCCGCCTCCCTCCTCTCCATCTCCTTAGGGCACATTGCATTACACACACGTGAGCGCAGACAGCACTGCTCCTCGCTGGCGGGCATGCGGACCCCTGGGGTCGGGGCTAAAATGCAGCTTCTGGTCCAGCGGGCCGGTGAGGGACCTGGGCCTCTGCATGTCTGACAAGCTCCAGGTGACGCCCCCGGACCACGTGTTTGAGAAGCAGACAGTAGTGAATGACTTATCTGGGGTCTCCTCAACTTTCCTCAAGGCCGGTTTAGTTCTCCGGGTAATGCGCTCTGGGNGTGGGAGCAGAGCCTATAGTAAGATGGTGTCCCTCACCGTCGCTGTGTCCCCTTTCCGCCTCCCTCCTCTCCATCTCCTTAGGGCACATTGCATTACACACACGTGAGCGCAGACAGCACTGCTCCTCGCTGGCGGGCATGCGGACCCCTGGGGTCGGGGCTAAAATGCAGCTTCTGGTCCAGCGGGCCGGTGAGGGACCTGGGCCTCTGCATGTCTGACAAGCTCCAGGTGACGCCCCCGGACCACGTGTTTGAGAAGCAGACAGTAGTGAATGACTTATCTGGGGTCTCCTCAACTTTCCTCAAGGCCGGTTTAGTTCTCCGGGTAATGCGCTCTGGGAGCCCCAGGATTTAACCATGACATGAACCGGGGCACGCACTCAGCCCTTTCTAGCTGTGCCCAGATCAAGGACAGCAAAGCGGACCAAGGATCCCTGCGGGCAAATAAAACGTGCATTTTCCAATATCCATCACTAAATTCAACTGGGCTGCCCTTCTGGGAGGCGTTTTGGGGGCTATCCCTGCAGTGAGCTCCCCACAGGCATTTCTTCTTTGGGGTTTATGTTGCTTTTGGGCTGTAGCTTCCTTGGAAAATACTCTGGTTTATTGCACTAAGGAATTGTTACCTCATTATGGATGGCACAGAGCGAAAGATACTGAGGTCATCGTTGAAAGAAATACACTTGGGCAGAGAGAAGGAGAAATGGGGTATTTCCAGATCTTTCATTTTCTGAACGACTTCTTAGAGAACGTCTTTGCTTGCAGGCTTCACTAAGATGTGTGTGTGTGTGTGTGTGTGATAGAATTTAAAGAAAATGGAGTTTCCCTGCTCAGTGGGGAGCCTGCTTCGCCCTCTCCTCCCTGCTTGTTCTGTCACTATCTTTGTGTGTCTTTCAAATAAATAAATAAAAGTCTTAAAAAAAAAAGGAAAATGGAGTTTCTTGCTCTTTTGACTTTGGAATCTGAGATTCAAGCCCATCTCATCGTTCTTGCGAACCCCCATCAGCAGCCCGGCCAGGAGGAAGGTGGTCCCCTTCACTACCCAGGAGCATGCGACCAGCAGTCTCGCCCCCCACAGGGCGAATCCAGACCCCTTGGGACCACCCCAAAGAAGGGGCCACTTGCTTGATTTGTGACGTTTTTGTTCATCATCACGATTAGTAATGTTGGGGTGGCACCAGGGTGTCTGGGGGGGAGGACAAGGGAAGGCTTCCTCCCGACCGCGTACTTGCCGCAGAGAAAGGGGCAGCTGTACCGCGCTCAGAGGCAGGTGCGGACTTCGTGGGAGGGGCTGCCCTTCCCAGTCCCGGGGGGCCGTTTACTTTCTGGTCGGTACCTGTTGGGAGGCACGCAGGGTTGTTTTCCTAGCACCGCATTGTGAGGGGACCAGGTGTGGGAACAGTCTGTGAGTGCGCTGCCCTCTGCTCTGTTCTGTGCCAGCTGCAAACGTCTTTATGTTTGGAGACAGAGAAACGATGTCGTGAGTAAAGTAAAACAAAGGATAAACAATTTTATCTTTCTCCCTCGAGGCACGGTTGAACTTCAAAGCTAAGAGCCTTTTGTGTGGCCTCTGTGTTCTTTGTGACGTGGCTGGTTCCCCATCCAGGTTCCGGGGTCCACCCTCTCTGCTCCTCAAGAGCTCCACGGACTGCGTGCCCCAACCTCGCCTGGGAGACAGCAGGGGAGAGCTGGGGACGGAGACTGGCACTTCCCACCAGCCTCCATCTCTGCTCTGTGAAAGGCCAGGCACGGGACAACCACGGTTCCAAACACCAGAACTGGGGCATGGTGGGAGCAGAGGAAGGCCAGTCGGGCTCACTGCGCCATGGTGGGATTTTCATTTGGGACACTGAATGCATTGGCGGTGGGGACAGGTGTGACCAGCGGGGGATGGGGGAGAGGATGCCGTGGGAGAGACGCCCATCACCCACCTGGACCAGCTGCTCGAGAGTCAGGGGCACCACTGGATCGGCAGTATCCGGGCGGGTGTCCCCGTGTGGTGATGGGTCCCTCCTGTGAATCAGGGCAGGACACGTTCCCCCCATTTGCAAAACCACCTCCCCCTCCACTCAGGCAAAAGGAAGAAAAAGAAGCTGGGGAAGGTTTGCACCGAGGGGGTGTCTCACATCCTCATACTGGGCCCCGGTACAAGCAGTCCCATGTGTGGGTTGTGGGGAATGGAGATTGTCCCCGAAGCCATCCCCATCCTAATCTCAGCTCTGTGACTGCATCCCTTACGGGGCAAAGGGGACCATGCAGAAGGTCTAAGCTGTGGATCTTGAGACGGAAGTCCATCCCGGACTGTTGGGCCGGCCTCTATAATCCCGAGAGACCTTAGAAAACGGGCCAGGTCCGAGGCAGAAACCCACGTGGTGCTGGAAGCGGAGGGGCTGTGGGGGGGAGCTTGAAGACACTGCTGTCTGCAGGTGGAGACGAGGAGAGCAGGTGCCTCTGCAGTGGGGCATGGCAAGGGGACAGACGCGCCCCCCCACCTCTGCAAGAGCCGCTGGGAGGATTGCAGCCCACTGACCTTAGAGTTCCTGACCCCAGAGCTGTAACAGAACTAATCTGTGCACCTGTGATGAAAAATCTGTATTGTCCCTAACTGCCACCCCGTGGTGACTTGTTACGGCAGCCATGGGAAACTCCTACCCAGGGAGTGGATACTGAGCCACAGCTCCACGCCTTCGAGCTGGCGGGTGGTTTCTTGCTCCGTTTTATTGAATATTATACCCCTTTCAGCCTGTGTGGACATAGCCAAAAAGTGACTGGAATAGAACCAGGAAAATGACGGGAGCCTGAATCATCAGAACACAGGAAATAAAGTGACCGCGTCTTTCCAGTCCTCCATGGTGGGTCACCGTGGCTGCTTCCCTCCGGGCCACGCGGCAGGTCCACACGTTGCAAGGTCTGCGCTCACAGGGTAACGGTCCACCAGTGGCCGCTGCAAAGGCAACAGCAGAAGGCGAACATCCGGGATCCAAAAGTGCGTTTCGTGCGTCTACGAATCACATCGAGGGAGCGGAGGACACGTGGCGACGCCAGCCCCGCCCCGGCCTCCGCGGAGGGCTCCGCGTGCTCATCACGGCGTCGGGCGGAGCGTGAGCGCGGCCCCTAGCTGCCCGGGAGCCAGTTCCGCCAGTTAAACGCCGAGTTCGAGCCGTGCGTCAGCGTCTTCACGGGAGGGTTCACCAGTTCCCATTTTCCTTCCTCTTTATTTTCCTCACAGAAGCACATGCCCAGAGAGGGAATCTAGGATAGAGTTTTCAATCCCTTGTTAATGTTTTATACCAGCTCAATCGATTTTGCACTCGCTCTGAAGCCAACCAACAGGTCCTGCTGGGCCGGGGAGGCGGGCGCGATGGGCCCACAGGGGCATCGCTGCCCCTAACACAATGCCCACGGCTCACACGGCCGTCCTGGGGGGGGGCGTGCTCCTCCCACGGACTGGGAAAATGCCTGCAGACGCGATTGGTCGTCACCCTGGGGGTGCTGTTGGCAGGGGCAGGGATCCTGCTAACGTCCCACAGGGCACAGCAGCTCAGTGCCCCCAGCACGGAAGCAGCCTGCCCGAAGCTCGGCGGTGTCCAGGCTGAGACGCCCAGGCTACTGCGTGGGGACGGACTCGCATCCTCAACTCCGGCATCACAAAAAGATACGGTCATTGTTTTCGGAGCCCAGAAAAAAACCACTAAGTGAAACTTTAGACCTCAATCTCTTCATCCGCAAAGTGAACGTGTTCGTGTAGATTTTTGTTTTTAAGGCTTTTTGGGGTTTGTTTGCATGTTTTGCTTTTCTTTTTTCCCCTCTCTTTTGATGCCTAGAAATTCCTCAGGGAGAAGAAATTTGCAGAAATTCCAACATGCAGGGGGATCCATGTGGAGGCTGGTGGTGACTCAGGATGACTCTCTCCTGCTTCGAGAGACTTGGCATGTGTGCGTGTGTGTGCATGTCTATGCATGCATGTATGTGTGCACACGGGTCTACGGGCACGTGCACACGTGTACACATATGTGCGGGTGTGTGCACGTGTGTACTTGTGCGTTGTGTATATGTGTGTGTGCGTGCACGTGTGTGTGTGTGTATGTGTGGGGACAACGTGGTGCAGTGGGCAAAGGGAAGGTTGTGAACGGTCTCTTTCCAACTGCCCTTGTTTTGAAGACCCGCGGTCCCCAGAGCACTTTGGTAAATGTCTGGTAAGTGCAGGCAAGTCCAGCTTATTTGGGGAGGGGGTTGGGTGGACACCAAACTGTCAGGATGAGAAAGTCGCAGGAATTTGGAAGTTCAAGGCTGGCATCTTGAGAAAGGGAGACCAAGGGTCAGGGGAGTGGGTGGGGATCTGACTGCAAAGACTGGT
The DNA here is from genome assembly GCF_002007445.2 of Ailuropoda melanoleuca. NCBI lineage: Eukaryota > Metazoa > Chordata > Mammalia > Carnivora > Ursidae > Ailuropoda > Ailuropoda melanoleuca. The sequence continues at coordinate 3,373,498 of NC_048218.1, forward strand.
GGGGTTTTGGAATAGCACCAAAGTTGGGATTCTGTCAGCACCTGGCACGTGCTGGATAGTCTTCATGGGGATGACTGGGAGCCCCAGGACATCCTGGGAGGGGTGTAGGGTCAGAAGCGCGCAGCGCGGGAGTGCACAGGGGGAGACAGCGTCTGCAGGAGTGAGAGCGATGCTTGGGGAGCAGGTCGTGCAGGGGCCTCCAGGAGGACCCCCAGAAAAATCCACTGTCATCCAGCATGGCCCGGAGGCTCGAGCCCTATATTCAGATAGCAGTCAATCGGTGGCCCAGGCCCCAGAGGGCTTGGGAATATCTGGGTCACAGTTGGGAAACCCCACCTTGGAGACACTTTGGAGGGGATGCATGCTTCCACTCATGAGGAAACTGATCGAGAAGAGAGAAGGCGCACGCAGGTCGTGCTGCCTGACTCACACCCTACGTGAGGGAGGACCGGGCTTTCTCTGGCAGGCAGGGTGGGGCTCTGAGAGCCAAGGACCTTGCCTAGGCACAGAGCCGGTGTTGGCGGGTCAGGGCCTGGGGTCTGCTCCTCTGCAAGCAAGCTGTGGTGGGTCATGGTCCTGTGACAATTTTGCACAAGGAACCAGCCCAGGGACCCATCTCCCATCACGGGTGTTGTCTATACCATTGCACAGCCAGCCTCAAGGTCATTGGTCAACTGATTAATTTGATAAAAAGGACAAGGACAGGGGGCAAGTCTGGCCCTGAGTAGATTTTCAGGACGGGGGGGGGGGTTCTGAGCTCCTCGTTTGCCTGCTTTGATTCATCCCACCAATGGAAAAAGCCACCTCTGGGTTGCTGGGTGATGGTCAACAGGTTGGTGCAAAGTACCCACTGTCCTTCTCTACCTGCGGGTTACCTGTGAGTGTGTGCAGAGCCCCAGCCCAACCCCGGGCACTCGGGCTACCGCAAGTCCTGTGTGTTCCATGGTGGACTGACTCCAAAGGCAAGAGGGTGGGGTTCCTTTCTGTCCTCCTGTCCCCCGTTCCTGGCTCCCCAGAACAAGCCAGGCCATCTGTTGTCCTTTCTCTTTGCATCCACATGGCTTACTCCTCACTGGACCATTTGTTCAACTTTGGGGTTGCAAGGGATTACCATGCCTTATTTTTATGTTATCTGGGCAGCAAATGGCCCAAGTTGCTATAATGATGATAAAGATGATAAACTGCTGTGGTCGGCCCCCGCCCAGGGCTGCCCTTTGCCTAAGAGCAGGTGTGCACGTTCTCAGGAGATGGGGCAGGCGGGGTGGTCCCTGCCACCGTGGGTGGGCTGGAAGGAAGTGTGATGACCCTGTGTGCTCCGGGGGCTTGACTTCATGGCCCGCAGAGAAAGGGGCAGGCACGTACCTTCCTCACTAGCTGGGCGAAGTCTCCACTGTCCCGGGGCGGCAGCCCGAGGAGCGGGCGTGTGCAGGAGTCCAGCGCTGAGCCGTGGCTCACAATTAGGATGACGCCCACTGTAGAGAGAAGCACACCTTGGGGTCAGAGGAGGCACGGAGAGTGCCTTTTATTAGAATGAGGGTCCCCAGAGCTGTGCGGTGCACAAGACGTGAGAGAGCCCGGGTAGGAAGTGGTGTGGCAGGGAGCACGTGTGCGTGGTCCGTGGCACATCATGTCCTCGGGCACAGCTGGGGTGGCAGCGCCTGCTGCGAACTTCGGGGATGGGACCGTGCCGTGATCCGAGCTGCCACCTCTTGCGGGATGTGGTGGTGGCTGCCGCCCAGACCGGGTCCCTTAGCTAGACAGTTATCAGCCAGTTGGCCACCGTGAGCCTGCTGATGCCTCTGGTTTCGTTAGCGACATTCTGAGCCCACGGGTGGAGTCTCCGGCCGGCAGCGTGAGTGACGCGGGCACAGAGCACAGCAGGGGAGAGCGGGCCCAGCCGGGAGAGTCCGGGAGGTGCCCCGGCCAGACCCACTGGATCCACCTGCAGGAGGGAGTCAGGCGGCGGGCTTCCCCGAGGGCTACGGCGGACACAGAACAATCCGTGCACGCTGGCTCCTAACACGACTCTACGTTCTCCAGCAGGACCGAAGTCCTGATGTACTTTTCCCGTGTTATTTCCTGTTCGTTCCACTCTCGTATCTTCGGCTTCCCCAGTCGTGGTGTGGTGCCAGGTGCTGTCTGGGAGGCGGACGCGCACCTTGGACTCTGGGCCTGTGCTCTCAGCTCGCGGGTAACTTGGGCGCGCGGGCTCCAGCCCTCTGAGCTTCAGCGTCACGAGGAGTATGGGGTGGTGACGTCACAGACCGCACAGGAAGGTGAACAGTTAACAGATACCCTGCCCGGGGACTGGTAGGTGTTGGCTTTTACCCTCCAGCCCACCTGGGCTTTTCCTTCCTCCTCCGTGGCTTGCCACACCTGCCACCCTCCCGCCTTGCTCCCGCTCTCCCCTCTTGGGCCCCATTTGCCTTCCAAACCCTGCTTGTCCTACAGCTCCGGTGCTGCACCCCGACAGCCTCTGCCTCCTGTGCGGCCCCGCGGACAGTGGGCTGTGCTCCCTGCAGTGAGCAGCACGTAGACGGCACCCAGCAGGCTCAGGAGCTGATAAAGCAGATCTCCATCCCTGTTCCGGAAGGCCTCACCCCTGTAGGAGGGTCCTCGGCGTTGGAGCATCCCGTGGCTTCTGAATTTCAGCACAGGGCAGAAGCTTGAAATGAATAGCCGGAAAGCGGTGGGCTGAGGAGGGACCGGGTTGGGCCGTGGAAGGCTCTGATGTCGTCTTCCGTCTGTGGGGCTCCGTGCGGTCAGTGTGAAGAACAGGGCTTTGCTGATCCGTTAGATCCCACTAAGGGGCGGTTTGCAAAAGTCCACTTCCCAGGACGCCAGCCAGTCGAACAGGCAATGTCAAGCAGCCTCGTGCCGGCTGTGTTTGGGGGGATGGATAGACAAGGTTTGGGTGTCTTCCTGCAGGATGTCTGGGAGCGCGTCCCCCTGTGCGCCAGGGACTGTCCGGGGGGGCGGGGTGCTCAGCTCTTCCCCCCTACAGCAGGAATGGTCGTCCCCACCAGCAGACATCCCCACTCTGAGTCTCTGGGATGAGGGGTAGAAAGAACCCCGGGTGGGGAAGCGGGTCTGCCAGTCTCTTACCACCTCAGAGACTCCACTTTGTGTGATTCAAAATTCCTAATCTTCCAGATGCTGTGCCCCGTTCCCCAACAATGTTCACGCTCCGTGAGGGTAGAGCACGTGCCTCCTTCGCTTAGATTTTCCCCCACGGCGTCTTATTTGGCGTCTGACGCAGGGCGATGTTCAATACGCACTTGCTAAATTTAAATGTTGAAAGGCTTAGTTTTTAGCTGTTTACCATGGACACTTTGAGAGAGACCCAGATAGGCGCGAAGGTGGGCCTCACGCGTCCTGGAGCCGCAGCGGTGTGCACCGTCGGAGGGCTTCCCTGCCCCTCCCCCGCCACCACCAATGTCCCGCTATTTCAGACCCCACCTAGGGGCAGCACTGCCACGTGAGGACTTCCTGCCCTTCCACACCCAACCCGCCACTGTCGCACTAACAACTCGCTCAATTTCTTAGGCATTTCCATGTTCAGATTCCACATTCGGATTTTTCTAAGGGTCTCAACCATCTACGTATACAGATGCTTTGTGCCAATCGGCATTCAAACGTGAGCTGACATATGGTTCTTGCATCCTTAGTTTCTTGGGTCCTAGGAAACAGACCTGTGTGGTTTGTGCTGACTCACTGTCCTGGATCCCATTGGCTCTCAGTCTCAGAATCGGGCATCCCAGGCAGCAGGGGGATGTGCCTACGCACCCTGTTACTGCGGAGGCCGCCATGTAACACTCTTGGTTGGGGTGGGGGGCGGAGGAGGTGGGGGTATTCCTAGGTTCATAAAATGGGCCAGTTTCCACCCTGGGGTAAGACCCCAACCCTCGGGGGTCTGCCCATAGCTGGGGGTGGGGGGGAAGGGGGAGGCACTTACCATCCCCCGGGCAGGTTCTGATGATCTGTCCCACACTCACCGCACACCTTTCCACATACTCGTCGTAACTCTCAGCCGGCAGGAGGGAGGCGAGGGGAAATGCAGGCCTAAAGGATGAGAGAGAGGACCCCGGCCACGCTGGCCTGCTTGCTGTGTGCTCAGCTGGAGGAGAAGCCCTTCTAAGATGGCCCTGCCACAGAGGCCACAGCGGTCCACAGCGACCACTGGGCCTCAGTGCCCATCTGTGTAGAGTCAGTTTCAGCAAGACTCCTGCTAACACAGCGAAGCCAGCCCTTGGTATGGGCTCCCCCTCGATACCTGGGCAATCCCTGCAGCACCCCCCCACCCGCTGATGTCCGGTCACGCTGGCCTGACTTCAGCCAGGTGGAGCTTATGGAGGGTAGTTTATGGGGAATTACCCCACTCTCTGAGTGACTTTCCACCCCCACCCCGCTCCTCAGCTAACCACCCCCACTCGTCCTCGTTGTGTTCAGAGCTGAGTCCCGTTCTGCTCCCCTGTGACAACCCTGCATTGCAGCGATCTCCCAGAATAAAGTCTTTCGTTCTGTCTTTAACAGGTGTCATGAATGTTTCTTCTTGAACAAGAACTAGAGAAGGACCCCACCCTGGCAGAACGCGAGAGGACGGCGTACCTATAATCCAGGCTGACGTTGAAATTCGCCTCTTTCAGCTCGTCCAGGGTCATGAGAGTTGGGGTAGCTTTGCCGGACTCCCATTTTGTCCATTCAAAGATCCCAGGTTCCACTCTTATCTTAATTCTTCTCTCCAGTTTGAGCTCTGGATCCAACAGAACACAAGCCTTTGTTATCCTCTGTGTCCATTTTGGTTTTATGTAAGTAACTCTCTTCTTAACTTAAACAATACCTTTTAATAATGTGACTTTTTTTTCTTGGCAAATATTGATCTGTGATTACTTGTAGCCGTGCTAGTTCTGAGTCAAAACCCCTGGGTGGTTGGAGCACATCAGAGGAGCGGTGATGCCCGTCTGTCGGGAAGGGACCAGGGCTGGGAGGCTCACCCTGGCATTCACCCGGATGGTCCAATACAACTGTACAACCGGACGGGCACCAGGCCTGGTCCTCGGTCAAGAGAGAGCACACTGCATCGGCCAACCCAATGATCCCTGGGAAAGACCGGCCAATCGAGGAGCACATTGGTCACACTGAGGCCCCATCCTGACAAACACCCCAGATGGAGCAGAAGGGGAAGGGTAGGGGAAGCTGTCTCTCAGAACATCTGGACTTCTCCCAGCTACCCCACCCAAGCATTTCACCCCTCAGCTAAGAGAAGACTGTGGCAGAAGGCTGTCTCTGTGAGTGGGGCAGAGAAGACCTGCATGTTTTTGCTGGAAATGGAGCAAACGTCATTAAGCTGAAATGCTGGAAATCAAGTCAATTCTCAAAATGCATCCCAGGTCATGGAAGAGGTCCCTTTGCCAAAGCACGCTTAGGAAAGGGAGTTACATGGTCTAACGCGGCTCCCGGGCTCTCTCCAGCCTGTGCAGGGCCCGTGTCCACTGTGAATAGGTCACGTGAAGGAACAGTAAAGTTCCCAAATGGGCTGGGCCGCTCCTTCTGTGGAGCCTTCTGGCAGCCACTGCTCCGCGGGTCACACTTTGGGAAATGGTCCGTTTGGACAGCCACGGACCCAGCATTGAAATGAAGGACTTAAGGGTAGCAGGTTAGCATCTCAGATGTCAGTCTGGAAACAGACCGGTCATGTTCCAGGACCTAGGAAGAAGGCTGAGTGCCCTCCTTTTTCTGAAGCAACACAGGGTTTATAAACTCGGGACTCTCTCAGACAGCACGGGAACAATAAGGATGTTCTGGATACAGACTAACAGTCCATGAGAGATCGTATGGGAGACACTGATGTTACCGCCACCAGAGAACATTTTGGAGAACTTTTTATTTCGCGTCTCAAGCCCAGCCATTGTTAGAGCCAGCTTTCCGCCTGCTCCTCCATGTCCGCGCCTGCAGGGGAGCCCGGGGCCAGTCGGCGGGTGGGTCTCAACATACAATCATGCTCGCTGACCTCAGGGGGCTCTCCATGCTGCCCGGCGGCCATCCTCCGTCTCCCCACCGTGATCTGACCCTTCTCTCTGATGGGCTTGTCATACCTTCTGTGCATCCTATGACCCCCAGACGGCCCTCCCTTTCTCATTTTCAGCTGGTGGCCTGACTCCCTCTGTCTCTGAGAAAGCAGAGGTAAGCCCCCTCCCCCACATTTGCACACCTGCTGGGTCTGGGTCCATGTGCTCTGCCCTCTGTCCCGTCGCTGTGGAGCTTCTGCTTGTGGCTCCTGCCCTGTGACCTACACCACACCCCCTTTCCCCACACAAGGAGGGCAGGGCGGGGGTCCAGCAGGAGATGCAGAACCAAGGCCCCCAAACAGGCTGCCCTTCTCTCTCAGAAGCTGCAAAAGGCCTGCCCGTGGCTTCCTAAGGGACATCAGCCTTTGATGGTGCTGGACAGCTCCCAGCAGTCTGTCCCCTTGCCGTGGGCTCAGAAGGGACCATAGCCATTCCCAGCTCTCTGGGTTTCTGAATGCCCCTCCTCAGATGTTTTTTTTTTTTTCTTTCTTTTTTTAAACACATAGTGGATGTAGGCCAAAGGTGGGCAGTGTGATGACAGGCTCCTGGGTTACGATCCTGATATTCCAGAAATGTTGGTGGGCTCAGTGCCTGTTTATAGCTCTTGGAGGGCTGCTCCATGACTGTCTTACACCTTACGTGGCCATTCATCACCTCTCATCCAATTCTTAACCCCCGCCCACTCCCCTCTCCCCTTGGAGAATAACCATGAGGTCAAGGCTATATGAGGAGCTCACTGCGGTTCTCACCGACCTTCCAGGATGTGTCTGGCCGTCTGCACACAGCGGAGGGCTGGGGAGGTGAAGACGGAGGTGACTCTGATGCCACTCTCCAGTAGTGCTTCCCCTGGAAAACAGCAAGTGGAAAACGCCTCTTCGTAACTGTAGCCTCCATTGGGTGTCTCACTACCTGAGGGGGGCAGGGTCTTCAGTGGCCCCAAGATTCCCACCCCCTGGTGCACCTGCCTGTGTCGCCCCCTTGAGTGTGGCCGGAAGCTGTGATGATGTGAGGTGGCACTCCTGGGACTCTGTCGTCATACAGCAGAAAGGGATTATTTCAGGTAGACCTGACCATTCAAGTGAGCCCATTGAAAGCAGAGATTTTTCTCTGATGGTCACAGAAAAGAAGTCAGAGAGATTCAAAAGTATGGGGACTCGAGGAGTGCCTGGTGGGCTTAGTTGGTTAAGAGTCCGACTCTTGGTTTTGGCTCAGGTGGTGATCTCAGGTTTATAAGATCGAGCCCCACCCATGTTGGACTCCACGCTGAGCATGGAACCTGCTTAAGATTTTCTCTCTCCCCCTCCCTCTGTCCCCACACCCCCTCCTGCTCACTCTCTCTCTCTCAAAGAAAAAAAAAGTATAGTATTCAACATGCAAGAGATTCCCTACTGCTGGCTTTAGAGATGGAAGGGACCATGTAGCAGGGAACTTGGGGGTGCTGGGAGCTGAGTGCAGCCCTTTTCTGATAGCCAGAAAGGGAATGAGGACTTCAGTCCTACAACCTCAGGGAATAGAATCCCCCCAACAGGCATCGGGAGAAACTGGAACTGCTTCCAAGAGGCTCCAGACGGGAGCTCAGCCCAGCTGACACCTGGCTTTCAGGCTGTGAGATCCTGAGTGGAGAACCCAGCCATGCCATGCCCAAGCTTCCATCCTATGGAACCGTGAGCCGACAGGTGCGTGCCATTTTAAGGGGGCAGTCATATGTGTTGCAGCAACGGGGAACTCGAGGCTACCTGAGGCTCGTGGGAGGACAAGCCTGGAGAGCCTTTGCCTATCACAAAACCAGAGGACTTAGTCCTTGGGAAAGAGGGGGATCTTTTCAGTAAGACATATGCACAGTGCCAAAGCCAGTGAGGCTGTCACAGGCTGGATTGTGTCCCCCAAATTCATATGCTGGGGTCCTAATAGGTCCTCAAGTGTGACCTTCTTCGGGCATGCTGTCTTCATAATGGTGGTCAAGGTACGACGAGGTCACTGGGGGGGCTCTAGTCTACTCTGACAGGTGTCCTTGTAAATGGGGGAGTTTGGACACAGAGACAGCAGGCACAGAGGGATGTGTCTATGTGCCAAGGGGAGGGGTCTGGAGCAGACGCCCTCATGGCCACAGGAGGAGCTCGGACTTCTGGCTTCCAGAACCGAGAGAGAATGCCTCTGTTGGTGAACACACCCCACATTGGCACTTTGTAATGGCGGCCCCATGTGGAGGCCAACACCTGCCCGCACGGACCCTGAGCTCCTGCAGTTCATACACATTCCCCAGCTCCTGATTCCATGTTCTGAACTCATTAAAGACCAGATGAATTCATTGGCTTCTTTTGTTCCCAAAAGTCAATTAGTGGAACCACAATCCCAGACATGAAGCATAAGCCCAAGGTGACAGATTTTGAAATAACATCAAAGAGAAGATGTGTTTTTTTAATTTTTAAAATAACACCCTTAGTGTAGACAGAAGTCGTTGGTTTTTCTACCCTCTCTTGCTCTTTCCATGCCTACCATTCGTTCCTTCCAACTTCCCCAACCATCCATCCTGGGTCCAATCTCTGCACTTCCACTCACTAGCTGTGCAATCTTGGGCAACTTACTTAACCTCTCTGTGCCTCAACATTATCAGCAGAGCGGGGATAATGCTAATGCTGACCTCAGCGGGCGGGTAGCCCGGGCTCAGTATGCCTGAGCGATAATCATTGCTGTGATTATTGCAAATCTCCCCAAACATACCTGCCATCCTGGACTGGAAAATCCCACACGAAGACAATGGCGGGTCATTTTCGAAGTCTTTGATACCATTGCTCCTTCTGGGCAGACTGTACGGAAAGTTCAGATCTGGTCGGTAGTATTTCCCTAAAGCATAAACAAGCACCGGGCATTCAGGTCCATCAACTTAGTGCATATTTAAAACCCCCAAGATCGAGACCCATATCGGAAGCAGGGTTATCACTTAAGTTGTCAACTGCGTTTTTTCTGGAATGTGCTCTGTGATGTGGATTCAATTGGAGAGAAATTGCTGCTCTACCATGTGCATGTGTCTTCAAATACAGAAAACACCGGCTTTAGCCTCGGGAAACATGAGACCCTCTTGGTGCCCTGATGACCCCTCGCAACGACTCACTCATAAAATCTTCCTGATGAAGAACGGAGTGTCTCCATTACCGACTTGGCTTAACTTGATCAGAATCCCTTGTTGGCATTAATTACGGAGGTGAAATTCTGCCCATCCCCAGAGCTGACAGTGTGTCCTATTGTCTCCGGGGACGGAGTTCCAGGGGTGCCTGGAAGTCAGGAGGGTCCGCGGGGACTCCCCCAACGTCCATCCAGAGACTGCGGGGAGCCTGACCTCGAGCTCGACGACCTGACCGTCTGGTGCAAATCCTGGCACCACGGGTTGCTAGTTTGTGATCAGAGACAACGAACTTAATCTTCCTTATTAGTAAAAGGGGGAAACGACGGAGCTGTTAGAATGAGTCACTGTGATAACACCCAGATCCCGAGGGCCCGGCTCAGGGACAAGTGATGGGCCTCATCTCACTCTTGAATTATCAGCCATCCCTGCGGAGGACCCTGTGCCATGTCCACCCCTCATGTCCCCCAAGCAGACCCAAACCCCCTGGCTGCCAGTAGGTTCTAGCAGCCAAGCCGCCCTTCCTGAGACCTGCCACCCATCTGGGGCAGGCCCTGCCATGTGCCCTGCCCGAGAGTGCCAGCCCGGCCCTTCTCACGGCATCCCAGCCCTTCACAAACACAGGGAGGCCACCTGCTACTTCCAAGGTCTTGGTTTTTTGGTTCCATCCACAATTTTCCTGAAAGCTCCGCCCCTGGAACTTCCATTGGCAGATACATTGTGTGAAGAAAGGCTTTCATTAAATGCCAGAATACATGGTGCGTTGGCTAGAAAAGTGGATTTCTTTGCTGTTGTTGTTGTTTTTTCCCCAAGAGAAGGTCCATTGACTGTGTTGTATTCTCAAAGGCATCTGTAACCCACAAAAGGTTCACCTGCTCCATGTCGGCCTCTTGTCCTCATTGACACTCCGTCTGTGAGAGGCGGAGAGCAGAGCTCAGAGAAGACAAGGATCTGGAGCAATGTTATGTTCCGATGTGCACAGCCTACAGACGTGAGGTGACCTGGCCAGTGCCACTGAGAAATGAGGGGCCATGCGAGGTGTGGGTACTTGGCACAGAAGTGAGCCGAAATGAAGAGGGTCAGAGGAGAGGCTGGCAGCTCCCCAAACTCCCCACTGTAATGCAATAAACCTCACAATATGCAGAATTCGGACAAATTAGACTGTCGGTGGTCACTGTAGGGCCACTTTGCCCGGTGCAAAGAGCCACCAGGAGCCTCCTTCAAGCTGGGACTCTCCAGCACTTTAAAGTACTTTCCCCTGTAGGTGACCCAGTCTCTTGCCTGGATGACCAATATTCTTCCTCTTTCCATGCTGTCCTATCACTGTTTTCGGAGCTGGTTGTTTTGTGTTGGTCCCACCATCACCACACGCACACTGACGCCAGGTGCCGTTTCAGCCTGCGGTTTCGATCATTGTTGCCTTACCAGAACCGTTCTTCTAACCGCATGTGTCAATGCTGATTCATCCTCATAGCTACGGACCATCCTATCGCTTCTCCCCTGAGCCTCTGTGTCTCTGATCGATCTTGTTTTAGAGAGACAACCACAGCATCACCTCCGTGGGTCCTTGCAAATAGGTTTGGTCATGACGTAATCTGCTCAGAATTTTCCTGCTGTGTGCTGATCCCCTGCCAATGGTCTTCCCTAAGCATTTCCCCCTCTTCTCAGCCTGCAGGGCTCGGGGAGGAATTCCGAAAGAGCTTAGCTCGCCCAGCTACTCTGAATCTCCGTTCATTCGGTATCTTTCTTTATACAGTCAGTTATCCGTGGCTTAGAAGTCGTGGCGTGCTGGGCTTCCCGTTAAGGGGCGCTCGCTGGTGCGGGTGTGGATCGACTGCTGGGGGGTGTGCTGGATTTACAAGCACTGTGCTTAGTTCTTGGCATCCAGGGGGCCGAACTCGGGGGAAGCAAGATGCATGTTCAAAATCTGTCCATCGGTTGAGTAACACAGTTAAACATGGTAGGGAAATGACCACAGCGGTGAAGCTTAGCTCAGAAGGATACAGCATGAGACAGGGTTGTGCCAGCAGCTGAGGCTTCAGAGACCGCAGGGCACAGAGACCTCAGTGCTCTCAAGTCAATGCTGGTCACTAACCAGCTACCCTACGTGTGCGTCCAGAAGAACGACGACTGTCCACGTGTCACACCAGCAGGTAGCCGCTCCTCCGTCTTCCACACAGCGTTTGAGGTGAGATGCACACTCAGGGCACGTGTATAATGCCCACGGAGAGAGACGTAGCCCGTGCCCCTCCCGCCTATGCTGTCTCTACACAGTCGCTCTCGAGAGTGGGGCCGCAGGAGATCGGCTCAGGAGGCCGAGCAGGGGCGTCATTACTTAGATCTATTTTCTGGGGTTTGATTCTGCCAGGACGTTACCTACCATCCGGAGTGGAGCACTGCTGCAGCCAGGACTTCCCGAAGATCTGATCGACTCTCTCACCGTGGCGTACCACCAAAACACTCCTCCTCGCTATTGTGGCCTGGCGTGGTGGAAAGAAGGACACGTGCATTTTTACATGTGCTGTCTTAGACTTGCTCAATGGGCGCCGCCCCTCGCCATCCCACAGGTGGCCTAGAAGCAGGATCGCTTCCTTCCCTCCTCACGGGCTACAGCCCATTTCACCAAAGTCATTGCAATGAAAGAAGATTAGGAATTGAAGGTGGAAATCTCTTTAATTTCTATCAACTTTTTATTTCCTGGGCCTATGACACTAGCAAGGAAATGAAAAGCAATAGGAACAGCCCATACCATAGAGAGCACCTTGACTTTTCTGCCTTTCTGTTTCTTCCAAGTCCTTACCCTGTCCTAGTCCCACCAGGTGGCTGTAACAGAACTCCCCAGTCTGGGGGCTCATAAAAAATAGACATTTATTTCTCACAGTACTGAAGGCGGGAAATCTGAGATCAGGGTGCCCACCTGATTGGGCGGGGACCCTCTCCTGGATCAACTTCTTGCTGGGTCCTCACAGGGTGGAAGAGGCAAGGGAGCTCCGTGTGGTCCCTTGTATAAGGGCACTAATCCCGTCATGGTCCACTCTCCTGACCTCACTACCTCCCGGAGCCCCCACCTCGTAATGCTAGTACGTTGGTGGTTAGGATTTCAACAAATGAATTTTGGGGGGACACAAACATTCAGACCAGAGCATCCCTCCATAGTGACTTCTTAGGACATTTTCTGTATAACAGATATTACATATTTCCTCTCTATGCAGATACTGCTGTTAGTATCCCTGAGGCCCAGCATACTGGGAGCATGCGTGTCAGAGGCTGGCACACAGGCTTCAGTTCACAGACTCCCCACTTAGGGAGCTTCGGGTCTCACTGGGACCAAGGGGGCACACACGGAAAGATGAGTCGTAGAAGAGAAGGAGGTGCAGAGCTGACAGCGCCTGTCACGGGAGGTGGGCTGGGGGGGCTTCAGGTCAGACATGGGACTTGGTCATGTCCAGAGCTAATATCACCGGGGATGGATGGGCCAGGGTCACCAAGATGGGCAGGCCGAGGTCACTGAGATGGCTGGCATCGGAAGGGCATCTGGGCAGCAGGTGGCTGTAGCTGCCGGTCTGCTTGTCCTTGCCCAGCTCCTCTTCCCGAAGCAGGTCTTTCCTCCCGCTCCCCATTTTTGGCTTCACAGTCTTTGAGGCTGGGCTTAAGGGTGAAAATGAAGGAGCTGATATTTTGTGTGCTTTTGCTGCTGAGTGGGGTAGGGAAGGGAGGTGGCAAGCCGTGGCCCTCCTCAGCACGGAGCCACATCATGAGCCCCAGCCCCGCTCTGATCTCCCCTAAACCCTAGAGAGGAAAACGCAGATATGTTGGACACCTAGCACGCTGGAAGGGCAGTGATGCCTCTGGACCCCAGCTGATGCCACCGACCGTTCCCTTTCGGATTTGATTCTGCTAACAGTGTGGAGCCCGGAGGGTCGGCACCAGCAGCCTGCGTCCTCCAGCGCTCCTCCGAGTTTGTCTGCGGGATCAAGTGCAACTGCGTGTTGGGAAGCGCTGAGGACATGCTGAGACCCTCACGGTGTGCGTGGGGGCAGCGTCACAGGCAGCTCCTGCCGGGCCCTCCCGTCTCTCGTGGAGTCCACAGCATGTGGGCAATGCGGAGTCTCCAGTGGCTTAACGCACCGGCCCCTCCTGGCGGGTCTGCCCGCAGTCCGACGTGTGCGTGAAATGTGGTGCTTGTGAGCCTGTGGGACCTTCCAAGCCTCCATGTGCAGTTTCTCAGGGCCTTGGGGCTGATTCTCCACAACGGACACATGATCAAGGCAAAGCAAACATTAGGATGGTCTCTTAATACAGCACGCAGGTGTCTGGCGCTGGAGGCAAACGCACCAGGGCCGAGCTCCAAGGGAAGTTTGTCTTGTTGTCTTAGAATCGCAGAGTATGGTTGATGCCTACTGATACCAGGATGCCTTCCCCAGGATAATGAATATTGAAATATCTCATCCCCTGCCGCTGTCAAGGGCTGATCTGTAGGCAGATTGCAAGACACACGTGGGCTCTCAGCCTTAGTCTGCTTACTGACAGTCTCCACGTACTGTCCGATGCATTGGGCTGAGATTTTGAATTTAGAGCATTTTCTTCCCTGGAGGAGCTGAGAGGTTTGAACTTTGAAACTCAGAGCTTTACAACAGGAATATTCAGATAAAGCCCAAGGTCCTCGGGGAGTGGAATGGCCCTGTTCCTGGGGCCTTAGGGGACACCAGGACCGCAATGGCTCTTTAGACAAGAGGGACCCGGAGCTGTTACAGCAAAACATCACCACCAACTTAAAGCAAAAGACATGGGCTCGTCCACAGTTTGGAGGCTAGGATTCCAAAGTCACCGTGTCAGCAGGGCCACTTCCTCTGAGGTTCTAGGGAGGGATCCTTCCGGGCTTTCTCAGCTCCTGGAGCCCCAGCAGTCCTCAGCCTCGGCTGAGACACTCCAGTCTCTGCCCTGACGCTCACATGGCCTCCTCCTCTCTGCATCTGTGTCTCTCCTCTTCCCTGTGGATCAGACACCCTGTTTGTCTCTCCTAGCGGCAGCTGTGATTGGCTTTAGGGCCCATGGGATTCTCCCCTTCAAGACCCTTAGCTCAGCTCTCAGGCAAAGACACTCGTCCTCGTAAGAGAACACTTGCAAGTTCCAGGGACTGGAACCACATATCTTTGAGGCCATTCTTCAGCCTACTAGCATCCATGTATCAAGGCTGATGGCACAATCTTCTTTTCCTACCACATGGAGGGGTGAGCTCAGACCAGGCGAGGCGGGTCCGGCTCGCAGGGAGATGTCTGCGAGGCTTTCGCCCATTTAAAGCTGCAGGGAGTTCAGATGCAGGCCGAGCTATGAGCTGACCCTTCCATTCCAGCTTCCTGTCCTCCATCTGGAGAGGGGGGCATGGCCTCAGGGAGCCCCATCCCAGTCCATGCCTGCTCTCCAGCATCCCACTAAGGCGGCTGAGTCCAGCCTCTGCTGTGCCTTCCAGAGACTGGGCAGTCTGGGTAGGGAGCCCAGTTTTCATCTGTCTCTGGCTCCCGGCCACCAGCTACTCTGCCCGGCTCTTCCCTCTGACTGAAGGCCTGCCTAAAGGGGATGCTCTGTGGCCTTCCCAGTGCCCAACACCCTGTGCTCAGCCCTTGTCTGGACCCAGCCCACCAAGTACCAGCCCCCTTCTCTCTCCCAGATCTGACCTGAAAGACCCCTATCTTTTGGGGCCCTGGGGGAGGTGACTTCCTCAGGGTCACACAGTGCGCTGATGAGATAATTGGTGTAAGAGTCCGGGACTCTGGGCAGGGCTGTGTCCTCACATCTTCCCTGCCCCATGTCCTGGCGCCATGACCAACCGAGTTACAGACCCGTGCTGCATGTTCTCACAACAGCCAGAAGGCTGCCTTCAGGGGCTCACAGCCCGGCTCACAGCTGTGGGGCGTCCACCCCTCTGCCCCAGGGTGGATGGAGCGCGTGGCCAGTGTCTCAGCACCGCAGGGCAGAGCCTCCTGCCAAGCCACCCGGCTCTGTGGCTGTGCCTGAGGGGCCGAGTCTACCACGGAGTTAATACAAAGTGTGGCTTCCCTTCGCTCATCTTATAAACCAGGGAATTTTGTCACCTGTAAAGCCTGGATGCTGCTAATGTCCCTTGGTGTCTGTGAAGGGTGAAGTTCCCCGTTTCGCCGGCTGCTGGCCTCACCGTCCTTTCTGGAGATCAGGTCCATGGCCAGGCTGAAGGTGTAGGTCCTGCAGGAGAAGAAACGAGTGTGCTTTTGTCATGAAGACATTGGGAAGCAGCTGTCTGCATCTGGTCATGCACGTGCGTGGGGACGCCCGTGACAAGATGGGCAGGGAAGGTCGTTGTTGAGGATGAAACACAACCGTGTATTCAAAGAGCCCGGTGCTCAGCACAGAACAAATCCCAAGTAAATCCCGTTATAGGCTCCACCGTGTCCCGTCGACATTTAGAGTCCTGACCCCCAGCACCTCAGAGTATGACTTTATTGGAAACAGGATCTTTAAAGAGGTAATTAAGGTAAAATGAGGCCAGTAGGTTGGCCCAATTCTATCTTATAAGAAGAGACTAGGAGGAACAGAGAAACAAGGAAGGTGGCCGTCTACACACCAAGGAGAGAAGCATCTGGAGAAGCCAGTCCTGCCCACACCCTGATCTTGGACTTGCAGCCTGTGACCGTGAAAGAAGAGATGTCTGCTGTTTAAGCCCCCAGGCTGGCGTACATGGTAGGAGGCCCAGGCAAACTAGTACACCAGCCACATAGATTCGCCTTCTAAAATAGCCAAAGGTGTGAAGATAGATGTGGGTGGAATGCAAGAATGAATGAGCAGTCAAGAGACACATTAAGATCTAGGGAAACACATGGGAAAGGTCTGGGTGTGTTTAGTGGGAGGGTGGGTAAAACAGGACCCGAGCGGGTGCAGGTGGTGAGGAAACTGCCACCTGTCTAAGGAACCAAGAAAGATGCTGTGAGGTGGGCACACATTCAGGAGGCCTGGGGAGGATAGGGGGAGAAGATCACTGCTGACTAGAGTCGTGTGAACTTCAGGACAGGAGGGGGGTCGAGTGTGTCTGGAAGGAACAGGCGGAGGGGCCAGAGGAGAAGAGTGAATGGTCACATCCTCCAAGAACAAACAAATGGTCAAGTTCCCCAGGGAAACTCACTTTATGAAAGGGGAGATCATCTTTATAAATTCTATCTTAAAATGATCTATAATCAACAACCAAAAACCAAATAATCTGATTAAAAATGGGCAGAAGACATGAACAGACATTTGTCCAAAGAAGACATCCAGATGCCAACAGACACGTGAAAGATGGTCAACATCACTCAGCATCAGGGAAACGCAGACCAAAACTACAATGAGATCCCACCTCACACTTGTCGGATGGTTAAAATCAAACACAAGAAACAACAAATGTTGGTGAGGATGTGGAGAAGAAGGAGCCCTCGTGCACGGCTGGTGGGAATGCAAGCTGGTGCAGCCACTCTGGAAAACAGTAGGGAGGTTCCTCAAAAAGTTAAAAATAGAACTATCCTACCACCCAGCAGTTGACTACTAGGGATTGACCCGAAGGATACAAGCATTCCGATTCAGAGGGGCCCATGCCTCCCGATGGTCATAGCGGCAGTATTTACAATAGCAAAGATATGGAAACGACCCAAGTGTCCATCGACTGATGAATGGATAAAGAAGATGTGCTATTTACACACGACAGAATATTACTCAGCCATAAAAAAGAACAAAATCTTGCCATTTGCGGTGACATAGACGGAGCTACAGAGCATTATTCTGAATGAAATAAGTCAGAGAAAGACAATTACTATATGATCTCACTCATATGTGGAATTTAAGGAACAAAACAAACAAGCAAAGAGAAAAAGAGAGATAAACCAAGAAAAAATTTTTTTTGAAAAGACTTCATTTATTTATTTGTCAGAGAGAGAGAGAGAGAGCACAAGCAGGGGAAGCAGCAGACAGAAGGAGAAGCAGGCTCCCTGCTGAGCAAGGAGCCTGCTGTGGGGCTCAATCCCAGTACCTGGGATCATGGCCTGAGCCGAAGGCAGATGCTTAACCGACTGAGCCACCCAGGCGCCCAGAAAAAGACTCTTAACAACAGAGAACAAACTGAAGGTCACCAGAGGGGAGGTGGGTAAGGGAATGGGTTAAATGGGGGATGGGGATTAAAGAGTACACTTATCATGATGAAAAAATAAATAACTACACAAAAAATTTTAAAAATCTACAGAGCAGAGCAAAGGAGCAGTAAGTAGCTAAAAAGGGAAACAAGAAAGGGTTTGTGCCTGAGTTTGTTTTTAAGATAACTACATGTTTGGGCGCCTGGGGGGCTCAATCAGTTGGGTGTCTGCCTTCAGCTCAGGTCCTGATCTCAGGGTCCTGGGATTGAGCCCCACATCGGGCTCTCTGCTCAGTGGGGAGTCTGCTTCTCCTTCTCCCTCTGCGCGTGCTCTCTCTCTCATTTGCTCACTCTCTCTCTAATAATAAAATCTTTAAAAAAAAAAAGATAAACACATGTTTGTTTGCTGGTGGGAATGATGGGGGAGAGTCTCAGGAATGCCAGGTGGTGCTGGTGTGGTGCCCTTGGAGGGCATGGGATGCCCGGGTGTGGGGTACTGTGAATCAGCACCCCTGGGCGGGAGCTCGAACCTCACAGCACAGTCTGATGGGGGAGAAGGACACGCGGGCCAAAGCTGCAGGTGGGTGGGTGGCCTGGTGGCTAGAGCTGGTGGACACTCTTCTGATTGTTCACCTGCCGCATTGGACAGGAGTGAAGAATCCAGCAGGTGGCCTCTTGATGAAGTGAAAACGTCAGACACAAATCTCCTGGAGGACAGAAGCACCCGGGCCACAGCTGGCATGGCCACGGAGGAACAGAAGGGGGAGGTAATGGGCTGACGCTCACCGGGTGACTGGTAAGGATGCACTGCCCTCACTCCTGTGTTCTGAAGAGCATTGTTCTCCTCTTGCTCTTCCTACTGAAGTCTACTTTATGGTTTTTAACACCCAGAAGCCTTAAATTCCAAGCATTTAATAGTCACTATTAAAGACTGATTGCCAAGTGTCTGATGAAGACTCCTTCTGCCATGTCAATGTTTCCCAAGCTCTCCTCAGTCCAGAAATCAGAAATAAGTTCACTTGAAGTGCCTTCTACTTTGTATGATTTTCTGTTTCCATTTAATTCTTGGCTTTGAGTTCCGTGTGTGAGGGGAGGCCATATAAAATACCATTCATTTTATACCCTTTTCTCTCTTTCTGATGCCTCAGCAGGTGTGAAGAGGCCAGGCCTCCCGCTCTGGTATCTGTTCCACTCCATGGATCTACTTTTCCTCTTTCTCTCAAGCCAGGACCATATCGTCGGTTAATAACAGGTTTTTAATATCTGTAGGGTAACTATTTCCTCTCATTATGTTTATTTTTCAAATTTTTCTCAGTTCCTCTCCTGTTTATTCTTCCAGATACACTTTTCAACCATTCCCATTGGGAATGATCCCATTGGGATTTTTCCTGGAATTTCATTAAACCTGAAGGTTCAATGAATCCAAAAGGAATCGATACATTCAAGATTCATCTTCCTCAATCACGAACGTGGTGTGTTTCTACGTCCTCAGCCCGTGTGTGAATGTTAGCATTTCTCCTGTAGACACTTCATGTCCTGGATTCTCCCACAACTACCGCTACCCCCACGCGTCCATGCTGAGACCTGACCAGGGAGCGTTTGCCCTGCACCCCAGCCTCTGGCCACCAGCCTTCCACAGCCACCACCACCACCTCATGCCCCGGGCCATTCATGCCTGCGTGGTGTTTCAATTTGGTGAAGGCACTTCTCAAAATGTCTGCAAGTTGTACCTTCTCTTTTCAGATTTTTGCCCCTTCTGTGTTGTGCTGGAAACTCCCATTGGCGGGATCCAGCTCAAGTAGGCTTCCTTTGCTCACATACTCTCATTGTCAGAGGCCAGCTCCCAAGAGGCGGGGGCTGTAGTTGGCCGTAAGTGGACTGGGAACACTGGAGTCCATGCCCAAACCGTTGACATTTCCCTCCTCCTGTAGAGGAGGCCCTATTTACAGTTTCCTATTGTCAAAGGAAATGGTGGTGGGTTTCCTCTTCCTGAGGATGAGGGGGGCCCGCGCCCTGCTCGAGCCTCCCCACCCACGCAACAGAGCCTCCTTATCTATAAATAGCCTCTGGGAGGTCCACAGTTGGAGAGAAAACCAAACTGTTGTTTTCGCTTTTCTTTCAAATGAAATACAATCAAAATTACAATGAGAGGAGAAAGGAAAGCACTTAACATTTAAATATTTCTGCTTTTCTCTTGGGAGAACTACTTAATGGTCAGCTTACACCACGGAGTAGATGGGTTCAAATTCTCCCTGGCTTTTAAAAGGGGCATAGCTGCAGTCGGTGGGGCTGTATGGACCACATCCCCATATTAGATTCCTGGGGGAGCCATAACAAGGCACCCCAGACTGGGTGGCTGAAAGAATATTTATTGTCCCCATCCTGGAGTCCGTGTTCTGAGATCCAGGAGTGGCTTCTCCCGAGGCCTCTCTCCCGAGTGTGTGCACTCCGTCCGCCCACTATGTCCTCACGTGGTTTCCCTCTGTGCGTGTCTGTGTCTTGATCTTCTCTCATAGGGACACGGGTCAGATTGCATGCGGGCCACTCTAGCAACCTCATTCTTCCTTAATCTCCTCTGTAGAGACCCCATCTCTACAGTCACATTCTGGTGTGCTGGAGGCCAGGACTTCAAATAGGAATCTGAGGCTGACAGAATTCAGCCCATGATGGCACCTTTATTACGTCTGAGGTACTTGCCACCAACTCGCTCGGTGGTTTTGGAAATTACTGGACTGGTATGGCTTCAGTGTTGAAAGCCTTCTCGTCTTGGCCAGAAGACAAACTGTTCTCTAAGCTGTAACACTCACAGCCTCTCCGCTCTTTGTTCTAGAATATGCTACGTACGTTCTTCTGTGTGGAGCATTGAGAGTCACTGTGATTCACGAAGGCACCCCCCCATCGTATCACGCTGGTCACCTCTCATCTTCTTCAAGGTCACGGACAGATTTTGGGGTGAGATTTTGTCTTGCAGTGAATCCAAAGACTCCCGGAACCATTGCAAAAAGGCCGAAGTTGAATTGGTTTTGGGCTGATGGGCTGTGGACGTTTCAGTGGCTGAGCAGAGCAGCAGAGCTGCAAACTCAAAGGTGTCCTGTGGCAGGGAGGGGCCTCTCCCGGTGCACGTGCACATCTGTCCTTGGGTGCTGGAAGGCCAGTGGGTTGCACATGCCGAATGTCAGTTCTGCAGCCCATGCAGTCGGAGGTATGTACCTGTCTGCCCACGGCAAGCTAGTCTTTGGACGGTGCCACCAGACCACATTTCCCTCTACTCAACAGATTAGTAGTGTGTCCAGCCATTCAAGGATTGTCTTCTAATTTAAAAAGCCCTAGGTGTTTAGTAAAGTACACTTTAGGCAGTTTTAAAAGCCTCTGCCAGGAGAGCTGAGTCTGATGGCAGTGCTGGCTATCGGCCATAGGGCCCATAATCACACTTCGCAGTTTGTCAGTGTGTCTTGCTGCTCCCCCAGGGAAGACAGGGGTGCCTCCAAAGCTTGGCCAATCAGACACCCCACTGGGGAGCCTACTACTTAGTTTTCTCTCTTTTTGTTGCAATTTTTCTTGGTATCTATTAATTCATAAGGGAAACTTGTCTTTAGGAAGAATAGTCCCAGCAATGTCAGGCTTAAAGGCTAGATTGGTTATGTTGGTCACAGGTGGTTGACGGATTAATTGTGAAGCAAAAAATACAATAGTCACAAACTCGTCTTCTACAGAGCCTTCACTGTGTCGTTCTAGAAACATCTGGGTTTGTCAATTGCTTGGTGGCAGTGAAGCTCTCTCATCGTGAGCTGGGAGAAGAAGACCTCCCCCCCCATCGGAACTCAGTCAGTTGGCGATGTAACAAGCATCTCCCGATTTCCTTAAAGCATTAATGGGACCTGGTGACAGACAGAGTTGGTTCTCAAGGGAAACATGGGCTTCCTTAACAAGTGCGGCGTCATCCAAGCTGTGCTCAGCTCTCCAGGACAGGCGGCTGTATTGGATTAGCTCTGCAGTCCCTTGGGGCACCAATGTGACTTTGTGGTAGCCTATAGGACCCCCAGCCATGTCTACCCTGACAAAATGGTGCTTCTCCCAGATGACTGGTCTACCGCACCTGGAATGGCTGTGATCATTTCATGGAAACCATGTCCCTTTTTGCATCAGGTATGGGAAGGCAGGGCTCTCCCGGCATGCATGGTGTGTGCAACACCAGCTCTGGATTTGTCTGACTTCTCCTGTTTATTCTCTCTTTGACCTGATGTCCTCATATTCTTTTCTTTAAATTTAAAATGGGTGAATTTATATTTTGAATAAGTAATGCATATATATGGTTCAAATATTTACAAATCATGGACGGTAGAGAGCAAAGTCTCCTTCCCAAGTCCTCTTCCTTCTCCCAGCCCCTCCCCCAACCCGGGCACCACTTTTGGAAGTTTCTAGAGAGTCTTCTTTCCAGGGAACTTTTAGGCATAGGCGTGCATATAAATACACATCACACACATACATGTACAGACACTTGTGTTTCACTTTACCTTTCCCCCCAGAGAGTTTTGTACTAGCCACAGTGTTCTGCAGCCTGTCTCGGATTTTTTCATATCAGTACATAAATTACTTCCTCGTGACCATTTTTAAACACTGCAAGTATTGCATTGTATGGATGTATCCTAACTTATTTCACCAATACATTATTTCGTAATTTCATGATCTCTTTTACAGACCGTTTCGGTCATGCTGGAGAGCATACACACCCCTTTTCCCGGTTGTCTAATCAAACGCTGAGCTGCGTGCTGCCCTGCAGGGATTTCGTAGATGCCCTTGCAGTCCCTGGTCCGCTGACTTTAAATTAATGAAAAGGGAGATTATCTGGTGTGGGCCTGACTTACTCAGTGGGAAGGTCTTTAAAAAAGGCTTAGGGCTTCTCTGACCTCAGAGATCCGAGTAGCAGCTGTGTCTGCAACTGCTCTCCCGTCTGCCTGGGGCGTCCTTCCCGATTGTCACACGGACACAAGCACTTCGATCACCGTGGTTTCAGCGGTTGTGTTCCCCTCACCCTCTTTCTGGCCCCAACAGCCACACACGGCACTTCCTTGTAATAAATCCTTAAATACATATGTATATACGTGGTGTGTAACCGATACGTATATTACAATACAAAAAGACATAAATAGAAACTATTACATTATTAATAAATCATTTTTGTATATTAACTATAAAATATGTATTTTATGAATGTATTTATATTATATATCTATACAAGATACACAATAATGTATATAAATTTGTATATGTATTATATATATATATAAATTACTATTCTGCTGTTCTGCTTCTCTGGCTAAACCTTAACTGACTCTCAATTTGGTATCAGGAGTGGGGTGCTGCCGGGACAAATCCCTAAAATATGGGAGCCCCTCTGGGACTGTGCAGTGGGTGGAAGTGGGGAGAATTTTGAGAAACTCGATAAAGAAACTACTTTGGACAGACTGTTGGTGGTAATATGGATGCTGGGGAGAATCAGGAAGGAGTCAGAAACACGTTACAGGCAACTGGAGGAAGGGGATGCTTACCGTGTAGTGGCAAACAGTTCAGTGAAATTGCTGGTGGAAAGCAGGACCCATAAACAGTGAAGTTGGTCATGTAGCTAAGAGTATTTCAAAGCACGGTGTTAAATGCGTGGCCATTTTCTTTTTGCTACTCATAGTAACGCGTGTGAGGAAAGAGATTAGTGGAGGGAAGAAAATTAAACGAAAGGAGCCAGGACCTGATGATTTCGAGCAATCTCAGCCTCTCCAGACGATGCTGGAAGGGACTCAAGTGAAGAGATTCTCCAGCTGAACGTGAAGAAGCCACCAGGAGCCTACGGCTTCCAGGAAATGAGTTCTGCCAACACCACGGGAGCTCANGTTCTGCCAACACCATGGGAGCTCAGGAGAGGACCCTGAGCTTCAGAGGAGACCCCAGCCCTGGCCCCAACCTGACCGCAGCCTTGGGAGACCCCGCGCTAAGTCTCGCCCGGACTCCTGATGCACGAAAACTAGGAGATCATGAAGGCGTGCTGATATAGCTGGGCAGTTCACGGTTCTGCTGTAGAGCCAGAAAACTAGTCACGCACCTTCGGACTTTACAGCTGGCACACTGAGCAGAAGGGTAAATAAAGTCAAGCGTAGGCTCTCTGAGTATGAGCTCTTACGTCCATAATAAGGAGGTGGCTTTTGTAGTCGTTTTGGGATTATGATCTCAGAAGCCAAATAGAATAATTCACATTTTCTGAACATTATCCTCAGAAAACCATGAATCGACCAAGATATTAACTGTATACCTGCAGGGATAACGTTGTCAGCACGGAGAAGGCCATTTTTTACCAATGATGGAATGGTCTAGAAGCATACAAATATGGCAACCCCTGTTTTCAGAGGGACATTCTTGGGCACTAATTCGGAGAGAGGTTTGGGCAGCTGTTAGAGGCAGCACCCACCTGTGCTTAACCCAGGTGTCGGACTCGCTGGCTTGCTCCGTGTAGTTCTCAGGTAGGAAGCCCCGGCAGCCCGTCCGCTGGGAGATCCCAATCACCCAGCCCTCGCTGGCTTCCTCCTGCTGAGTGGGGTCCACGAAGATGTGGTCCCCGGGACTTAGTGTCAGCTCATCCGCGTTCTGAGGCTTGTACTGGAAGAGGGCCCTGAGGGTCTGGAAGAGAGGCAAGCGTTCTCCTGTCTCAAGCAAGGACTTGAAGGACCCCAAGGCCTTCGTCTGATGACAGGTAGTAGCATTTACCAGAATATGGCACAGAATTCTTGGGGAAGGTTTGGAAATGAGTTCCGGTGTCTGTCTGTCTGTCTGTCTATCATCTATCTATCTATCTATCTATCTATCTATCTATCTATCTCCTATCACTATTTACTGATCTCCAATATGAAAGATCTTAGAGCATAGTTAGACTTTCACATCCACCTTCCTTGGCATGAGATTATTTCTAGCTTCTCATACAACATGGGACATGGTGGATTCATTCATGCTAATTCAATGGGTCTGAAAGGGAGCACTGCATACTTTCCATTTAAGCTCATCAACTTGCAGGGAGGAAGTCTTGCAATGAGGCTTCACTGAACTCATCATTTAAACAAATTTATAAGCAATACAATATATTCGTAAATTTTTTCAGTAGTCCATTTTTTATTGCCAGAAATGCTACCATTGTTTTTTCAATTTTTTTTTGTGTCTGCAACTCATATAGAAAAGAATGCTAGTTCCAAATTGCACAAAGGGGAAATGATTTTAAAAAAATAGTAGACAGTCTTCCTTTTCCAGAAATACCTCCAGAGGAGGGCTCCTGGGGGTCAGTGCTCTGCCGGGTGGGCAACCCTTTGTTCCCAGGGGGAGGATCCAGCCTGGGAGGACTGCCCGGGCTGAGGCTCCCATNCTGGGGGGTCAGTGCTCTGCCGGGTGGGCAACCCTTTGTTCCCAGGGGGAGGATCCAGCCTGGGAGGACTGCCCGGGGCCGAGGCTCCCACGCCCGGATTTGCTCACCTGGTAGTGCACGAAGCGCATGTCCCGGGAGTAGAGCGCTGCGGTCCACTGGCAGCCGTGGCCTGGGTGGATGGCTCTGGCCAGCTGCTCCAGCGTCCTCTGGTGGTGGGGGTAGAACTTGTGGGCCAGGGTCAGATGCAGCTGCTTGGTGCAAGGCTTCACGGTGCAGTCTGTGACATCAGGGGAACACGAGGATGACGGGCGCTTTAACCCACACCGTCGGCACTGCATTCCCAGGATGGCCACGCACCCGGGACGGCCATGCACCCAGGCCTGGTGGTGCAAAGCCTTCCTGCACGGCGCCTCCTGCCTCCGCCCACTCCCCCCCGGGCACTGGGGCTGTCTCGGTAAGGCAAGGACCCCCTCCAGGCCGTGCCATCTGCAGGCTCTACAAGGAGCAGGAAAGAGGACGGGGAGAGATACGGGTTGGGGGTGTTCAGAGCCTGTGGATTTGCCAGCTAGTCGCCCAAACAGTTGATTAAAGCGGACGCAGTGAAGAGCTTCTTCATTCCCCAGGGCCTGCGCGTTGCCCACCGGCCCGGACCCGCATCCCCGCGCTCTAGCTCAATGGGGTTTCGTTCAGCGGCAGAGTTTCAGGAAGAAAACACCACAGGCAGCTCAACTGTGTCAAACATGACAGGATCTCTAATATTTCGCTCCCTTTGGTGAAGCAGGAAGCCCTCGGGTGGCCAGCCCCTGGTCTTTTTGGGTGGCCTCTGTGCCGGTGGCCCCAGCCCTCCCGGTCCCCGTTCCAGGGCCCTGACGTGGGCCAGGATCCGCTTTCAGCTGGACCACAAAGGAGGCATCTTCTGGGGAGATGGAGACCGACAGGAGCACACAGATTTGGTTTCAGGTAGACGTGCTCTGCTCCTTCGGGGGGGTGACCTTGGGAGTACCTCGGCCTGAGTCAGCTTTCGTTCTGACAGCCGCAGCTCGGGGACAGGGCCCTCCCTCTGCTGGGACTGCACTGAAACCAGTATCTTCATTCATGTCTCTGGGAGTCTTTTACTAGATACTGGTTACCTGCCACCTCTCCCATGGGCAACCCGAACCAGCAGAGGGATCTGTTCTCCCCTGGAAAGTGTCGCTGATGTTGCGATCGCTTCCTGGACCCCAAGCTGGCGGCCCCACTGACAGCCCCCATCCCCTACACGAGATGTTAGCAGCAAACAAGAAACCGTCATGGTGAGAAGCCGAAATTGAGATCATGTGTGGGTGGCGGGGAAATTCCTTCCTTAGGTATTTCAGCACCGGGGGGAGGACGGCCTTGCCACATGAGTCAGCATGGCCTGGGAAAGACCCACGCTTGTCCTCGGAGTGATCAGCGAACCGCACACAACTTCTGAACGGGCCCTTGTCTTGTCTGCTCTCCGCGGCCCCTGCCTGTGGGGGCGTTTCACTGGCGGGTGGGGGGGGACACACTTGCCCTGAGAGGGACCCAGGACTCGCTGAATTGACGGGCCCCTCTCCCCCCCCCACTCGGGGCCAGGCCCCGGGCACAGGTGTGGAAGGGCAGGGCGAGAGACGTGCTGGTCAGCAGGAACCCAGGTAGGGCGAACAAGACAGGACTGGACCCACGTTCCAGCTCCAAGCACTGCTTAGGGGACCTGGTCGCTCTCCTGGGGCTGTTGTCACAAATGGCCACGGGCTGGGGGGCTTGAACCAACAGAAATGTGTGCTCTCACAGTCTGGAGGCCAGAAGTCTGAAATCCAGGGGTGGGCAGCGCTGCCCTCCCTCTGAAGCACTGGGCAGGGTCCTTCCTGCTGCGTCAGGTTCCCTGGGTTCCTGGCTCTCCTTATCTTGTGGCTGCCTCCCTCTTCCAGTGGCTTCCTCCCCCATGTCTCTAGGTGTCCTCTCCTCTCTTAGAGGGACATTGGTCACTGATTCAGGGCCCACCCGACTCCAGTCTGGCCTCGTCTTAACTAATCAAATCTTAGAGGCCCTGTTTCCAAATAAAGTCCTTTTCTAAGGTTCTGGGTGGACAGGAATTTTAGGGGACCCTTTCACTCCATGACCCTTTCACTCCATGACAGTGACCTTGGGCAGGCACGCTACTCTTCACAGGCCTCGTCTCTTCATTTTTAAATTGGGGCCCGTGCGGCCCATGTTGGGGGGGGCGAAGCGTAAGCGAGGTGCGGTGCCTGCTCCGTGCGAGGGGCCGACAGGGCACGGCAGGGTGAGGCCACGTCGTCCTTTGGAGGCGAGGAGATTGAAGAGCCACCTCTTGAGTCTTGTTCACATAAAGGACAGCAGTCTGCAAAGACGCAGTGTAATCATCCAGCAAACAGGACCCCAGAGTCCAGAGGCCAGCCTCCAGGTGGAAATCCAGGCTTCGGTGACCTCCTGATGTGGCCAGATCTGTGTCCACGTGTGTCTGAGAACTGGGCCTCTGGACGCCTGCAGAGGGCAGGGAAGGGCTCCCCGCCAGGGCGCTTGGAGTCACACCACTGAGCACCTTCCGTGGGCCAGGACTGATGGGAAGCCCCGCAGAAACAGGCTGTTCAAAGGGCCAGAGCCCTCACCAATCTGCAGAGACAGCAGAGCGCCTCTGGAGCACATAAGGCTTGATGAAGGCCTAGAGACTGGGGAGGAGCTCTCGTCTTCTGATGTCAAGTCCAGAGGCCCTCCCACGCTCCCCAGCCAGAGCCTGTCTCCAGACCAGTGCAGGTGTCCGGGAAAAGGGAGGTTTGCAGATTCTTAAAGTGAGTCCAGATAATCCTTCCCCAAGAGGTCAACAAGAAAATACTGTGCTCCACCCTAAAACATTAGCAAAACCCAACTAGGACTTGGTTTTACACACAGTGCTGACCCCAGGAGGGGATCCGCCCGAGGTGGGCATGGGGCTGGGAAGCCCCCGGGGCCCCCAACATAGGCACCAGCGTGCAACCCACCATCTACGCATGGCCACTCCACATCCCCTCCTGGGACAGTTTCCCCGGGCAGCTGGAACTTGCCGGGTGTTCTGAAAAACCACATCGATGCAAACAAAGGTTTTCCCACTTAGAGAAAAGATGACCGCTGGTTCTCGGAGTCTGCTTTCCTTTTGAAAGGACATCCTGGCTCATTAGATTTAGCTCCAGCTAACCCGTTCAGCCTTGGACTAAGGCCATGTCAGAGGAGCTGGCTGAAAAGGGAGAGGTGAGGATGGAAACGTCCTGGGCCAGGGTGCGTGTGTGACCAGCCCAGCCAGCTGTTTGGCCGCCGCGGCAGCCAGGAAGAGCCTGCTCCCCTTCCCTGCGGCTGACCCACTGCACCCGAGGAGCAAGCATGGCCCCAGACACAGCGGTCACTCCCTCTTAACCGCACCCTTCGTGTGCAACCGGCCAGGGCTGCCTACCTGCTAAGACAGAGGCTTCCGTAGCGAACATCATGGCGAATTCTCGGATGACGTCTGCAGGGCTGTCGTTCACGAAGAAGCCGAGATAGCTGATGGAAGAGTGGAGAACCAGAGGGACGACCGAGGGGAAGGAGCCCAGGATCCTGTCCCCAGCTCTCTTTAGAGCCTCGTATAGACATTCCACCTTGTGGTCTTCGCACTAAGGGAGAGGAGACAGAGAATGTGTTTCCCGCCTCTTGTTAGAAGGGCAATTGTTAATTTTGTTAATAAAAATCTCGCAGCCAATGGAGCCTGTTTCTGGTCACGATGCTAGAATGTACTCTATCTGGTCCATGTGTTTGGGGTTATGGATTTGTTCAATACCCGGTCCTCAGTTTCTCAGAGATTTCCAGTAAACTTCCTTTCAGAATAGAATATCCTTTAAGTGTGTAGGCTGGAAGTCCCTTGTCACCCTAGCTCCCCCCCGTCCCTCCATGTCGTGCTGACTCAACCCACAGTTGTGGTCGACATTGCACCATTTGGCTTCTGGAGGTTTCCCGTAGACTCCAAGGCAGCCATGGGCAGGCACTGCTCAGAGCCCACAGTGAGGAGGACAGTGGCCTAAGTCCCTGGCATCTGGCCATGCTCCCGCAGTGACCGAGACACTCACAGCCCCTGATGTGGTTTCCTGGGAGGTGGTCTGGGCTCCCAGGCTCCCTGTCAGCCCGCGGCGGTCCTGCTCGGAGCAGCGCTGCAGGCTGAGTCTGCTGCCTGGCCTTCCTCCCCTCTCCTGCCGGCCCCTTCCTTCTTTGTCCTTCACAGGCGTTTCTCCCAAATAACTCTCTTGCACTTCTTGTGAACCCGCAAAGGCTCCGACCCAGTCTCCCCACTGCCCCCCAGTTCACTGCACACAGTTCAGTCAGACCACGCTGCCTGATGCTGCGCGCCTGCCATGCCACCCTCCACCCCAAGGCAGCAGGTACTTCCCCATCCCCTGCAGAGTGCTGTCTATACCGCTCATCCCCTGCAGAGTGCTGTCTATACTGCTCATCCCCTGCAGAGTGCTGTCTATACCGCTCATCCCCTGCAGAGTGCTGTCTATACCGCTCATCCCCTGCAGAGTGCTGTCTATACCACTCATCCCCTGCACAGTGCTGTCTACACCGCTCATCCCCTGCAGAGTGCTGTCTACACTGTTCGTCACCTGCAGAGTGCTGTCTACACTACTCATCACCTGCAGAGTGCTGTCTACACCGCTCAGCCTGAGCACCAGGGCCGTCGGCACTGGCTGGCGCCCTCACTGCACTTCCCCACTTGCATTTCGCTCTCCTGGCTCTGGGGCTCAGCGCTGCCCAAGCCACTTCCTGGGCTTGAAGACCTTCCTCCATGTGGAAGACCACGGAGAAACCACAGCGAAACCTAGACCCTTCCCCCGCCCCGCCCTCTCCCCCACGCCCGGCAGGAAATCAGCCCAAGCCCTGCTCTTCCCAGCAGCTGGCTCCCTCCAAATTTCCCACAGCACCTTTCATCGGGTGAGGAACTAACTGCATTTTGGTTTTCAGATGTGTTTTTATGTCCCCTTCTGACCAGCAGCTCACGCTATCGTCCATCTATCGCATCTTTGCAGCCCTTCTGGGGCCTGGGAAAGTGCATGACGCGTGGAATGTGGAACCTTGAGTAAGTGACTCTCCGTCCAGTCCACACTGTCTCTCTCGGTCTCCGGTACGTGGTCCGGAAGCAGAGTCCTTATAAACAGCGCTGCAGCGGGACATATGCACGTGGAGGCTGGACGTTGTCCTCTTATAGCATCAGAGGCAGAGACTCAGTCCCTTGGCCGCTCTTCTGCCAGAAAGGGCGCTCAGCCAGCCCAGGCAGGGTTGGACGTGGGCTGGGGGTCGGTGGGGCCTCTGACACAAGAGAAGGGAGGGGTGCGTGTGTGTATGTAAGTTTGTGTCTGTGTGTGTCACGTGGTGCGTGTGTGTCTGTCTGTGTGGACATGTGCATGCTGGGTGCAAGTTCCGGGGGGTTGGGAAGAGGAGCTGGAAGGCCAGGTGGCCCCCTGGCTGCCGTGAGGAAGCGTGCCCATTTCTGAGGTTACTTGCATCACTGGCTTTGGCTGCCTTCCTTTCCCTGCTGAGCCACTGAGGACACGCCGGGAAGGAGTCTGACTGCCACAAACGCTGTTGCTGGAAAGGAGGGGGACCAATTCACCCCGGTTTGCTAAGACTTTTCCTGGTTTTAGCACCGGAAGTTCTGTGCCTTGGGACCCCCTCTCCCCAGCCCCTGGCAAACTGGGACGACAGCACAGGCTCCTGGGACACCTGCTCGGATCGTTCCCTGCAGAGGCTTGCAGCCCCTTTCCCATGCATGCTGTGGAGCCGGGGATGGGGCGCTCCTCCAGCCCTGGTGGGACCCCTGAAACAGGTGGAACCCTTAGAGCTGGCTGACAGCAGAGGGAGGGCCGGCCAGGGTGTGTCCTCTGCACGTTCCTCTGGTGGGGAGCCACAGAGGAAGTGGCTGCCTGCCCCTCCCCTCCTCCCTCCCTCTCACGCATGCTGCTTCTCTTCCGAGCACGTCCAGGTCCTCCTCACCTTCCCTGGACCTCTGTGAAGCTGCCTGTTTGACCATTTTCTCAATCAGGGCTGGGCCCTGGAGCAGCGAAAAGTCCTGCATTTGTGACCTTTGTGACGGGCCAGCAGCGACCACTCTTCAGTTCATGCATCACACATTTCTGAAACGCCTGCTCGGAGGCGCCGTGCTAGTCTCGGGNTTGTGACGGGCCAGCAGCGACCACTCTTCAGTTCATGCATCACACATTTCTGAAACGCCTGCTCGGAGGCGCTGTGCTAGTCTCGGGGCACGAAGAGGAGTGAGGCAGGTACGTCCTCTTGAGGGATTCAGTCTCGTAAGGGACACAGGGTGCACCGGACGCATTGTCACAGCACGTGGACGGTGCCAGTAGGGACACCAGCAGCACGACGGTGGGAGCACAAAGGGCGACAGCCCCTCCTGCCTGGGGAGTGGGGAAGACCTAACAAAGGGAGGGGTGAGTGAGCAGGGCTCTGAGAAACGCATAGGAGTCGTCCTGATGAGGATAAAAGTGAAGGGTGTCCCACACGAAGAGGCCGGCTAGTGCCACAGTTGTGGGCCACCCCATGGAACTAGGTCACGTGGCTGCGCTCGGTGACATCCAGCCGCGTTTAGACGTCACGGGTATCTGCCCCAGCGGCATGTTAATGAACATTGAGGCACATGGGGCCGACTCACCGTGAAGAAGTCGCAGAGCGTGATATGAGGGAAGACCTCGTGGGCGCGGTTCCTGGTGCACTGACGCTTGCTCTCTCTCCAGAACTCCTGCAGTCTTTCCAGCAGGGAGCCCGTGGGGCAGAGGAAAAGGGCATACTCCTGGGGGATGGGATCATCCAGTGAAGGGTCATCGCGATGACAGCGCAGCCTGCAAGAGAACAGGCCGCTTTCACCAGGTGCCACGACGGCAGGACACTTTCCCCGCATGGGGAGGGCAGCCACTCAGAAGCACCGCCACGCTGCGACCAGCGTTGTCCACGCCACACAAACCCACCGCCAGCCCCCTCGGTGAGGCTCAGCGCGCCCGGGGCCTGTGTGGCCATGGAGTAGCTCCGGGTCCCCACCACGTTTGTCTGAGTCCCAGGCCAAAGACCAAGACAGGGAGAGAAGGTGGCCTGGTCTTCAAACGATCTTTGGGGGCCAGAAAATCTGTAGAAAACATGCACATTTCATTCTATCCGACTTCAAATTGAGTGTAAAAGTCAAAACTACCAAAAAAAAAAAAAGCTAGACAAAATCTGGGCGGCTATTCCATATTTTCTTTGTATCAGAAGGTTATTTTAAGGGCAGGGAGAAATGCTGTCCAACCCCAAATTCAAGTCCATTCTCACTGATGACAGAAACAAGAATTAAGGCAACCACAAGGCGTCATTTTCTCACCTGTCAGATTAACACTGGTTTGAAAGGAAGAAGGTTCTGCTCCATTGTGTCGAAGGCGCATTGGATTGTGTGCAACTTCCGCATGGAAGCAGATTGTCAGCATGCACCAAGAGCCTTCAAATACCCGTCCCAGCTGAACTGACAATTCTACTTCCAGAAATTTCTCCAAAGGAGAAAGCAAGTAACATTGCACATGTGAGGTATCTTATGGCAGGGTTATTTGTAACAGGAAAGACACAAAGACGAGATAAGTGGCAGTAAGTTCATTTATCACGTATTCATCAGGAGTCATGGTTTTGAAGAATTTCTAGCGATGCAGACACGTGCCCGAGATGGAATACGGAGTTCAGCGGGCGGGGTGCAGTCCCCTGAGGAGACCACAGCCATGCACAGGTGGGGTCTCTGGAAGAGTGAAACACCAACAGAGGGCGCTCTGCCCCTGCGTCCTGGTGCAAATGCATCCTTCACTGATTGCTTTTTCTTCCAGAAATGTAACATATCCGCAGATAACATGCGCGTGTGTTTTATTTCCATTGTAAGCGACTGTTTAAAATATTCTGCAGGTTGCTCTGTTTGTAGTCCGTGCCGTCCTTTTGTAATTTATCCATGTGGATGCGAATGGATCCGGTCAGGCGTGTCAGAGTGAACCTTCCAAGGCTGTGCATGCTTGTCACACCTGTGTGATATTTCACTCATCCATCCCACCGCCGGACACGTCCATCGGTTTCTTTGTGAACAACGGCATAGCGCGGTAATCAAGATCTTTGTACATGTCCTTGGGCACTTTGTAAGTTTCCAAGACACGGACCTGGACGTGGAAGTCCGTGGTGGGTGGCGGCGTTGACACAGCCCGACCGCAGCCAGGACAGGGACAGACCCCCCCCTCCGCTCGCCCGCGTGGACACCTGAAGCTCCTTTCTTTTTCAGTGGCATCTTAACTGGCACTTCCCTGGTTAACTAAGGTCGGCCCACTGCGGGTGAGCCTCGGGGACCCCACGGTCTCCCCAAGCCTCGGTGGGACTGGTGTTCTGCTTGGCTGAGTTGTAACTCGCAGGAAGTCACCATAGCCCTCGAGGCAGTGGGTTTCATTTGAAATTCACATTTGGCAACTGACTTTAGAGCTTAGCCCAGAGGATTCTGGGTGTTTCCCTTTGTCTGGTAGAGGGGTTACATAGTTTGCCCTTGGCCTAGAGTTTTTGGGGAAGAAAGGGGTTCCCCGTGAGGACATGCTGGAAACTCAGAGACCCGCTGTCGGTACTTGCCACCCTACTCTGGGAGGGCACCCCAGCTGGCTGAGACCCGGTTTTTATTGCTCGATTTTCGCTGCTGTTTTCCAGAGCAGGGCATGAGGGGACTTCCCACCTAGGGGCAGAATGACAGCGTCATGGCGCACTCAGGCGGGACTGGGTGCTGGAGGGCGGGGTGATCCCAGAGCAGAAAGCCCAGGCCTGCAACAGTGGGCGGCTTGCGGCGTGCCCAACTGATGGCTG
Source organism: Ailuropoda melanoleuca (assembly GCF_002007445.2). Classification (NCBI taxonomy): domain Eukaryota; kingdom Metazoa; phylum Chordata; class Mammalia; order Carnivora; family Ursidae; genus Ailuropoda; species Ailuropoda melanoleuca. Next base: position 3,407,094 of record NC_048218.1, read on the forward strand.
GCAGAGCCTCCTGGAACCCCGAGTTCCTTCCCTGGGCCCCCACTGCCTGGCCCCTGATGCCTCGAGGGGCATCCGGGAACAGGAGCAAACTCTCCCTAGCAGAGGTAGCCTGAGAGAGTGGGGACCTCTGTTTTTTATCTTCCCTATTTACTCAACAAATCACGTGGGTTTCTTTCTTCTATGAGAGTCACATTTGAATAAACTCAGATTTTTAAGTGAAGAAAGGCTTGTTCAAAGTTCAATCTCTCTCCTCTGTTTTCCATTTTAAATGAGGGTTCTTTTCTCCTTTCCTTTGGCGCTGGGTGGACAGGCAGGGAATATGTCCCCGGCTGCCCAGCGTGTGTGGGGCACTTCCCCGTGTCCACCCTGCAGAGCTCTCAAAGCCAAGTACTCAGCACAATTGCAGAGACAGCCCTACTCACCAATTGGATGCCTCTTCCGCTGTCTTTCTTCCAGTGGCTGCCAATGCCTTCAGCCTACAGGAAAGCAGGACGAGAGAAGCATTCAGAGACCTGCCTTCCATTCTCTGGGGAAGCAGGGGAGAGGCAGGGGTAGCACTGCACCCCATAGGACCTTTGGGGAGGCCCCCACACAGGCCTGGACTAGATTTGCAGCTGGATGCCTTGCCCTGCCCAGGCCTCCATCTCCGTGTGGCATCACTGTGGTTTCTGAAAATGCAGACCCGTTCATACCTCCCCTGCTCCCGCCTCCAGTCCTGGGCACGGGTCCCAACCATACCCACAATCTTGCCTTCTCGGCCAGCCCCCACCCTGCACCAAAGCCAGGTGAACCCACTCTTAGATCCGGAAGTTGGCTGTTAAGGGCCGAATCCCTGGCTTGCACATGTGCCTCCCTGCCAAAGTGCAGCCGTGTGCCAACACATGCTTAGAAAAATGGCACGGATTCTTCCAAGCTTGGCTCGAGGGTCCCTCCTCCAGGAAAACTTGCCCAAACCTCTGAGTGGGGAGGACGTGCATCCCATCCTGTTTCCCAACCACACGTTCAGTCACCAGACTTGGGTCTGCTTGCCTCCTCTACCAGCCTGCAAGGTCCCTGAGGCCCAACGGTGTCATATTCATCGTTATAACCCAGGACATATAGACACCGAATTAATTTAACTGAATGGGACCAAACTGAACAGGATGGAATACGGCTAAGGTAACTCGCTCAGGAATCCCACCCGGAGGTCGCTGGGTGTGAGGGTGCTGCCCTGTGCTGCTGTTGTGAACACTGACCGGGATGACCTCAGTTTCAATTACAAGGAGTTCGGAGCATGAGGCCCCCTCCAGCTTCAGTAGTATAATAAAGGACGGGCTTGAGAGGGGCCAAGAGTGCCATCCCGCCCCACGGCTGCCTGTGTTCTCTGGCCTCAGTGTCCCTGGCTGGCCCGAGGGAAGGTGCCCAGGTCGGGGTCTGGCACAGGGTTCCACTGCTTATTTCAAAGATCCCTGGTTTATTATCAACACAAAGGGGACGGAGTTCTGATTTGGGTTAGAAGAGAAAAGGGTGTAGCTTCCAAGTGATTTTAGCCAATTTGCTCAGGGGTTTGTTATAATGTTTAAGGAAACTTTGGTCCCCTCCACAATCCAGTTACTTAAAGGGACTTTTTTTTTTTTTTAAGATTTTATTTATTCATTTGACACAGAGAGAGAGAGAGACAGAGAGAACACAAGCAGGGGGGACGGCAGAAGGAGAGGGGGAAGCAGGCCTCCCCCCACGGACCAGAGAACCTGATGTGGGACTCGATCCCAGGACCCCAGGATCATGACCTGAGCTGAAGGCAGACACTTAACAGACGGAGCCACCAGGTGCCCCTTAAAGGGGCTTCTGATGCATTTTCCCATCATGAATAAACCTGTGAAAAATTAGTACCCCATGTCCTAGCATAGCTCATTGCTTTAGGGACTTCTCTCTCTGACAGGGTGGCTCTTAAGGTTAAAGTTTTCCTTACGGGGACCTTTTCCTTGGATAAGCAGAATCGAGTCCAAGCTGTGCTAACACTTTCCTAACCATCTCTTTCAATGATCAGACATTGATGAGATTTTCCCTACAGATGAATGGTTTCCCTGCACCATTTAGAAATACGTTCTTGTTGGTGGTTCTTGCGAGAGCTCCGTTCAGTGAGAATTTGAAATACCTTCTGGTGTCATCTCAGTCACTGAATTGTAGAGAGTGTACAACCAGGCCCAAGCTCCTGCAAACCCTGAAAAATGGGGACATCCCAATAACACATGGCTCCCAATTTTTACAAATTTCAGGGTCCCTCTACCAGCCCGCCCGCCAGCAGAGTTTGTCTTTAAAGGGCAAAGACCATGTCGTTTATAAAAAGCAGAAAAGGGCCTTATTTTGAGACAGTATCTCCCGCCCTGCAAGGTGCACCCCTTCGGCAGGAAGTAAGTGCTCTGAGCTGCCTGCAGTTGCGCGGCAGGGGCCAGGAGGGTTGGGGGGCCTGGGACACACACCCAGGGGCCTGCGGCGGGGGACGGTACTCACGCGGTGTGTGCCGGGAAGCCCATTCCCAGGAGGGGGTCCAGGAGCGAGGGGGTGCTGCGGCCCTTGTGCTTGTTGGAGACCTTGGCGTAGAGCTGAGTCTCCCCCGCTGCCATCTCTTCCTGCCTGTGGACAGAAATGAATAGATAAAGCCAGAGAGACAGAGACAGGCGCGGCTGCCTGAGGGTGTGAAGAAAAACCTCAAGCCCTTTTGATCTTTCTGACAAAAGCTAATATCCTGTTTGCATGAGATGTTGGTTTTTCAGAATTCTCTTTGTGGGGTGCCGGGGTACAGCCTCCGCCGGCCCTGCTTCCCCACGGGGTTTGGGTGCCAGAGGTCCAACACGCTTACGGGAACAGCGAATGTTGGCAAGGTTGACAATACTGAATTTTGACAAGGCTGTGGAACAATTGGAACTCTTCTTCATTGTAGAACCGTTTTGGAGAACGGCTTGGATGGTTCGCATACAGTTCCACCCATTTGCTATGTGACACGTGACTATTAGCTATCTACCAAGGAGAAGTGAAAATGTGTGACCACACGAAGACTTGTCCATGAATGTCCACGATGGCTTTATTCACAGGAGACCCAAACCAGGAAGAATCCAAAGCCCATCAACGGTGAATAAATATGGAAGTTCCAGTACATTCGATCAATGAGTAGCACTCCATCAATAGCAGCGACACGGTGCTGTCCCGTGAGACGGCGTGGATGAATCCCAAACACTGTTATTTTGATTAAAAGAAGCCAGACTCAAGATCATTCATACTGTATGGTTCTATTTAAATGAAATTCTAAAACAAGGTACAACTAAACTATAGAGACAGGAAACAGGTAAGAGGTTGCCCAAGGCTAGGGTGTGAGGGAGTTTTGGGGGTGATGGAAATGTTCTCTATCCTGATAAGGGTGTGTAGGTCTTCAAGACTGTCTGAACCGAACACTCAGATTGGGCGCATTTTAAAGTGTGTAAATTAAACACCAATAAAATTTATTTTTAGAAAGGAAGGGGAAAGGATACTAAGAACAATAAAAACAGTATGCTAATTTTCAACAAAAATTGGTCTGCTGGGATTTTGTGGCGGATTATGTTGAATCTGTAGGTCAGTTTTAACAATATTGAGCCTTCCACTCCATGAATATGGTATATCTCTCTACTTACTTTCTCTTAGTAGCGTTTTGTAGTTTCAGTGTCTTGTATGTCTGTCATTAAGTTTATTTCTATGTGCTGCTATAGTTTAAAAATAATTTGTATTTCCATTTTTTGCCAGTATATAGAAATACAATTGATTCTTATATATATATATATATTTTTTTTAAAGATTTTTTATTTATTTGACAGATAGAGACGGCCAGTGAGAGAGGGACACAAGCAGGGGGAGTGGGAGAGGAAGAAGCAGGCTCCCAGCAGAGGAGCCTGATGTGGGCCTCGATCCCAGGACCCTGGGATCATGCCCTCGGCCAAAGGCAGATGCTTAACGACTGAGCCACCCAGGCGCCCCAGATTCTTATATATTGACATCACATCCAATAATCTGGCCAAGATCACTTATTAATTCTAACATTTTGTAGACTTTTTTTGATTTTTTTATGTACGTAATTATGTCATCTTCAAATAATGCCACTTTCCCCCTTCCTTTCCAATATTTGTAAACTTTATTTCCTCTCTGTGTCATATCGTTGTGACAAAGACCTCCAGTGCCATGTTGAGTAAAAGTTTAGCATAAGTACCCTTTATCACATTAAATAAATTTTTTGCATTCCTCATTCACTGAGGTGTTTTTAAAAAATTCATTAACAGATACTGAAGTTTATTAAAAGCTTTTTCTGCATCTATTGAAATGATCATATTGTTTTCCTTTTTCATTCAGTGAATGAGGTAGCTCATACCAATTGACCTTTGAATGCTAAATCAACCATGTGTTTCTAAGATAAAACTTTGATCATAATATGTTATCCTTTGTATGTATTACTCAATTTGTTAATACTTTGTTTAGAATGTTTTGCATCTGCGATTGTGAATTAGCTTGGCCTGTTGTTTTCTTTCTTCTCAGGTTTTGGTGTCCATAGAGCTCATTCTGATATTCCTGAGACTTCCTGGTCACAACACTAAAAGTTCCCATTCTAGGAACCCCCCTCAGTCCCTGGCAAACGAGGACAGTGGGTCACCCTAAGTGTCAGTGTTATTCTGGCCTCATAAATGAGTTGGGAAATATTTCCTCTTTCCTGATTCTGAGTTTTTATAAGATCGGTACAACTTCTTTCTTAAATGTTTGAAAAGATGTATCAGTAAAGTCATCTGGGCCTAGAATTTTCTCAGAAAGTTTTAAATTATGGAACTAATTTATTTAACAGATACAGGAGTATTCTTCTTCTGTTGGTTTCATTAAGTTGTTTTTCAAGGAACTTGAACATTTTATCTAAGTTGTTAAATTTCCTGGCATAGAGTTACCAGATTTTGTTGCATAATTTTCTGTGTAGATGTCTTGCAGTATTAGATTATTAAGTATTTGATCATTTTTTATGTCACTGTAAATTATTTTCTTTGAATTTCATATTCATACTTTTGGTTGCTGGTGATTCGAAAAACTATTGATTTCACATTATTTTACATTGAACTTATATCCAAATGTCTTGTTTGACTTACTTATTAATTCCAACAGCTAATTTCTGGAATTTAAAAAATATTCTAGGTACAAAAGGAATTGTGTCTATGACTAATATCTTTCTTTTTTTCTTACCAGTATATATTCTTTACTTTTAAATTTTTTTCTCTTTTTTCTCTCCTTTTTTTTCTTTTTTCCTTTTCTTCTCCTCTTTTTTTCTCCCCCTCCTCTTCTTTATTCTTCCTTCTTTCTCCTTTTTCTTCCTCTTATTTTCCTCTTCCTTTATTGCACTGGCTTGGGCTCCAAATGTTGCACAGATATGGTATAATGTGCATACAGTGCAGCTCCCTGTGCCAGTCTCCATTTCAGAGGAAAATCTTTCACTATTTCATCTTTAAATGTAAGTTATGTTTTTAAATATCTCTTTTCTTTGCGGAATTAAAAAGATGAAATAATTTCATAATCAAATCAGTTAAATAGCTCAAATTTGAAAGCCTCAAATTAGAAAAAGCTTGTGACCAGAAGACAAAAAAGTAGATTTTGGGTCTGAAATAGAGCCACTACTCAAATACATTTTTCTTTTCTCAATAGTAAACCACTTTCTGAGCAATTGTGCTTATAATATATTAAAATATAAATTTCTCTTTTTTTTTTTTAGCTCTTATTTATGAAAGCCAGGAAATGCCCAATCTAGCCTCCTCCCTTTTCCTTAGCTTGTAAATTATCTTCCAAGACCAACAGTGAAAAGACAAGCTTCTTGATTGACACTTTTTCCTGTGGCTGTCTCCCAAAGCCTCCTTCTCTCACTAAAGGCATCCAGGTGGAGACTGTGGGGCTCCTGGGGGGCTCGGTTGGTTAAGCGTCTGTCTGCCTTCAGCTCAGGTCATGGTCCCAGAGTCCTGGGATTGAGCTCCACTTCGGGATCCCGGCTCAGCAGACAGCCTCCTTCACCCCCTGCCCCTCATCCCACTTATGCTCTCTCTCTCTCAAAAAAAAAAACAAAAAACAAAAAAAAAGAGGTGGAGACTGAGACAATGCTTGGAGCTCAAGCTGTGTGCAAATGGTTACAAAGACTTCACAACTCCCAGAGGACCCCTCAGGGGGTCCCCTCTCCTTCTCATACCTCCAAACCAAAACTATGCAAGACAAACAGAAGGGGGAATGAACCATGAGAGACTAGGGACTCTGGGAAACAAACTGAGGGCTTCAGAGGGGAGGGGGGTGGAGGACTGGGATAGGCCAGTGATGGGTAGTAAGGAGGGCACGTATTGCAGGGTGCACTGGGTGTTACACGCAAGAAATGAATCATGGAACTTTACATCAAAAACTAGGGATGACTGTATGGTGACTAACATAAAATAATAAAAAATTATTATAAAAAAAATAAGACATCACCGTAGTGAACGCCAGCCCTAGGTATGCTGATTTCTATTTCCTTAAAGTTTCGTTTTGAGTTTGATGGAATCAATGTGTAGGGAGGCTTTCTGAGAGGCTGCTGTATGGTGGTAGCAGTTCAGCCATCATCGTGGGCCGTCTCCCTGTACTACGCTGGCAAACTGACCTCATTTGGCACACATCCCAAGATGTTAACATGTTAATGTGTTAATATGACATATGTGAATTCATGATTGCTTCTGGTTCTCTACATGTCTGCTCAGTGTTGTTTATGTTATGTTTTTAGTTATGATCAGCTCATCCATGTGCTGGGGCCTCATCACACACTCACCACTGCGCCAGGTGCCATGAGAATACATTCTAGACTGTCCTCTGAGAGCGGTACTCCAAAGGGCCGCCACCTACAGCACTCAGGTGAAAATAAAGAAAGAGTTAAGTTCTAAGTTTCCCATCCCTGTCTTTGAGGGCAAATGTGTGTTCAAGGACTAGACAAAGTAGTCAGGAAAGATGTAAAGGAGGGGTGTATGAGCTTGCAGGATTCTTGGTCTTAAATCCAAAAACACTGAGAGGTGTGTAGGCAGGTGCTGGGAGGCAGGAAAACAAAACTGAGTTAAACCACGATTGGCTGAACATATCTCTCTGGCTATTGTTGCCATTGTCAAATTCTGCCAACTCAATCTTTGAAATCAGTCCCAAGTCCAGCTTTTATTCTCCATTTGTACTGCCAGCATCCGGGTCCAAGTCACTACCATGGGGGCCCAGGTTTTCAGTAGTTTCCTGCTGGCATTCTGTGAATTCACCTCTGTCCCTACACGTTGTACGCATGCATAGATTTGACTCTGCCCTGCTCAGCTCTTTGGTAGCTTTTTATCACATGGAAACCAAACCAGAGTTCTTCCAATGGCCCAGGCCTTCCACGATCCGCCGATCTCCAAGCACATAGGTTTTCTTGGGGTTCCTCAAACACCCCTAGCTCATCTTCTCCAGGCCTTTGGAGTTGACGGTCCTGTGCTTGGAACAATCTCCACTCTTAGCTCACAAGACCTACTTTATCCCATCACTGAGGTCTCCACTAAAATACCGTTTCTTTCTAGAAGTCTCCCCTCCACCCTGTCTGATCACTCTCTAAGCCTCTCCCAGCCTCATCTCTTCCTAGCATTTGTCATCACCTGAGACCACAGGTGAATGCTCTGTCCCCTCTGCCATCTGCTGGGAGTCTAGATGCCTGGCTCACGGCAGATGGCCCGTAACTATTTGGTGAATAAATGAATGCATCTCGCTGTCCTCCTCTAGACTTCCAAAGGGGCTCAGTCCCCTGCCCACAGCAGCAGGGCTATGTTCTCTCCTGATAAAACATCTTCAACCTGTATTGTGTGCAGAAACCCCTCGGGACGTAGAGACCCCTTAGACCGGAGTGCGGGGTGTCTCCGCGGAGTGCTCACTGTGAGGACACCTTCAGGCTCCCTCTGCGGGGTGTCTCCGCGGAGTGCTCACTGTGAGGACACCTTCAGGCTCCCTCTCTTCCGTCTGCAGAGCAGCTGTGAGTCTAGGCCCGGACTCAGTCACACGGAGGGATAGAGCCCCTGCCGGAGCGTTTTGCCTGCCCCTCTTGGTGCGCGTGCACAGCTCCGGGTAGGACCTAGCTGTTCTTTTATAAAAGGAGCGTCTGTGTTCCGAAGACTCTCTTATGTGAGGTTTCTGAAAGGTTTGCTTGCCTTACTTACTAATTAAAGGCAAGTCACATTTTCCCCCTCCCTGGTCTCTGCAGTCATACCCCTGATGGCCACTTGATACCACCGCCAGGTCGGGTTACACAGATACCCGCGATAGTGCCATTCGCCGTGATGACTGAGTCGACAAGGCTGAGTGACTCGGTGGAAGCATTTCCCGATTGGACGAACCTGTTGGCGGCCTGCTTACTGTCACGCTTGCTTTTATAATGAAAAAGGAAAAGATTCCTGCTTTTAAGGATGGCGGCTCCAGACATGGTGAGTGAAGTGAGTGGGGGAGAGATGACGCTTCTGAAAGAGGATTTCTCAACATTTCTCAGTGTTGTGAAACGGACCAACGATGTCCTGTTTGGGAAGGGACTTCCGCGCCTAGGTTCAAGGGTTCAGAAAGCATTTTGCCACTGTTCTTATACTGGTCATAAAGTTAAGCTGCGTCATTTGCCACATGCCGATAGTACGGGGCGAGTATCAGCAAGAATCAAAAGGAAAAACACAGGATGTGAATTTAGTAGTTTTCTAAGATACTCTTCAGAGCCACTTTTGAGATGGAGATGAAATAAATATTTTTAGTGCATAATTCTTGCTTCGATTTTCCTAAGACCACGTGAAACAGCACGAAGACAGAGTTTGTGTTAAATGGCTTAATAGTTTCTTGTTGGATCTCAAATATTACAATCAGTAAACAGAAATTAAAAATGGGTGATTGAAGTATCTATGTTTATATGCCAGTTGGGACCTCCTCTGAGGAAGCCGGCTCCCCGAGAACCTGTGCCTGCCTGATCCCTGGGAGGGTGAGATGGGATTTAGTTGGGAACAATCCACCATTTCCTTGCTCACTCCGCCCCTCTTAGAGCTGCGGGAATGACTTCCAGAGGCTTCTGACCTCTCTGGCTTTGTGATAGGTGGAATTCTCTTGGAGGAAATAGAGCCCCGGTGTAGCTGGTGCAAGCCAGTGGTCTCCGGCTGCTCCTCCCTTTGCTGTGTGGGGGACTGGGCACCCAGAGGGCACGGATACTCTCATCCTTAACTAGGTCATGCCCGCACGAGCCTGGGAAGGGCTGTGTTTACGGGAAACTACAAACACTGGGGGTGAGTGTCCCCTCCCTGGCGCCATCTGCATTTTTTGGGTGTGGACATTCTGTGAGTATAAAAAACTTCTTATGGTTGTGATGGGTGTCCCACATGTGTAGGCAAAGGGTTGAGTTTACGAGGGACAAAGAACAATGACAAAAAAGAGAAGGAAAGTGCTTTGAAAGTGATTTATCTTCTGAAAAATAATGGTGCAGTAATTTCTAAATTGTAGAAGGACGTCTTTCTAAAGACGGCTAGTCAACTGATTTCAGATTGGTAGAATATACGGTGAGAAAGTCATTATTTTAGCAGAACTAAGTTCATAAGTTTTCGTTAACTCTGGAACTTTCTCTGTTACCTGCTGTGACTCAGAAAAAAAAAATCCGTTTTCACTGGACAAATAGTTGTGATTAATCAGGACCAAATGTGCTTTATGTGGTTTGTTGGATTTCAAAGATTGAACGTGGCAAAGATGCGTTTGACCCTAAAGCTGTAAATAGGGAAGCAAAGGCTTTCTGTTCTTGCTGGCGAAGGAGGCAGTGGCGCAGGCGGAGCCGAATCCCAGAGGACCTGAAATCGTCACCATGGGGGAGAACGACCCCCCCGCGGCGGAGGCTCCCTTCTCCTTCCGATCCCTTTTTGGACTTGACGATTTGAAAATAAGCCCTGTTGCACCAGGTAGGTGGGGCCAGGTGTGAATCCTGGGGGAGGGTCCCCAGAGTGTCCCACTGGCGACATACCCCCCCCAGGATGTCTCACACCCACAAGCTGGATGCTTGCACTTCCTTGGGTGTATAGAGCCCTGCGGGGCGGGGGGGGGGCGTTAGTGAGGGCATCACCTTGTTCAGCCTCTTGCCAATGGCAGGACACGGAAGTTTACCTTCTCTGGAAGGAGGTTTTCAGAAATTGAGGCTCCAGTTGCCCCTGGGAGTTAGGGGTCTGGTCCCGCCAGAAAATCTCTGAGCCCCCCAGAAAGTCCTGAGAACCAGTGCTCATCAGCTCTTCCAGGACACTTAAAGTAAGCTGGGCATTGCTGAGGTTAGATTAAAACCCAACAGCAGGAGATGAGAGCTGCTCTGAACAACAAGGAGAGCTGGTTTTGCAAATAGGTTTCAAATGCAGGACTTGTCACGGTGAGCCAGTGAGCCGTGGCTCCATGGCTGGCTGGTCCCTGGTGTAGTCAGGAATGCTGACCTCTGGGGCCGGGAAGGGGGACGCCTGAGGGCTCTGGCTGAGGTTCCAGAAAGCTTGGAGTAGGTGCTGCCCTAATAATTCCTTTTAAACCCTCTGGACAATTGAGGTTGGGGGCTGGTGGAAGAGATAGGAGGTGGGAGGACAGGTTTCAAGGGTAAGGATACACAATTTTAAAATTCAGCTCAAAAACTGAGCATAAATGTAAATTTAAAAAATACCTTGCTGTCACCTGACCCCCAAGATTTGCCTGGTTTTTATGTTTGCCTTCATTGTGTTCCTGCCCTTGCCCGTAGTACGCATTCCATGCACAGTAGGCATAGACGGGCTTTTTCCCATGTGCTGCTTGGTTTTTATAGACGCCTTTTGTTAATAACATCACAAGATCCCATCAAGTAGATGTGTAATTTACATAGTTTTTTAAATCATCATTTGATATATAATTGTTTCTAATATTTTTATGGTACAAAGAATATCAGCATGAATAACACTCTACATATTCAGCTCTGCTAATTTTGCTTATTTCTTCGTGATTAATTCCTCGTAGTGGGAATTTGGTAGTGCTTTATGCAAGTACGCAGTGTATCGTTCATTATAGTAATTTAGAAAACACAGTTAATCAAAAAGATTTCTTAAAATTACCCACAATTTTACCATTCCTCAGAGATAACCCTATTCGTGCTTTAGTGTTGGATTTCTTGCTTTTTCTGATCTACATATCTGTATTTTCCTTTGAAAGTGGCATATTCTATTTTGAAGCTTTTTTTTCTTTTTTCAAATGAAACAATATCATGTTCTTCTTTCCATGGCATTAAATAATCAAATATTCTCTAGGGGTTGGCAAACTATAGCCCATGGACCAAATGTGGCCCACTACTTGGTTATATAAATAAAGTTTTATTGAAACACAGACACATCCATTTATTCATCTATTGTCTATGACTGCCTTCACGCCATAGTAGAGTTGAGCATATGGCCCATAAAGTTTAAAATATTTACTATCTGGTCCTTTACAGAGGAGGTTTGCCAACCGCCTTTCCCTATCATGGGACTAACTCCATACATTTACTCTGTCACCAGTTCCTTCTGATGGGCGCTCAGGCTGTTTCCCGTGCACCAGTATCTCACATGCCACCTCTCTAAGTGTCCATGTAGGTAGAAATTTATGTACATCAGCGATGACATCTTAAGATAAATTCCAGGAAGTGGTTTTACTAGGTCAAAAATTCCATCCCTTTTTAAGCCTTTTGGTTCGTATTTCCAATTTGACTCTCAAAAAGTTGGCACAACATATACTCCTATTCACTGTAGACGGAGGTCCATCTCTTTTCACTCTGGACTGCAGTGGGGACGCTGTAATGGCAGTAGGAATAAATATTGTGAGGTTGGTATGTAGTTACATTTGATTTGCAGTTTTTCAAATTTCCAGAGAGGTGGAAGGTTTTTTCGTGCTTGTTGATTATTTGCATTTCTTTTTGGGGGAGGTGCTATGCATTTTGCTTTTTGTTCCAGGCATGCCCTCAAAGACAGAACAAGGAGGGGGAGTGGGCCGTGGTCGCCGTGGTCGCGCCCACAGGGCACCAGGGCTGAGGAGCTGTAAGGGGCTAATGTGAACCATACAAAGGTCCTGAGGGAGCAGCAAACTTTGAATCTCTAACTAGGATGAATCTCCTAAGTCTAAGTCTTAGGCACAGAGCCACTGGGATGATAAGAGATCATTCTGGGGTTCCTGTTGATTTTTAAGGTATAAGTGGAGTGTGGGTTCTCAGTAAGAAAGAGTTATAAATTCGGTGCGGGCTTCCGGGGGTGGGGAAGCCTGGAAAGAAGAGTCTGCTCTGTTAAGTCAAGACCACGAATCGGTTGCCCTGAAGGAACTGGTCTCCCCTGCTGAGATAAAACCACCTCCATGATCACGAAGTCCTTCATCCTTTCATCCCTTCAGTTCACTGATACAGCTGACCTTGAACCACACAGGGGTGGGATTAGGTGGCTGGCTGCCCACCCAGTCAGAAATCTACTTATAACTTCTGGCTCCCCCAAAACTTACCTACTAATGGCCTACTGTTGACCAGAAGCCCTCCTGATCACAGAAACACTCACTTCACAAGTACCTTGTGTGTTACACGCATTACACACCGTTCTTGCAATGAAGTCGGCTAGAGGAAAGAACGTGTTATGAAGAAATCCTAAGAGAAAATACATTTGAGATATGGTGCTATAAAAAATTCACGTGGAAGTGGACCCACACACTCAAACCTGTGTTACTCGAGGGTCAGCTGTATTCCTCAGGGACTGCGGCACACCACGTGTTGGTCTAGGCTCTGGGAACACAGCTGCCGAGCAAGCCACCGGCTCATCGTGGCCAAGACCGAGACCTTGCCCTCTGCCCCCCCCTCCTCGTTCTGCCTCCTTCAGGCCGCGGAGTGTGTGCCTTTCCTTACTCTCCTTAACCTCTTCCTTCTGCCTTCTTCCTCGTTTCTTCTCTTACTCTACTCTTCTCCTCCTCCTCTCCCACCTTTCCCCCCCCCATTTTTGTCTTTAAATTCTCTTCTTTAAGCAGCCCTGAATGATACTGGCCATTTTATAAGCACACTCTTTATTGCCAGAGGGTGAAGCTGTGGGTTTCCAAAGACAGGCAGGGGGAGATCTCTGAAGCCTTTCCGTGGGACACCTCTCAGCTCCACATCTCTAGGACTAGGGTATGAGAGGAAGGGACAGCGTGTCCCGAGTAACCGTGTGCTGTGAAGAAGCCCGTCTCCCCTTCCCACACTCCCAGCTTCCCCAGTGTAAGTGGGGACAATTTTGTCATAGATGTATTTTCAGGATTGATGAGAAAATTTGCATGAACTGGCCTGTTCTGCTTGGAGTAAAGGTGCCGATGGAAATTCTCCCCGTTGCCCATAGAGGCTTGTACTTTTGGGCATCATAAAGCTTATACGGCACATCCTCTTTTCCATCTAATCTGCCTGGTTCTTTGAGTAAGAATTGGGCCAGGTCTGGGGTTTACCCTACTTGCAAGCTAACAAGTCAGCCTGCCCAGTTTGCTGGATTCTGGGGGAAGACAAGAGACTCCCGGGTCAGACAGGGGGGACGTTATTACTCACGGCACGAGCGGTGCACGCATCCCGTTCGAGCCAGTTCCCCATGCCCGCCAGGTCCCCTGGGGGTGATGTGGAACAGCCCGGGGATACGCTGCATGCCCAAGGGGTCTGCATCACACAAAGGAACCCAGAACCAAGGCAACGCGAATCTTTTATGATGGGCGGCAAGCAGACCTGCACACACTTTGTCCCAAAGGAAGACATTGTATCTGTTAAACCAGACGGTAAGCAAGCCTGCTCCTTGCTCTGGAGAGAGGTGTCATCTCTGTCTTCTAAGGTTGCTTGCTCTGCCAGCACCCTCAGAGAGACGGGCTGGGACAAGGCTGTGGGTGTCGCCATGCATAAGACTCACGGGGAACCGGCTGGCACATTATCTGGTGACCCTCTTAGAGGTCCCAGCCCTCGCTCACCTCGGAGTACCCTGTTTGGGTTTTACGTGCCACCATCTGCTGTGGGGAAGTGTTTCTGGGGACCCGGGCTCCACTTGCCCCCTGTACTAGTTTCCCAGGGCTGTGGAGACGAAGTATGACAACCTAGGTGGCTTAGAACAACACTGCTCTATGGCCTCATGCTTCTGGAGACCAGAAGTCCAAAGGCCAGGGGCCGGCAGGGCTGTGTTCTCTCTGAAACCCGTGGGGAAGCCTTCTTTGCCTCTTCCCTGCTTCTGGTGTTTGCTGATGATCTTTGGGGGTTCCTCGGCTTGCAGGTTCATCGCCCCCATCTCTGCTTGCATCTTCCATGGCGTCATGCCTGTGTCTCTTCACACCATTCCCTTCTGTGCACGTCTGTTTCTGGGTTCAAATGCCCCCTTTTTAAAGGACACCAGTCAGATTAGATTAGACGCACAGTTTTAACTGGCTGGCCTCTGTAAAAACTCCACTTCCAAATAAGACGATATTCTGGGGTCCAAACTTCAACATACTGAGGACTGGGGTGGGGGGCACATTTCGGTCAGTAACACCATCCCCTAACCCGGGACGGACACAGCTGGGTCTGGGGGAGAGCATGGGGCTGAGCCTCTGGAGAGTGCGTCCCCAGATAGATGGACTTTGCTCTAACTAAGGCAACTTTCTTTGGGCTAGAACATTCTCTGCTTTGAGGGGAGGGGGAACGGATAGCTCAGTTTTAAGTTTTATTTTGTTCAAATCCGCTGCTCTGTGACGGTTTGCTCTTTCCCCCACCTTTCCGGTTTTCAGACGCAGACGCGGTTGCGGCCCAGATACTGTCCCTGCTGCCGCTCAAGTTCTTTCCCATCATCGTCATCGGGATCATTGCCTTGATATTAGCACTGGCCATTGGTCTGGGCAGTGAGTACGATTCATTATTCAGTGGGCTCTCGAATGCCTGTTCAGGCGTTTAAACTTTGATGAGCCCCCTCCTCGCTCACACCGGCGGGGTGCTGCCACCCAGCCTTCATTACTAGAGACAAACGTCTTTTGGGCTTGCTGACTTGGAGTTTTCTTTGCCTGTGGGAGTGTGGGGCCAGCCTGGGGCCCAGGAGGGGCTGCTGGCCATGCTCGGGGCTTTGTCACCAAGGAGCCTGCCCGGTTAGACGGTTAGACGTGCTGAAGGGCAGCTGATGAAATAGGATTCTGTGGGCGGGAGGGGGTGAGGGGCCGGGAGGAGAAGACAAGGAGGCCATTCATGCGAGGCCAAGCATACCTGCTGTTTTTAAAAGAAGGTTTATGTGGCTTTTGAGAAAGTGAGTCATTTGAATGGGCTCTGATTGAGAACAGTATCTCATCTTCTCTTTCCTATAACTGGCCCACCCGCTCAGCGGTGTGGTCCCCGGTCCCTTCTCTTCTTGCCCAGGGTTGGAGACAATAGAGGGTAGATTGGGGGCCGAGTTGTCCTCAGTCGGAGCTTGTTGCTCCGTTGGCTCGGCCAGTCGGCTTTCAGCCATGCACTTTTTCTCTTGACCTTGAGCCCCAGAGCTGTGGTTCAAGGCCACATTGCAAGGCAAAGTGGGGTGCAGCAGCCCCACCCTCCGGAATTTGGAACAGAAACTGGGCTGAGGGAAGCAGGCTGCAATTTCAATGCAGGTTTCATTATTGATGGCCAAGCTCAAGGCCACGTGGCCAGTGGATGGTTGTTAGTGTTGTACACTGAAGAAACCAGCCCTTCCTTGACACACTTGTCCTCTCCTTTCCTCAGTCCACTTCGATTGTTCCGGAAAGTACAGGTGTCGCTCATCTTTTAAGTGTATTGACCTGACAGCTCGGTGTGACGGGGTCCCGGACTGCAGAGACGGGGAGGATGAGTACCGGTGTGGTAAGGCCGTGCTCCTCACTGCAGAAGGACAACCCAACCCTGACCTTACCCATCTGTGAAATGGGTCCAGACCCATGCCACTCTCAAGTCACGTCCTTAACTGGGATCCACCTGGCATTTGTCCCCAGGGGTGACTGAGCTCAGAGCAAAGGGAGGGCTGTTACCTGGGGCCAAAATTTGGTTGGGGAGAACACAAGAGCAGAGAGAAGAGAGCTCAGGGGGTGGAGGCTGTAAGAACTGCCACTGCCCTGCAGGGTGGGGGTGGGGTGGGCGAGGGGCCGGCCAGGGTCGGCACAGCAGGGACCTGCGCCGGAGGCAGAGAAATCTCACGGCCTGTCTTCCTGTGTGCCGGGCAGTCCGCGTGAGTGGCCAGAATGCAGTGCTCCAGGTGTTCACAGCTGCAGCCTGGAGGACCGTGTGCTCTGACGACTGGAAGGGTCACCACGCTAACGTCGCCTGTGCCCAGCTGGGGTTTCCAAGGTAATTTAAAGAACATGTCCCGCTGATGGGTAAAGCATTTAATCGTGGTGACAATGGGGAGAGAAAGCCACCTTCTAGTGGGCCATTTATGGGGTCCCCTGCTCACCATCACACCGAGTCCCTGCGGCAACCGTGACATCATCCCCGCGCCACAGGTGCGCACGGCAAGCCCCACACGCTAAGTGGTTTGATCAAGGTCACCGGGAAGGGGCACGTTTGGGGGTGTCTCATGGTCAGGAAAGGACTCCAGATGCACACAGGAGATACAGAACTTCCGAGCCAAAGGCTAAGCCCCCAGCTGCTCAGGCTACGGCCAGAAGGTAGCTAAGTGGCCCCCACCCACCCGGTGCTCGTGGCCCCACGGACGTGTGCGCACCCTTCCAAGGAGCCCCACAGAGCCCAGGTTGAAGAGCCAGCCGTGTCGTGGAAACACAATCATGTCAAACAGTTGTTTGGCACCCTGTGGAAGGGGCGGCTCTGGCAGTGGGGTCTTCTCTTCCCAGCGTTTGGTTTTGCACTAAGGGGACACATTTCTCTCCCTCCTCTCTCCTGGCCCCTCCTCTGACCCGCGGCACCGCTGTCCTCCGTGGCCTCCCACCACGGCACCCCAACCCCCTCTGCTCTTGGCCCCCGGAGTTCAAAGCAGGCAGGCTCTCTGAGTTCCCACCTCCTGGGTGTTTGCCCCCGAATCCCTGTGTCCTTGCCCCAGTTCCCCGACACCGGCATTAAAGCCGGAAACTGCCGGGAATCCAGGGAGCCTCGATTTTCAGATCTGTGCACCCTCCTCTCAGCTCCTTTCTCCAGTGCCCGTGACACCCCAGTGTCCCCCAGCTGTGTCCCCGAGACCACGTCCTTCTCACTCTGTGACAACCTGGATTCAGGAATTAGCTGTGGTTCAGCCCTGTGACAACAGCCAAGCCACCCACACAGATGCTTCCCAGGATCATGTAGACTTCACCCTCACAGATGGGGGTTCACACCCCACGCACACGCTCACCACATGTACACGCACCACATGCACACGTGTCACACATGTACACACACCACAGCACACGTCACACGTGTACACACGCCACACGCACACCACACGCACACATGCACACGCACACACCACGCATACACGCACATACACACACACAAAGAGACGCCGTGCATGGCACACGCCACATGGAAACACACGCAAACTTTCGCTTGTGCTGTGTCATATATCACATCAGATGCATGTACTCCCACCGCACCACGCACATACCCCATCACACACACATCACACGTACACACACACACTACATTACTCATATGTACACATGCAAAATACCTCCCTACACAAACACTAAGCCACACACACGTGTACACTCATGCCTCACGCACACACATGTGCACACACACGTGCACACGTACGCACAGCATCACGGCAGCAAACAGCGGAAAGCTTCCCCAGGCACTTCTGTTCCCTTCGAGGCCCTTTCTCGGACTCACGGGGAGCACCCCTACCGCTTCCGGCTCCCCTCCCTCTCCCTCCTGGAGTGCCACCCCCTCCCCTGAAGCCCCGGGCCCCCTGTACTATGCGGATGGGCCCAGAGGCTCCTTTCCCTCAGATCCCCATTCGCCCAGCTGCCGCGAGCTGGTCCCCCCTACCCTTGGTGCGCGCCCTCAGGGGGCGTCCGGCCGACGGGCCCCCCAGCACGGCCGGTCCCTCCCTTCCATACCTGCGCTCCAGTTTGAGATTTACTTCTGTAGCCTTTTTGCTTTTTCTTCCTCCTTCTCTCCTTAAAGCCCTTCTTTGATCTTCTCTGCTCGGCTGTCTCCCGTGTCAGCTCTCTGTGATGACAGCAAAGGGGAGACTGTCAAGCCGGATCGCCTGGGTTCGAATCCCCGTGTCCCCAGCATAGTTCCCTGACTCAGGCCTGCAAAACAGGGACAATAGTAGCAGCCGCTTGGAAGGCTGCTGTGAGGTTCGCGTCGGAGCGAGCCTGGCACACGGGAACGCCCTGGGGGAGCTGGCGGCCATGGTGGTTGCGACCACCCGGAGGCTGGGCTGTTTATGGGGATCCAGGGGCGGCCCTCGGGGCCCCCTGCATCTCCCAGCGCTCCGTCTCGTCTCGGGAGCTCGTCGCCTGCCGCCTGCCCCATCAGCAGTTCAGCCGTCCCGGGAGGGCTGGGAGGGTCATTGCCCTCCGAACTCAAACGCGACTCAACCTTGTACTTGGCATCTACTCCCACCGCCCGTAGCGTTTCCGTCACCGCACGCAGTCCTGCCTGATGAACTGGTGTGTTAGTGTAGCCGGCCAGCTGCTTCGGGAGGGTGCCCGTTCATTTACTACCCCTCAGCTCATAGCTCTTGATTTTTTTTTTAATGATCGTGCCTTCTTTACCGTTGTTTCCCAGACCTGTTTCCTGATATTATAAACATCTGCTGGGGCATCTGAGCCTTTTCCTTCTGTGCTCATCTCTCTCCGGGGGGAACCCCCCAGCTCTGGCTTTCCCTCTCCCCGACCTATTGTTCTTGGGTGCTCGGCACCCCCACTCTGGTCCCACATGTGGTTCTGTGTTCTGCTCTCTGGGGCTTGCTTCGGGCCAAGCAAAGGTCAGTTCGGGGGGGTGCGTCAAGGGGGCTACTTGGCCACCTTGGGAAGTGATCTCCCTGACACACGCCCAGAGCCTGCCGGGGGTGGAGGGGCCGTGGGCCGGGGGCCGGATGGATCCATGGTCCCAGACAATGAGAGATCTGGAATGCCTTCCTAAGCCAGCAAAGGAAACTGTTGACGGTTTGAGGGTGGGAATGACATCCCCCCGCGTGATACATGTGGTGTGCTGACGTGCGCATGGATGATGTAAAGCACAGAGTGAAGTCACACATCGGGTCCGCGTTTCCCATGTGCTTGCAGCTACGTGAGCGCAGACACGCTCGGGGTGGACTTGCTCGAGAAGCAGCTCCAGGAGGACTTTGTGTCCATCAATCACCTCTTGCCTGATGACAAAGTGACTGCTCTGCAGCACTCCGTGTACGTGAGGTGAGTGGCAGGGCGGTGCCGCGGTCTGCCCTGCGTCCCCTGCTGGCCTCGTTGAGCTATGCACGGCCCCGCGAGGACCCAAGAGACCAGAGAGAGTTTCTCCAAATGTAAGGTGGGGGCTTGGCCGCCGCGGGGAGACTGGGTGGAGCACCGGCTGGGGTGCAGGAACCCACCCCAAACCAGGCGAATATGGCCTGGCAGAGAGAGGAGGAAGGGCGGTAAGGAGCGTGGCGTGTGTGTCGTGCTGTTCTCATCGTGGGCCGGGGTGTGTGCGGAAAAGGACAGAGGGATGAGGAAACTGGAAAAGAAAGAGATTACGAAAGACACGTATCCTCTGTCTACAAAGTACTTCAACATTTACCATTCATATTGCATGTTTCCCCCGAGAACTCGTGAGAAAGGTAGCATGAGGTGCCCGTAAACGATGGTACCCGCAGCCTGCTGTGTCCTCTGCCTGGTCCCCTGCCTCTACAGTCAGGCATCCGCTGTGCTCTTCCTGGCACTTTGGACCAAATCCCAGAAGCGTGCTCTCTGCTCTGGGAAACAACAGCTTGTCAGCCTGTCCGTTGCATAACTGATAGTCACCCCAGGACCCACATGCAATTCCTGGGGACAGCTCATCTCTTAGGTCCTGAAAACTCAGCAGGTGACACCCCCTTTTTCTTGCATGATTGCATGAGCAGATGGGGGCTCTAAAGGCAGGGAAAGTCACAAAGGGACATGGGTGGATTATAGGAAAAGCACATTCCCTCCCCCCCACCCCGCAAGGATGAGCCCGTGTCATTTCTGAAGCAATCACAGCTCTGCTCTGGGGAAGAGTATGATCCAGGCTGGAAGGACCTGGTGCCAGGAGAGGCTGCCACGCTGTCCAAAGGGCACTCCGTATCCTCCAGGGGCCAGCGAAGGACACCGGGGTAAAGTTGACCTGCAAATGACACGAGTGATGTTTATAGAACAGAGCTCCTCCGGCATCTCCTATCATTAGCTAGACGAAGCTTAGAAACCCTCAGTCACCTGTCACATGCACAATGCCTCACTGTAGCCAAATGTTCCAGAATGAAGCTGTGAACTCACACATACGGGTTTTTTTAATATGGACAAAAATTACAATCTGTATTCAAGAGCAGGGGACTAGAGTCCATTTTTCTTTCACCCCAAGATTAAGTTGAAAGTGTTCACTTCACTGGCCTCTGGCATTTACCGTAGGCCTCCTCTTTTGCTCCTTAGGGAGGCATGTGCCTCGGGTCGTGTGGTTACCTTGAAGTGCACAGGTAAGAGATTCCGCACGGTAGACAGAAGTGCGGGGGGGGATCTCTGTGGACCCCACCTGATGGAGGAGGAGAACAGTGTCCGTCTGTCTCACCTGTTAGCCGGAGTGTAGGGGGGCAGCCCGGAGCACTTCTCAGGCGCAGACAGGACCGTGGTCTGTGATGCCCTGTCACTCCGTGGTGGCTCCAGCAGCCTGACTCACTGTCACTTTCTCCTCCCCACCCCACCACCTTCCCACCTCAAGGAAAAGTGTGCCCAGGCTGGTCAGTGCCCCAGGCTCCCTGCCCTGTGGCAGCTGCCCCTGGCAGGAGGAGGGTGGGGTCTGGAGAAGTCAGACAGGTGCACACTAGCCCTGCATTACTGAGGAGAGGGCTGTGGAAGGTTCCTGAGCCCCTAGTGAGTTGTGCCCATACTGGGTTCATGGGCATCACGGGGAGGGGTGCTGTCATCACCAGCTCTTCCCACTGCACCCCATCTCCTCCCACTCCCGTCCCCTCCGGTCTCTCTTTCTGGGCTGTGAGCTCTGCGAGGGCAGCAGGCTGTCAGGGAGAGGGGGGTCTGTGACAGCAGGTTCCCCAGAAAGGTCTGGGATCGACCCCCAGCCCTTGTTCTCTCTCTGCAGTCTGTGGTCTGAGAATGGGCTACAGCTCACGCATCGTGGGTGGAAACGTGTCCTCGCTCATGCAGTGGCCGTGGCAGGCCAGCCTTCAGTTCCAGGGCTATCACCTGTGCGGGGGCTCTGTCATCACCCCCGTGTGGATTGTCACCGCCGCGCACTGCGTCTACGAGTGAGTGCTTCTGGGTGTGGGCCCTCGTGGTCCACAGACCCGTGTCTAGACTGGGCTGCGTTAGCATGGGGTAGAATCCGGGGGGCCAGCAGCGGGTCCAGAAAGCTGGCAAGCCGACCAGATCATCACAAAGTAATGACCAGTGCAATGCACCCATCACTGTCGCTGGTGGCTGTGACTGGTGACCCTGAGCTCATTCGAGGGATTTCAGACCTGCCGCTCTTACAGAGAAGGTGGAAAGCTTTGGACGGAAGCTCCCGTGCAGGAGGGAAACCGCCAAGCTCCCTGTAGCTACTTACAGGAGAGCACGCTGTGGCCAAGAGCGTGAGAGGTGGCTCCGGTCAGGTGGCTCCGGTGTCCCAGGCAGTGTCTTGGGGGAGGAGAGCACGGGAAGACTTCCAAACACAGAGATGGATTCTCCGTTTTTGTTTGTGTTTTGGCTGCCATCTGATGGAGATTGGCCCTGATGGGCCCCTCTGGTGCTGAGAAGCGGAAAGCTCAGGCATCGAGGCCTGCCTGGGGAGTTCCTGGCTGGCCTGTGCTCCCGCAGGGTGTGGGAGCCATGCTCGGAGCCAATGTCGGCAAGCAGGCAGCACTGCGTCCCGGCCACCTGCCTGGCCCTGCGCCTCCAGACCTGCGAGGTCCGGGGGTGAAAGTGACGGGGTACTCCAACTTCACCTCTCCGCCTTCTCATTTCAGCCTGTACGTCCCCAAGTCCTGGACCATCCAGGTGGGGCTGGTTTCCCTGCTGGACAGTCCGGCCCCTTCCCATCTGGTGGAAAAAATCATCTACCACAGCAAATACAAACCCAAGAGGCTGGGCCACGACATCGCGCTCATGAAGCTGGCCGGGCCGCTCACCTTCAGCGGTACGTCTGTGTTCCCTGCTGCTCTCTGGCTCCCATTTCTTTCAGGAGAATTTGTAATTGTCCCTTGAAGTCTTTTTATGACAGCCGCTTTGGAATCCTTGCCAGACAACGCTAGGAGTTGACTCATTTCCCCGCTGGCCAGGGTTGATCATCTTTTCTCATTTAAGTTGTGATTTTCCTGGTTCTTGGTATAACGAGTCACTTTCGACAGTCTTCTGGACATCGGGCTATCGCGTCAGGAGACGCCAGGTCCATATACCTCTTTGACTTTCCCAGGTGGTCACCCCGTTCGGGTTCTTGGTGCGTGACATGCCTACTCCTGTGGGCTGTGCTTCTGATGATATCTGATTTTACAGGCTTTGTGATTTTACTTTGGTCAACTTGGTTCGTCTGGTTCATCCCTGGGGTTTGCATTGGTGCCACTTTCTTCCTGCTGGTGCCCACTGGATATGAAAGGACTTCCCCAGGCCAGGCCATGGGTGCCTCCAGGTGGCAGAAGGGGGGTCGCTGGCCCTGTGGGAACAAAGAGCTCTTCCCTGTCTCGGGGCTTGTTGAAATGAGGTCCACCTGCCAGCGCCATCCACCTGCCCGTGTCTTGGTCGTGGCCTAGAAAGAGGGCACTTCGCAGGTCAGTCAGTTGATCGTAGTGGGATCGTCTCCATGGCTGCTTCTTTCCTGGGCATCTTGGACTCCCTGAGGTGCTGAGAAAGTCTCTCCCTGCCAGCTGTCGCGTTCGGCAGGCCACGTCCCTCCGTGGGAAATACCTAGTCCTAACCTGTGAAAGTTACAACAATACCAGAGCACACAAGATAGGACTTCCAAACATTTTGCAGATGCAGACAAATGATTAAATACACTCAAATAAATTAAAGCCCCCTTCGCCTTCCCCAGCGTATAGCCGCGTGGGGTGTTGGCAGAGGTCCACTGGACAAGGCCCACTAAGAAGAGGAGTCCTGGCCCAGGATTAGTGCGTTCCCCACACCACACCTCTAACACTCTCCGCGTAACGCTCGGAAACAAGTACCTCTAGAGAAGCAAAGAGAAATCGTGACGGTGGTGTTCGTTTATTACTAACGATACTCCGTTGTAAAAAATGAGGTGCCGACGTCTGCACCGCGCTAACAGTTAGCGAGTGCCCTCGCTTCCTCTCTGTCCTGTTACTGTCCTGCGTGGAAAGACAGCGCATCGTGGAGCGTGCTCACGAGACAGCCTCGTGGCAGCCGTGACGCTGTCTCTGCTGGAGGGCGTGTGGGACACAACCCACGGGGACAGGCTGGCTTTCTGTCTCCAGACATGCCGGGTGGGACCCGAACAGTCACGGAGGGCTGTTTCATAAGGCAGTGCACCCACGCTCCAGACCAGGCGTGGGCAGCTTAGGGCCCCAGGACCCAATCTGACTCTTGGCCTGTTTTTGTAAATGAAGTTTCAGTGGGACACAGCCAGATCCGTTTGTGTACCACGGCCTGTGGCTGGGTGCTTGCAGGCCACGGTGGCAGGCCATGGGGCCCACAGAACCCCAGGCATTGGCTATGTGGCCCTTCACAGAAAACATGCCACCCCTGGTCCAGACCCACTTGCGTTACCACAGGTTAGGGCTGTTTAAAGGTGAACGGCTCTGGGGGTCCCTGCACTGAGCTGGGAGCTTTCAGACCAACCAAGGGCTTGGCCTTTCTTGAGAGATCGTTTGAGCTCCTCAGAGAGGCGGACACTGGGGAGATTCATTGTTTTCGTGCACCTGTGCTTCACCTGAGTTCAAGGCTGCTGTCTCCCCTTGCCGCAGAGACGATCCAGCCCGTCTGCCTGCCCAACTCCGAAGAGAACTTCCCTGATGGAAAACTGTGCTGGACGTCAGGATGGGGGGCCATAGAGGATGGAGGTCAGTCATCTGAAATCACGATTCTGAGTCCCGGGAGCCCAGAGCCACGAGGCCGGGGTGCACGCCCACCATGACACGCTGCCCCCCGTGTCCCAGCATGGCGTCCCCGTGGGAGGGAGGGGTGCGGGTCAGCTGCTGGACACACGCTCTCAGCAGAGTAGTTGTGGGTCAGAGTCATGGTTCTGTTTGTGTTGGGGTGTGAAACCGCAGACTTTGTCAGGAGAGAAATATATGGAAACGGAGGGCTGGGGACACCCCTTGTTGGGGAGACATTCACCAAATCATCAGGCAGCTCTTCCTCCTCCCCACCGTGCCAGCAGAGTACATAAGCAGCCCATGGAGAACCCTTCCCAGGGTTTATTCAGAAGGCAGACATCTGCACCTGGTGAGGAGTTTTCGTCTCGTGAGACTTTGGAAGGTGTGTTATTTCATTAGAGAAAGCAGACGTACGGAAGCATACCGCTGTGATCGTAGCAGTAGTCACCTCAATGAGAACAGCGCATGCCGAGGGAAGCCACCCCCTCCCTCCACTGGGGTAGGGCACACATGTGCTTGTCACTCATAGGCTCTCCACCAATTCCTTTCCTTCTGGTAGGAAATGTAGGAGTTCCTTGGGGGGACTGTTGTCACAAAGCTCCATAAACAGAGAGGCTTAAAGAGCAGAGACTCATTCTCTCCCAGCTCTGGAGGCCAGAAGTCTCAGATCAAGCTGTCACAGGGCCGGTTCCTTCTGGAGGCTCCAAGGGGGAGGAACCTGCCCCTGGCCTCTCCCTCAGCTTCCAGGGGCTCCAGCCATCCTTGGCGTCCCTTGGCTTGTGGACACATCACTCCAATCTTTGCTCCATCTTCCTGTGCCCCCCCTCCCCAGCCCATGTCTCCAATCTCTCTCCCCTTTCTCTTATAAGGACACTGGTCTTTGCACTTAAAGTCCACCCTAAATCCAGGATGATCTCATCTTGAGACTCTTACCTTAATTTCATCTGCAGAGGCCCTACTCCAAATAAGGTTGCAGGTGGACATGGTTGTGGGGGTGTGATTCACCCTAATACGGGAAGTTCAGTATTTTCCTCCTGAGGGTTATTAGTTGAGTTCCCCGTCCCTGAATGTCCAAGGCTCTCGGGGCTTACCCAGACCTAGAGGGTCGATCCTCTTCCCCAGGGTAGGGTCTCATCCCTGTGGCTTTCCACGTCTTCTTGCCCTTGGAAGCTTCCTCCACAGACACGTTGAGCTGTTTCACCACGTACCTGGTGGTGAGCTGGGTGTCTCCATGCCACACTGTCTGCTCCTCGCAGCAGCCCCTCAGTGGGGGATTATCTGCACGGCCGTCTTGAGGGCAAGGAGCCTGGGGCTGAGGGGAGCTGAGCACCTTGCCGGGGTTCCTATGACCAGGTGCTGGGAGGTCTGGACCTCCACGCCCCCCCCCACAGCCCTATTCTTGTTGTTTCTCAGGACTTGTGGCATCAGGAGACTAGTTCATTACTCTGTGAGATCCTGTGGGGTGAGTAGGGAGAGGGGCCACTCTCAGCCGACCTCCGGCCCGTGGTCCCCAGGCACGTGGGGTATGGGGGGACTGGAGAAGCCCGTGCAGAAAACAGGGTGCAGCTCACACTCAGAGAACTCTTAGAATGTGGGTTGGAGGCGTGCAGACACGCACCCGCCTGCTGACACGTGCTAGAGACGCCGGAATAGGGCCGTGCCCTGCAGTCAGCCTCTAAGACGCCGCGATAGCCGGTTTACAAACAGGTTAAGTTAGAGGTGTGGATGCCTTCGGGTCGATGGTGGGGCTGGTCCAACAGCAGAGGTATCATTTCCTGTTGCTGTTGCAGCAAGACCAGACTCATTGGTTTCAGCCCCAGGGACGTGTTATCTATGGTTCCGGAGTCAGGAGTCCTCGCCCATCTCCACGGGCTGGAATCAGTGTGTCGGAAGGGCTGGTCCCTCCTGGAGGCTCCAAACGAGTGTCTGTTTCCTGGCCTTCTCTGGGTTCTGGGAACTGCCTGCTGGCTTGTGGCCCCCCCACCATCCTCACAGTGGGCCAGGCAGCGTCCTCCCATCCCCCCGCCCCCCGTCTGACCTCTGTTCCACCATCACGCCTTCTCCTCTGATGCTTGGGGTTCCATTTAGAGCCCACCCAGGTAGCCCAGGATTGTGTCCCCATCTCGGAGCCTTCTGCCGTGGAAGTGACATAGACACAGTGATTGGGAAGTGGACGCCTTTGGGAGGACGCTGTTCTGCTGACCACAGGAAGGTTCTGCCTGTACACTGTGCATGTGTCCTTCATGGGCCTCAGTTTCCCTTCTGTAACCTGGATTGTTCTGAGGATGGGATGGCCGGTGTGGGTCGAGTGCATGGCCCAGGATGGACCCCGGGGAGGTCCATGCTGGCCGCTGCCGCCCCACCTGCTCCTGCACTGGCCACTTTCGGGACGTGCGTGGCCCTCATGTGAAGCAACAGGGCTGCCCGGCCCGCTCACCAGGGAGCTTGCCACAGAGCACGCGCCGTCTGCCTCCAGGAGTGGCCTCTGCCACCGGCGTGTGGTGACGTGGCCCCGCTCCAGTGCAGGTCCTGAATTCCCAGCAGGGCCCCTCATGCCTGCACCGTCCTCGCTCTGATGCAGGTGACGCCTCCCCCATCCTCAACCATGCAGCTGTGCCCTTAATCTCCAACAAGATCTGCAACCACAGAGACGTGTACGGAGGCATCATCTCCCCCTCCATGCTCTGCGCCGGCTACCTGAAGGGTGGCGTGGACAGCTGTCAGGTAGGGGCCCTTGGTGACCTCTGGAGGTCACAGCGGCAGGTGAGGCTCTGGACGGTGACCCAGCCTGTGGCACAGGCCACTGCCAGCATTTCCCTGTGACTGAATGAAAAGCAAATTTACAGGGTGTGGGGAAGGCGTTTGCTCAAGATAGCACTCCCTTTCCTGGCTGCCGGCCGAGTTGACCAGAGCTCCCATTCTGCCTGGGTGCTGTGGCGGGAGGGGTCTCCAGGGTGCTCCCCACCCCAGCCCTGGTTCTCATGGTTTGCAGGGGGGCAACAGGGGCAGCAGGGCGGGTGGGAACCGGTGCATGTGAATCTGGACCTCCAGAGCCACAGTGAGCGTGAGCCCACACGGCCTGGGTCCAGCCCCGCCAGGCAGACCCTCCCTCTAGAGGATTCCCGGGGCTGTGTCCAGCTGCCCTGACCTTCACGGATTTGGTGCATCTAGAATCTGGCAGGGAGACAGCTGGGGGAGACTGTCCCTGGGGGACCGAGGACCCCACTGTTGGGAGTGCGAGCATCAGTTCTCGGAGGCTGGGGGTGAGAGCACAGAGCCAGCCCTGTACCGAGTTTTGTGATAGGAAGTGGGGATCCTGGTGCTGAGACAAGGGACACCCCCCACAGTGCCTCTTTCCTTGCCATCCAGGGAGACAGCGGGGGGCCGCTGGTGTGTCAAGAGAGGAGGGTGTGGAAGCTGGTGGGAGCTACGAGTTTTGGCATCGGCTGTGCTGACGTGAACAAGCCCGGGGTCTACACTCGCGTCACCTCCTTCCTGGACTGGATTCACGAGCAGATGGAGGTGGGTGCCGCTCACGCTGGTCCCCGTCGTTTGCCTCCAGGGTCCTTTTCTGTGGCCCCAGGGCTTCTGGACAGAGCCAGGGTGCGACACTGAGGGGTCAGTCCAGCAAGCAGGGCCCTGCGGCCTCTGGGTGTCGGATGGGAGCACAGCTGGTACCATAGGCAAGGAAGGCTCTGTGCAGGGGCGGTCCTGGGGGATGGGTGCGCACAAGGGCGGCCAGGGCAGGGACGCGAAGGACAAACTTCCTCCACCGAGTGGGGGAAAAGAGGAAGGCTGGCCGAGGAGGAAACCTGGGGATGGGAAGGGGTCCAGTGGGCACATGTGCATGGAGCAGAGGGTGACAAGGTGCAGGCAGTGGGTGACGGTGAACCCGCAGGCCCCCAGTGCCCCCTGAAGAATCTGGACCTTGCTAAGAGCCAGGGGTGGGCTAGAGAGTCTCTGATCTTGGGGGGCTGGGCAGCTCTGTGCTTTGGGGGAGCCTCCCTGAAGGAGGGGTGGTGCAGGAGGGAGACAGGTCAGGGAGGCTGGCTTCCAGGACCAGGGTGAGCAGGAGAAGGGAGGGCCACAGGCAGACAGGAGGGACGGCCACCGCTGGGGGAGCAGGCTGGAAGGGCAGGGGGCCCAGCCACGCAGAGTCTCAGCAGCACGGCCTTCTGCTTTACGGACACCCAGCAAATATTTGCTGACTTGATCTCCGATGATGAGCCCACATCACGCCTTGGACTAGTTTCAAAGAACTTGGGTTTTGCCTTTTGTTTTTAAAATTCGGGCCAAATTTAAGCAACGTAAAATTAACCATTTTCAAGCAGACAATCCCGTGGCCTAACATCACAGTGCTGGATAGCCAGCTCCTCGGTGCTCCGACGTTCCACGTTCAGGACCGTTCTCGCAACCTTGTTAAGCCGTTGCCCCCCATCCCCCCATCCCTCCGCCCTCACCTCCCTCCGCCACCAGTTTTTGGCAACAGTCATCTGCTCCTGTCCCTAGATCAAAGACCTTTTAAAATGCTCCTTTTAATGGGAAACAATTGGCTAAGAAACACCTCACGTGCCTTGGGCGTCACTTTTCACTCCTCCGGGAATTTTCGCTCCGAAGGAAAAGCTACACCGTGGCTGCCCCTGTCCAGGCCGAGGCCTATTTGACTCCCAGGCCCGCTGCACGCATGCTGTGCAGGCAAGGATGGTTCCTGCCCTCCGGGCTGGCTCACGGCAGAGCATTGCTAGAAGACGGGCCTTTTCCAGCAGCACCTGCTGGCTCCCTTGTGAGCCGACACACTGGCCCAGGGAGCCTCACTGAGGGACATGTAACCCTCTTAAGCACAAAATTCAGCCCAAACCCATCAACCTGTTTGTAAGCGAGAGAACAGACGTTTGCAAGAACAGCCCCCTGGCCGAGTGGCCTTGATGGCTGGTGAGCGGGACCCCAGGGTGCAGATGGCCGTGGGGGCATGGGGAATGGAGGGGGGGAAAGGCAGAGTCACCCACAGAGCCACAGAGGTGCTCCCGCCACACAGCCGCACTCAGAGACAGACGGTCCTTGCGACCAAGCCAGTTGTCATGAAAGGCAAGCTTGAAACAGGTGCGGGTCCAAGACGCCAGCTCCCAGTCTTCAAGCCATGGAGGGGCCTGGCGAGGGCAAGGTTCCAACACCACCCTGGGAGCCTTCTAACAACAATGGCGCTGGGTGATGTCTTGACCTATTTCCCTCAGCCCTGTCCTGGGTGGCAGGTCCTGGGACGGTCCCTGTATAACAGGTGAGGAGACCCCCGCAGTGAGTGACAGCAGAGTGTGACCCCAGCCTCACACCTGCTGTGCAGTGGATCCCACTGTGGGCGTGCACAGGACCCTCCCTGGCTGTCTGTGCACCTGATGATTCCCAGGACCCTTCTCCAGAGGGTCTGATCAGGGGATGTGGGGTGAGGGCCCGGGTGGTTCCGATGCACAGGGTCTTCAAGGGAAGACACTTTGGGAAACACCGGTGCGGGCCCTGGGTCCCCCTGGGACGGCCTTACAATGAGCTTCTGCCCTCCCTTGTCCGGATCCGCCCTCCCCTGCCCCAATGAGCACGTTCACGAGCGACAGACGAATGGCAGCTGGACGGCTCCCTGGAGGCCTGAGACATCTTGGTCACCAGCTGCCTCGTGCCCACCTGGGGGCCAGTATGAGAGTCGCCCTTCAGCAAGTGTCTTCAGATGTCCTGGGGAGGGGGTAGATCCAGAAAAGCTTCCCTTCCCATGGGAGGTTTTCCAGAGGTCTGCATTTTTGGTCGTTCCTTTGAATATGCCCACGGGGCTTCCAAGAGCCACCCCGGGTGAGGGGCTGCCTGCTTTCATCCGCTGTGCTCTGTACTGGGGCTTAAAACAAATCTGTTCAGACTCAAAGCGGGACTCAGGGACTCGGCGTGAGGGCTGGAAGGGCCACGTGGCAACGAGGGGAAGCGCCTCAGGTCAGGGACGTGGGTGCAGAGACCCATGCGGGTAGGAGCGCGGTCTCACGAGCACTGGGCTGCCCAGAGCCACAGCCTCTGCCCGCAGAGGCCAACGCTGTACCCACGCGGGGCGGGGACCCGCCCACGCTCACTCGTGGCCAAATGCAGATGCCCGCCCCGTCTCAGCGCTGGAGGCTGCCTTGGAGGGCGAAGGAAAGTAACGGCTGTGTTTTCATTCTAGAGGGATCTGAGAACCTGAAGAGAAGCGCACAGGCTGCCACCTCGACTTCCTGCCGCGATGGAGACACCCCATCCTGCCACAGGTCCCTGGGTGGAAATTGCCACGGGAGAAGGGAGCCTTGGGTGCTCTTCTTTCTGGCACCACCCGCAGGACCAAAAGAAGGAGCACCTTTCGTCCCCCCACATCTAGAACAACCTGCTTCCAGCACCTCGACGAGCCGCCGGGGGCGTCGGGCTAACACGACCTGATGCTCCTTTGTGACCTTCGCTGAGAACAGAAGGGGGAACGCCTTTGTGGTGTGACCTTGTCCCACTGTCCCTTCAAGTTTCTCTGTCCCTGGGCACAGGCAAATCGCACACAAACAACACAGGTACTCAGTAAGGACGCAGGCCGGAGCCCCAGGGGGCCGATGTCGCTGTCCGCGTGTCCTTGTCCTTAGGCGCTGGAAGCAACCCAAAACTTTCTACTTCCAAGGTCCCTTTCCGCGTGTGGGAACTTAGTCTACAAGTGGCTAGTTGTAAGGTGTATCTCTATTCTTTCTTTGTAGCATTCGATGCTTGGGGCCTTATTTGCCTCCTGCTTCCAAAGGACATGTGCTCCCCTAACACGTCTGTGAGTCAGAGGTTGTCTGTGAATCCCGACCACTCGTGTGCGTTGGAACCCTAAGCTAACTGCAGAGCCGTGATTACTTTGGTCTCCTCTACATACAGTGTCGGTTGTGTATTTTTCTGTTGGAATAGGTTTCTTTCTTTCTTTTTTTTTTAAAGATTTAATACATTTATTTAAGAGAGAGAGGGGGAGACAGAGAGCATGAACGGGGGGGGAGGGTCAGAAGCAGGCTCCCCTGCAGAGTAGGGAGCCTGATGTGGGGCTCAGTCCCAGGACCCTGGGATCATGACCTGAGCCGAAGGCAGACGCTTCACCAACTGAGCCACCCAGGCGCCTCCTGGAACAGGTTTCTCAACAGATCAGAGTTATATCGGAAGACGCAGAATCAGAGTAAGGTGAGAAGGCACTGGAATAAGACAGGACCCCCTAACCCCACACAGGGGGTGCCAAAGGCAGCGTGGACCGTCACATGCCATCAAGAGGCCAGAGGCTTCCCTGCGTCTCTGCATGGCCTTGTTACCCTACCACAGACCTGCCGCATTAGAGACCCGTCCCGGTTACCCCACACCCTCCGTGGCCCCCAGGCACACACATCACAGGAAGAGCTGCTTCAGGCAGCCACTGTCCAGAAGTGCTTTATCACAGATGAAGAGATCACACGCAGATCCGTGGCTTTGCCTGAGGCGGCCGTAGGAAGGATGGTGAGTTTCAAAGAGCGAGCAGGTGCCTGGGA
Organism: Ailuropoda melanoleuca; assembly: GCF_002007445.2. NCBI lineage: Eukaryota > Metazoa > Chordata > Mammalia > Carnivora > Ursidae > Ailuropoda > Ailuropoda melanoleuca. The sequence goes on from NC_048218.1 coordinate 3,438,808, forward strand.
AGGGAGAGGCTGCGGGGAGCCTCCGGTGTGTCCGTGACGGGGATGCACGGGGAGAGAGGGAGCGCCGAGGCAGACTGGCCACTCGGCCATCATGTCGGAGTGCCCCGCCAGCTCGGACTCGCCACCCAGATCCCCACGTGTCAGAAAGTGACAAGACCCTTTTCATTTTAAGTGGCTTTGCCCAGGCCTCTTTGAAAGTAGGGGTGGCTCATGCGTGGGAGCTCCACATTGTGCAGAATGGAGGGTTCCGTATGCGACAACCTCCGTTGAGGGCCTTGGCCAGCTCTTGTGACTGCAGTCTTCTTTAATTACTATTGAATCGTGTGAGGAAATATTTGCTGTCTTACAATCTTTCACAAGGTCTTGAGTAATGCTAACGACAGGCAGTTAATCAGCGTGTACCATGTGCCTGGCACGGCTCTCTGGCATTTCCTGTGTGCACTGTTTGACTGTCACAACGACCCTCTGAGACAGGAACTCCCGTTAGTACGGTCCTGTAGATAAGAAACCTGAGGTGTGAGCGGGAGAGATGTTCCCAAGCCCACACGTCAGGCCAGCAGGGCATTTGGGGTTAGTACCAGGCACATCGTACCAGCAGGAATTAATGCATTTAACTATCTGCAAAGTGCCCTTGTTGGCATTTGAGTCGAAAGAGACTTGGCCCCACCTGTTTGAACCCATTGGAGACACATCAGTCGTTCAAAGTCAAGGTCGACTGCTCCCTCCCCTACAAGTGTTTGGTCCTCATGGAGGCCTTTGCTGGCTCCAGACGCAGGTTCATGGGTGGCGCTCTTTGCCGTTTGGTTCCTTTTTTCCCGTGGCTATAGCTTCCCATTCACGTCATGCCCAACAGCCGGCTAGAGTGGGAGCCAGGGGAGAAAGTCCCGGCAGGGGTGCTGCTAACCTGTCGCCAGAGAAACAGCTCCGAGCGCATGCCACAGGGCAGGGGGGCTGCTTCCCCTGGCGGCTTGACCCGCGGAAGCAAGTGCGGGGCATGCACGTGGGGTAGAGAACCCGCACCTGCCGCCCCCACCTGCACCCGGACGCCCAGGACAGTGCCATGGGCATGGCTCCTTCTCTCTTAGTGCTTTCGTGTTAGATATGGCTAGATTTTAACATTTTAAAAAGCATTATAGAAGACCTAAAAATATGCAGAACATTTGGAAAATGAATGTTATAAACCAGTCAACAACTTAAATGCCAACTTGGCCATCAAAACTGTGAGCACTTGCCTCCCTTTTTTAAGAGGAGGGGTTCTGGATCCAAGGATGCTCCCAGAAGTCTCATTTCTCCAACTCACACGTGGGGAATCTGCCCACATTGGTGCAGGCCACACAAGTAAGGGGTGGGTGTGCAAACCTTCAGCCCGTCACAGAGACCAGCCCGGGACCCAGTGCTGGTCAAGGAAGTTCCAGGTATGGGCGCGCTTGCCAGGGCCTCCATGCCCACAGGTTGGTTGGGCTGCAAGATGCCCAGAAGGGCAACCCCGGGGTTGCATGCGTGTGTGAGGACCACTCCCTCCAGGTGGACAGATGCAGATTCCTGGGGGAGCCCGCAGCATGGGGAGGCGCAGGGTCTCACCGGTGACACAGAGATGCAGTAATGACCAACAAGAACAGACTTCCTGCTGTGTCATCTCAAACACGGGCTTCAAATCAATTACTTCAGACAAATTTACTCACTGGGCCACCTTCTCCCCACACCCACCCTGAATGAAGGAGAGAGGAGCTCTCCATCGTGATGGCCATGCTTGGGGCATGAGGTCCCCTGTGTCTACACCGGTGCCCGGCTGAGCTCAGTGCTAGAGCCCTGGACAGCTCAACTGCTCGTGAGCCACTTCCGGGGACACCTGTGTTCTTCTGGGGTGCCCACATGCTCTGAATTTCCCCCCAAGTCACGGACCCACAGAGAGGTCATTCTTCGGGCTGCCGTGACGCGGGGTGTATGCATGTGTGCGTGCCTGCTAGTTTGTGTGAGATTACACAGGTGTGCTGACACTTACATGGCACGGAAACCACTTGTTTCTGAGCCCGTGTCTCTTTCTAAGCTGAGGGCTCTCCGGGGGCAGGGTCGTCAGTCCCCGGTGTGTGCCCAGCCCCCCCACCCCAGCGTCATGAGCACAGGCTGCACGATCCCAAGCCTGCCGCCTGAATGGACTTCCTCGGAACCCGCCATTCCATAAGCCAGCACCTCCCTGGAGGGGAGGAGGTGAAAGCCAACCGAAGACAGCATTCATCCTCTCAAATAGTGATTTATTTAGAAAGCCTCCACGTTTCTTCCCTTAAAAGTACAAACACACCTACTGGGTGTGTGAAAATTGAAACCCGCCATAACTCAGTTTCTATCTGGGGCTCTGCGCTGCCTTCAAGGCATCAAAATCGTAAAAACTATGCCTCAAACTCTCAGTCACAGAAAAAAGATCAAAGTGATGTCACTAAGGGATGAGAAATTAGGATATGGAGGATTTTCGTAAAGAATGAGAAAACGATAGGCTGGTCTTTAAATTCATCCACAAGCACTGCCGTCAGGGTTTCGGAGTTGGGGAGGAATCTGCCATGCTTTCTCCATCAGGGTCCTTTTGACTTTCCCCCTTCTTTCATCTTTCGTGCACGCTGGAAGTTTCTACCCTCCCTGCTTTCCCTGGTAAGGTGGGAGCCACGAGGGGGGCTGGGGAAGAGCTGAGGTCCGCAGTCCCCCCACGCACACGCCACGGCACCTGCCGAGCTCCTCGTCCCCCGCACGGTGTTCTCGGGGGCACGCCATGACTTGTGTGATAATAATGGTCCCTAACACAGAACTTAAACTTCGTGCCCACTTCCTGGAGGCATCAGAAGGAAAAGCAAGGAAGGGAAGGGACAGAAGCCAGGTACCATCCCTGAGTCCAGATGGCAACTGGTTTATCACTCTCACCCTCAGAGAACCTTCTTCTAGAGAGACCTGGAAACTTCCTAGGCCTGGTCACCAGGTGGGGCTCTGGGAAGGCAGCCCTTCCACCCACTCCTCCCGGTCACTGGAAAATTCCAGAATCTTTCCCAGGCCGAGGAGCAGCTGGCTCCTGGCCTGACCTTGGTGACACATCTCACCCGCCTCCTGGCTTGTCAGAGGGCTGCTTGCTGCCAGACCAGACCCAGAGCTGCTTCGGGCAGCCACACCTGCTGAACCCCACCGGGACTCAGAGCCGCAGGGCGGGCGCGTCTGGGCCCCCAGGCGAGATCGCAGAGCCTGAACCCACTTCATCCCCTGCGGGACTCAGGCCTGCGGCTGTGAACCAGTGGGAGCACTTCCATGGCCCCAGCGCTCCCCCAGGCTCAGGCAGAGCCCCTGCGTGGGCCCCCTGTCAGTGCACCGGTGGGGGAAGGGCTGGGGACTCGGTTTATCCTTCCCGGCACCTCCCACACCCCCAGGAGAGGAGCCCTCGCCAATGCCTCAGAGAGGGGGGTTGAGGAAAATAAGCTTCAAAATGACTTCTTGAAGTTTTGTTTGGTTGATACAGTCACAAAAACTATGATTTCAGAAACATTCTTACTGGACGACCACTTTTTTAATTGAGGTTTTTAGTGAGATGATGAAGGAGTCACATGCGGTCAGGGGAACAGTGCAGAGAAGGGTCTCCGGGAACCTGCCCATGTTCCCTAATGAGGACAGCTCGCAAAACACAGTCCAGCAGCACCAGCCGGGTATGGACAGCAGTACAGTCCATTGGTCTAATCCAGACTTGGTCAGTCTCACTTGAACTCTGTGTGTTTATGTCTGTGTGTGTGTGTATCTGTGTGTGTGTAAGTGTATGTGTGTGTGGTATGGTGTATGTCTCTGTATGTCTCTGTGGGTGTGGTATGGTGTGTGTCTGTGTGTATGTGGTGTATATGTAAGTGTGTATGTGTGGGTGGTATGGTGTGTGTAACTGTGTATATATATGTGTGTCTGCGAATGCGGTGTGTGTCACCGTGTACCTGTGTGTGTGCGGTATGTCTGTCATACTATATGTCTGTCTCTGTGTGCACACGGGTGTGTGTGCACCTCGCTGTGTATCTGTGTAGAGCCTGTGGGACTTGTGTGCCCAGCACCATAGGGACGATACTGAGAACTCCATGGCCACAAGGATCCCCTGTTACCCTTCTAAAACCACACCACACTCCCTCGTGAATGCACCAGCCTCCCCATGTCCCAAGCCCAGGCAAGCACCGATCTGTTCTCCCATCAAAGTACAATCATTTCACAGATACTGCATCACGGAACCATACGGTCTGTGTTTCTCTCGGGTTGCTGGTGAGGCTGTCCATGAACAGTGAAGTCGTGGGGCTCTTTCCTGCCATTTTACACCCACACCAGAAATGGGGGAGGACTCCAGTTTTCCCAGCCATGGTCAGCCTCTGGGGCCGTCATAGCCTCTCATTCCAGCCGTTCTGATAGGTGAGTAGTGATATTTCCTTGGCTTTAATCTGTATTTCCCTAATACCCAATGATGTTCACATCTTTTCCCGTGCTCGTCTGCCATCTGCATTTCCTCTTGGAGCAACGCCTGTTTGTGTGTCTTGCCCATTTTCTAATCAGATTGTTTCATTCGGTTGACTTTTGAGAGTTCTTCATATATTTTGGAAAGAAGCCCTTTGTTGGATATGTAGTTTGCAAATGTTTGCTCCCACTGGGGCATCCACACAGCAAAAGTTAATTTTGGTAAGGTCCAGTTTATCAGTTTCTCTCTTATGTGTAGTATCCATGGCACGAGGTTGAATAACTCCTAGTCTAGTTCTAGGTCTCGAAGATCTTTATGTTTTTTTTTTTCTTGAGGGATTTATAGTTTTATGTTTTACATTTAATTCTAGGATGAATTTTGAGTTAATTTGTGTGGTTTGGGTATAGGTTCATTTCCCCCCTCTGTGGACATCCAATTTCTCCAGCACAACTTATTGAAAAGGCTGGCTTTTCTCCATTGAACTGCTTTTACCCCTTTGCAAAAATCAGTTGGGCATATTCACGTGGGTCTGTTTCTGGGGTCTCTTCTGTTGCTCTCTGCATCTGTCCCTCTGACAACACCACACTGTCTCGATCTCTTAGCTACATAGTAAGACTTATTAGGTAGAGTGTTGCCTCTCGCTTTATTGTTCTTTTTCAAGATTATTTTAACTAAACTAGGACTTGTGCCTTTCCATACAAATTGTATTTATTTTGTTTCATTGTCATTGTTTCTGTTTTTCAATTTTTTATTCAAATTCTAGTTAGTTAACATACAGTGTAATATTGGTTTCAGGAGTAGAATATAGTGATTAATCACTTATATATGGCACCCAGTGCTCATCACACATGCCCTCCTTAATACCCATCATTCATCTAGCCCATCCCCACCTGCCTCCGTCCATCAGCCCTCAGTTTGTTCTCTATCATTAAGAGTCTCTTATGGTTTGTTTCTCTCTTTTTCTCCCCCCCCCCATACGTTCATCTGTTTTGTTTCTTAAATTCCACATGTAAGTGAAATCATGTGGTATTTGTCTTTCTCTAACTGACTTATTTTTCTTAGCACAATATACTATAGCTCCATCCATGTCATCGCAAATGGCAAGATTTCATTGTTTTTGATGGCTGAGTAATATTCCATCGTGTGTGTGTGTGTGTGTGTGTGTGTGTGTGTGTGTGTATTGCATCTTCTTTATCCATTCATCAGTCGATGGACATTTGGGCTCTTTCCATAGTTTGGCTATTGTTGATAATGCTGTTATATACATTGGGCTGCATGTACCCCTTCAAATATGTATTTTGGTAGAGTTTGGGTAAATACCTAGTAGTGCAATTCCTAGGTGGTAGGGTAGTTCTATTTTTAACTTTTTGAGGAATGTCCATACCGTTTTCCAGATTGGCTGTGCCAATTTGCATTCCCACCAACAGTGAAGAGGGTTCTCCTTTTTCCACATCTTTGCTGACACCTGTTGTTTCCTGTGTTGCTAATTTTAGACATTCTGACTGATCACGTGGTATCGCATCATGGTTTTGATTTGTATTTCCCTGATGATGAGTGATGTTGAACATCTTTTCATGTACCTGTTGGCCATCTGTACCTCTTCTTTGGAAAAATGTCTATTCATTCCCTACAAATTTTAGAATAAGCTTATCTATTACTACAAAACATTTTGCTGGGATTTTGATAGGGATTGCATAAACCTATAGATCATTTGGGGAGAATTGACATCCTTACTATGTTGAGTCTTCCAATCCATGAACATAGTATGTCTATTTATTACAGCTTTGATTTCTTTCATCCAGCACACAGATCCTATACTGAAGTAGCCCGTTTTTGAGTGATCGTAAATGGTGTCGTGTTTTTAATTTCAGTTTCTTCATGTTTACTGATAGTATGTAGAAATATAACTGATTTTTGTGGCTGATCTTGTATCCTGTGGCTTTGCTGAAGTCTTTCGTCATTTCTTTTTTTTTAATTTTTTTTAAGATTTTATTTATTTATTTGACAGAGATAGAGACAGCCAGCGAGAGAGGGAACACAAGCAGGGGGAGTGGGAGAGGAAGAAGCAGGCTCCCAGCGGAGGAGCCTGATGTGGGGCTCGATCCCACAATGCCGGGATCACGCCCTGAGCCGAAGGCAGACGCTTAACCGCTGTGCCACCCAGGCGCCCCTCTTTCGTCATTTCTAAGAGTTGAGTTTGTGTGTGGATTCCTTGGGGTTTTATACTTAGGGGATCATGCCTTCTGACAATAGTTTCATTTCTTCCCTTCTCATTTGCTTGCAATTTATTTCTTTTTCTTCCCCGTTTCAGTCACTAGAATGCCTAGGACTGTGTTGAATAAGAGCGGTGAGAGCAGACACCTTTGTCTCGTTTCCAGTCTTAGGGGGGAAAGCAGGTCTTTAAGTACAACGTCTGCTGTAGGTGTTTTGTAGATGCTTTTTTTCCCCCCAAGTTGAGGTCATTCCCCATTAATTACTAACTTGCTGAGAGTTTTTGTCATGAATGGCTTTTGGACTTTGTCAAATATTTTTTTCCACACCAGTTGATAGAATCATATGATTTTTCTTCTGTAGCTTGTTGATAGTATGGATTACACTGATTGTTTTGCAGTGTTGAACCAGCCTCGCATAGCTGGAACACACCCTATTTGATCACGGTGCATAATTCTGCTTTTTATATTGTTGACTTGGGTTTATTACTATTTCACTCAGGAATTTTGCATCTAAGTTCATGAGAGATATTGGTCTGTAGTGTGTGTGTGTGTGTGTGCGCGCGCGCGTGTGTGTGTGTGTTGTCTTTGCCTTTGGTATCAGGGTAACACTGGCCTCATAAAATGAGCTGAGAAATGTTTGTCCCTCTCTCATTTTCTGGAAGAGATTGTGTAAATTGGCATTAATTCTTCTTTTAAAACTAGGTGGAAATATCTTTTTGTTTTTTAGAAATTTTAAATTGTGAATTCAAGTTCTCTGATGTTTGTAGGAATATTCCAATTGTCTGTTCCATCTTAGTTGAATTTAGTAGTTGGTGGTTTTTAGGAATTAGTTCATTCCTCTAAGTATTCACACTTATGAGCATAAAGTTTCCCATGGTTTTCCCTTATTATCCTTTAGGTGTCTGTAGGGTCTGTAGTTATATCTGTTTCATTTCTGAGGTTACTTGTGCCTTCTTGCTTTTGTCACTATTGCTGTAAGTTTTTCAGTTTCATTGATTTTTCTCAAAGAACTAGCTTTTTTGTTTCATTGATTTTTTTCTGTTTTCCTACTTTCAATTTCATCAATTTCTGCACTTATATCCTTACTTCTCTTTGCTTTGGGTTTATTTGGCTCTTATTTTTCCAATTGTTAGAAGTAGGAACTCAAGTTGTCTTTTTTTTTTTAAGATTTTATTTATTCGACAGAGATAGAGACAGCCAGCGAGAGAGGGAACACGCAGGGGGAGTGGGAGAGGAAGAAGCAGGCTCATAGTGGAGGAGCCTGATGTGGGGCTCGATCCCATAATGCTGGGATCATGCCCCGAGCCGAAGGCAGACGCCCAACCGCTGTGCCACCCAGGCACCCCGGAACTCAAGTTTTTGATTTGAGAACTTTCCTCATTTCTAGTGTAAGTTAATGCAGTAGATCTCCCCCTAAGCTCTGCCTTAGCTGAGTCCCGCACATGTCAATGTGCCATGTGTTCATTTTCATTCAGTCCTATGTACTTTTAAATTTCTTTTGAAACTTCCTTGTTGACCTGTGGATTACTTAGTAGCATGTGATTTAACTTCTATGTGTTTAGAGATTTTCTTGTCTGCTGTTGATTTCTCATTTGATTCCATTATGGTCAGAGAACATACCTTCCATGATTAAAAAAAATATTCTTTTAGATTTGTTGGGATTTATTTTATGGGCCAGTGTATGGTCTATCTTGGTGAATGTATGCGGACCCTTCGAAAACGTGTGCACCCTGCTACTGTTGGGTGGCATGTCCTTCAAGTACCAGCTAGTCCTGTTGCTGGGGTGTGGCTCCAATCCCCCACCCCTGCCGATTCCCTGAGAGGTAGTTCTATCAGTTGCTGGGAGGGGGTCTTGTGGTCCCCGATGATAATCCATTCCTCCTTTCAGCTCTAGTGGTTTTGGTTTCGTCTATTCAGGCTGCTTCTTGGGAAGAACTAATAATTTCGAAATCTTAAAATGCCAAATAAAGTTTCAAAGCTACATAATTGCCATAAAAATTTGGAGAATACAACCAGCACATTTTTTATTCGGAACCACTGTCAGCTTCCTCATCACGTGGTCCTCAGTGCCGACTCTGGAAGGAAGGGCCAGGTCCACGGTTCTCAGAAACCGACTTCCCTTGTTGACATGTTTTTGAAATCTCTTTTCATTATGTCCTTACGTGGAAACATGAAGAAGGTGAAGAGTGGACCCGCAGGGCAACCGTCTAAACTTTCCATTGGAACACTTAAGAACCATGATGTCTCTTTTTTGAAGCAGGGATTTGAAAACACAACATCACAGACGAGTGCGTGGACATGAAGCCGTCCCTGCTTTCAGTGCTAGGGGTGAGTGTCACACGAGGGACCTGGGCTGCGTGTGACCCCAAGCTCGATAACTCGGCCACCACCTTTCTCTGCTGTTGAAGAAAACATCCAAAAATGTGAGGAAGAGATAAAAATATGGGGAGACCCTTGAATGGCTTCCCATTTATATTTGTAACAAGGGGTTACTCATGTTGACACTGCTGGTGACACCAGGCAGAAGGCTGCCCAGCGGCCTGAGCCGGCTCGCTCTTTATGTGGCTGCGTTTGGGAGTGTGACTGGCATGTGATGTCAGCGTGCTTCCGTGAGGCACCCCCGTGCCTGCCGCGGAGCAGCGCCCTCGCGGGGCACAAACAGTGCGTGTGGGCCGGCTCCAGCCTCTCCCACCGCTGCCCGGCCAGGGGGCTTGGGGATTCTCTCCATCCCACCCCGACGCCCCGGAGCCCTCCCTTGCAACCTGCCTGGGCTAGATCTCAGGGTTGTCAGGAAGAGGAAACAGGATCCTTGCTGGGGGATCGCATCTGTGGTTTTGCACAAACTTCCAGTAACAACTGTAATGTGATAAAAGTGGTAAAACGTTTTCAGTTTTGTTCCAGCAGGTGTGAGGGGCTCACAGAAGCTGGAACACTGACGACTAGCTCAGAGGGGTGGCCTATCCCACAAGCCCTCCGACAGGTGCCAGACTGTGGTCAGGGCCTCCGTGCCCTGCGAAGTCCAGGCCAGCAGAGACACGAGGACCAGATAAGGACACAACTAATGAGCTAGGACTTGGTCCAAGAACCACAATCTTTGTGCATCATAATCCAACCGTGACCGTGGGATCAGATCTGCCTGCGTTACAGGGCCCGGCCCTCGGTAACCATACTTCGAAGAAGCAAATAACCAAGGGAAGACATACATGGAAGGGATAAGATGGAAATAAAGTTGACTGAGGACCTTCAGACCAACTCCAGGGTGTTTGTCCAGTAAACGAGTCTCCTTGTTAGTCAGTCGTGACTGGTCTCTCAACCACAGGACATTCTGGCCTCTTCTCTGCCCTGCCTTCCTCTCTGGGACTTTTAAATAGCATAGGGCAGCGGCCTCAGGGCAGAGCAGGGACCAGAACCACCGTCCTTGGGAACCTCCCCATTCACATGTGATCACATGTGATTCACATGAGTGAATTCACAGAGTAATTCACATGTGATGCCCCTTGTTCCCTGCTCAGCAGGAGCGGGGACTGTTCACCACCAGTCCAGGCCAGATAGAAAATCATCACGTGCGAAATAAAGAAGGAACCCGCACACCTCAGTCTGGGGGAGGCATGGACTGAAGCTGATCAGAGGGCTGTGTTGCAGGGCTCCATCGTGGGCTGGTGGGGGCATGCTGGGTGGGGGGGGACATGGTGGATGGCGGCCTGCAGGAGGAAGGAAGGGGTGCAGTCAGCACCCCAGGAGGGGCTGGCCCGGTCTACTCACCAAAGGGACCGAGCTGCAGACGAACGGGGGAGTGTTCAGGGCCCACTTAGCCCATGCTCCTTGGAACCTGGCAGAACGATCAGCAGATGAACTCCAGACTCATCTGAGAGGAGCAGTGCTCGGTTCGGACCTGATTAGTGCTAAGCTGCAGGGGGGAGGGTCACCTGCAGCTTGGCCGAGTTGGGGAGGCTGGCAGGGGTGGCTCGGAAGCGACGGACTAGGTGTCATCTTCTCCATCTCTCACTGCTAGTTTTAAATTCTTAGGAGGCCATGGTTGGGCTGAATATCAGCGTTTGGAGCCCTGCTCCATGGAAAGAGGGTGCTAAGCCCTGGCCTCGTCTCTGAGAGCGGGATGGCGGCAGCTGGAGGCGGGGCTACACCAGGGGGTGCCAGCGGGGCAAGCCCATCACATTGCCAGACTTTTTTTTTTTTTATAANAGCCCTGCTCCATGGAAAGAGGGTGCTAAGCCCTGGCCTCGTCTCTGAGAGCGGGATGGCGGCAGCTGGAGCAGGGCTACGCCAGGGGGTGCCAGCGGGGCAAGCCCATCACATTGCCAAACTTTTTTTTTTTTATAATTTTTTTAAAGATTTTTTATTTATTCGACAGAGATAGAGACAACCAGCGAGAGAGGGAACACAAGCAGGGGGAGTGGGAGAGGAAGAAGCAGGCTCCCAGCGGAGGAGCCTGATGTGGGGCTCGATCCCGTAACGCCGGGATCACGCCCTGAGCCAAAGGCAGACGCTTAACCACTATGTNAAGAGCCTGATGTGGGGCTCGATCCCGTAACGCCGGGATCACGCCCTGAGCCGAAGGCAGACGCTTAACCACGATGCCACCCAGGCGCCCCCAGACTTTGGTTTTTAATCAGAAGGTGCAGTGCTGCTGGTGGTTGGGTGAAGGGACACCTAGGTCCGGAGTGAGGGGAAAGGGGCATCCCCTTTGTGGAAGTCCGTGTGGGACTTTGTATCAGGAATCTCAGAAAGAGCACACCCTCAGACCTAGTAAATCTGCTTTAGGGGTGCCCCAAAGAAACAATCCTAAGCACAGAAAGATCATTTTGCATGAAGATGTTTGTGAAAGAAATTCTAGTAACTGTGAAAAATTGTCAACAACCCAGATTACCCATAGTGTAAAAATCATTAACAAAGTTTGGTTAATGCTGCATGATGTAACCTTCTGCAGCCATCCCTAGCTTATCTTATGGAAGTCGTAATAACACGGAGATTCTTCATGTTGTGGTGTTAAACCAAAAGGAACAAGAAGAAAAGGCTTATGAGCAGCTCAGCAGCAAGAAGAAGAAAAAAGGAGAAACAGCAGTGGGTATCACTGAGTGGTGAGACGGTGAGTCTCATCGTTTCCTGGCATTCCGCTTTCCTGGTCATTGAAATGTTTTTATTTTTAAGGCGTATTTATTTATTTGAGAGGGAGAGAGAATGAGTAGGGGGAGGGGGCAGAGGGAGTGGGAGCATCTCAAGCGGACTCCAAGCTGAGCAAGGAATCTGACACAGGGCTCCATCCCATGCCCCCAAGATCATTTCCTGAGCCAAAATCAAGAGTCAGATGCTTAACTGACAGAGCCACCCAGGCACCCCTGAAATGTTTCTGTAATGAGCATCACTGACTATAATCGAAAATACTGTATTTTTATGAGTAAACTGTAATGATTTTGCTCTATCCAAAAAGAAAGGGGAGAGATCCCCTGGACCCCTCAGTGGGTGAGCCAGTCATGAAGGGTGGGGGGGGTGTTTGACCTTGGAGGGTTCCCCTCGGGCCACGCCCCAAGGTGTTTGCCGCGAGACCAGCTTCCTCGCACCATCCCTGAAGTCAAACACAGATCTGGAGCAGGCGTGAGGTGTCTGTTATCTTGCAGATTTCAACAGCCCCACAGAGCGAAGCCACACATTCCTGCCCACTGAATCCTCATCCCACCCCCAAAATCCCAGGGGCCCATGCAGTGGATGCCAGTGAGACACAGACTTGCTCGTGGAGGGAACAGAAACGGTGAGAATGGGGAGCCTCTGCACACCGTCCTCCCTTCCAGCTGGCCCCACACGGGCAGCCACCATCCGGCTCCCAGAGGCGAGGCCAGGACACAGCACCCCTGTCCAGGGATCGGGGCTCCGAATGCCAGTATCCAGCCCCAACCATGGCCTCCTAGGAATTAAAATGTTATGGTCATTTTAAATTATTTCTTTGATTGCTAATTATTTTTCTCCCGTTTTCTGTCATGCTTAGGCACTTACCTGTTGCCTTCTAAGAATTTTGTGTTTGTGTCTCTGCTCCTTTGTCTAGTGGAGCTCCAGAGTTTTAGAAGTCAACTTGTGTGGGATGTTTCTGTCATGATGTTCTTAAACCTTTGTTCATCCTATACGCTATAAACTTTGTATTTTTAAAATATTTTTATATCCAAAGTTTAAACTATTTTCCATAGCGAAATGTGTTCTCAACCTACATAGTTATACACACGTAAACAATTTCTCTTCTTGTAACAAGGCTCGGGAATACCTACACCTTCCAGAAATCGGTTACGTATTTACTGACATTTTCTTTAGTTTACATAAGGGGTAGCCGCTCCGTGGGTGCTTTGATTGCTGGTCAGGAGGTCGAGGTTGGTCGTCCTAGCTTCCTTCCCACTTCCTCTTCCACTGTTACCCGCTCTCAATTCAGGTGGATGTGGTCGCTCACTGGCTAGGGTGACCCAAATCCTGACATCTATAGGACGCGAGTCCGGGTCCGGAAGTGCGCTTGCACGTAGTGGGGTGCTTCTGTTTTGCCTGGAGAAATCCCGGGGTGAGGAAGTCCTAACAAGGCCCTGTGCCTCCTCCCTTGGGCTGCAAGCACCATCCTCCAGCCCCCGCTGTGTGGCAGGAGCCCCGTGTCCCTGGGTGGTTAGGACCAGTCCCCTCCGTCGCTCTTCCTCCTCTGCCTGCTGTTTTCGGGGCAGGAAGAGGCCGAAGGGCAGCCCCCCACTGCCAGTCCTGTGGGCCAAGAAGCGTGTTTCCGAGTGGAAGCCAGCCCGTCATGGGCAACGGCACTCCAGCCCATGGAGGCCACGGTCATGGGGCTGGGAAGCAAAATTTCTTCCAGGAGGTACAGCCTTTCATGGTGAGAGAAGCCTGTCCTGCTTCTATTGCTTGGTGTCTGGACGTGGGCATGTTGGTTGAGGTGGGACCACCACTGCTCTGGTTTAGGGCTCGCCGAGGCGCAGGCCAGCTGTGGGAGGCTCAGCGGGGACTGCAGTCTGCCAAGCCCCTTGCTCTGGGGCTCGTAGGAAGAGCGGGGAGGTCTCTGCACAGGGTTACGTAGCCTTGCCCTGGAACGTACTGTGATGTATCCCATGCACTGAATGATGCATTCTGTGAATTCACAAGCGGGTGCGGCCAGTAGCTGCAGGCTCCGGGGGGAAGGCACATCCAGCCCCGGACCGTGTGACTCTGTTCCTTCATAACGGAAGGAATCCCGTGGAATCAACGTGTCTCCAGGACGCCGGTTGGCACCGACCTCTGCTGTAAGCAGGATGGGAACTCAGAAGTGCTGTCAGCTGCCACCATCAAGGTCCGGGTCCCACCATCACGGCTGTGGACCGGCTGTCTGTGGGCAGGGGAGGAAAAGTCAGGTGCTCACATTGATTCCTTTGTGGCCGACACCCAGACCGCAGCCTATGAGGCCCCGAGCCAGGGTCTCAGCTAAGCCTGAATATCTGACCCACAGACACTAAGAGAGTTAAGTGTGTGCTATTTTCAACCCCTGAGTTATGGGGTCATCTGTGGGGTGGGAATGCAGAACTCACCCAGATCTGTGCTGTTTCTCTTACTAGGACCTCCAGAGACCCATGCAGGATGCACAGCCGTCACATCCTTCTCCAGCCTTCTGGGCACACGAGCCAGGGCGTCCGGCCTCATAGCCTGGACCCACGTCTGCGATGCATTTGCTGCTGTGAACGCCTCTCGAAACTGCAAACTGACAGCCTGTCTAACAGGTCAGAATAGTAAGATCAAGTCTAGCCTGTGTTACTAACAGCCCACCAGTATTTGGGGGGGGGCAGTACAAGGTGCAGAAACGTGTCCCACCCCTTTAGAAAGAGTATGTCCCAGCCCCGTGCCTCCAAGCACCTCACCAGCAGGTNTGCACAGCCGTCACATCCTTCTCCAGCCTTCTGGGCACACGAGCCAGGGCGTCCGGCCTCATAGCCTGGACCCACGTCTGCGATGCATTTGCTGCTGTGAACGCCTCTCGAAACTGCAAACTGACAGCCTGTCTAACAGGTCAGAATAGTAAGATCAAGTCTAGCCTGTGTTACTAACAGCCCACCAGTATTTGGGGGGGGCAGTACAAGGCGCAGAAACGTGTCCCACCCCTTTAGAAAGAGTATGTCCCAGCCCCGTGCCTCCAAGCACCTCACCAGCAGGTGCGGGCCCAGAACTCTCAGACACACGTGCACTTTCCTAAGGCATCTCGCATCCTGTTATCCAAATCCAATCAGCATAACCTCATATCATGGGTGTAATGGGCCAGCGGGAGGTTGAGCAACGTCTGAGGTCTCTCCTGAGTGCTCTGGCAAAGCAGAGAGCTGGCGGGACCCTAAACCCTCTGCCCCGTGGAGGTCCACTGCAGCCCGTGCCGTCTGATCACCAAATCCCACTGATGCTCTTTGCTGGAGGGAATGAGGGAAGAGCAGAGACTTTCTAGGCCAAGGCTGCAAGCCAGGTGCCAGGAAATGTGCTCCAGGAGCCGCATCACACCTAGAACTCCGCTGCGGTTGGACTTACGGAACTGTATACACAGGGCTCGACAGATGACCGTCCGTGCGCCCAGTCTTGTTTGCACCTGCTGAGAACGGGCGCTGTACTTTTTAAGGTTGCAACAATAAAACAAAGAAGATCTATGTGGCAGAGACCAAAGGTGGCCCACGAGGCCTGATGTCTTCACTCTCTGGCCCTTTACAAAGAAAGCTGCTGGCCTTGCCATTGTCATTGTCCATGGCTTTAGCACTGGCCGGAGAGGCCAAGTCAGCAGGGGTCTGCCACAGCCGTGCCCGGGTCTTCCAAGTCCTCAAGGGTGGCGCTGGCTTCGGCAGTTCCCTCTACCCCTGTCATGATGGTTTTGGCTCAGTCTTGGGGAGGGACTTCTGCCATATTTTCCCTCACCCCAAGGACAGAGGCGCTGCAGCTACGAACGTGTCTATTCCTGCTCCATGGGCTGGGCTGGGGGAGGTCCCCACGGGACCCAGAGTGAGATAGACTTGGGCCAAGGCTCCATCTTGCACCTGAAACCCACAGGCTCCCTCTTTGGTGGCCCACGTGGGGTTTGGGTCTCAGGATTAGTGTCAGTTCAGAGAAACGATTTAATGACCGTCAGAACGTCTAAATACTTGC
>NC_048218.1:3456167-3463658 GCF_002007445.2 Ailuropoda melanoleuca
GCAGAAACGTGTCCCACCCCTTTAGAAAGAGTATGTCCCAGCCCCGTGCCT
This sequence comes from Ailuropoda melanoleuca, assembly GCF_002007445.2. Lineage (NCBI taxonomy): Eukaryota > Metazoa > Chordata > Mammalia > Carnivora > Ursidae > Ailuropoda > Ailuropoda melanoleuca. The sequence goes on from NC_048218.1 coordinate 3,456,219, forward strand.
CCAAGCACCTCACCAGCAGGTGCGGGCCCAGAACTCTCAGACACACGTGCACTTTCCTAAGGCATCTCGCATCCTGTTATCCAAATCCAATCAGCATAACCTCATATCATGGGTGTAATGGGCCAGCGGGAGGTTGAGCAACGTCTGAGGTCTCTCCTGAGTGCTCTGGCAAAGCAGAGAGCTGGCGGGACCCTAAACCCTCTGCCCCGTGGAGGTCCACTGCAGCCCGTGCCGTCTGATCACCAAATCCCACTGATGCTCTTTGCTGGAGGGAATGAGGGAAGAGCAGAGACTTTCTAGGCCAAGGCTGCAAGCCAGGTGCCAGGAAATGTGCTCCAGGAGCCGCATCACACCTAGAACTCCGCTGCGGTTGGACTTACGGAACTGTATACACAGGGCTCGACAGATGACCGTCCGTGCGCCCAGTCTTGTTTGCACCTGCTGAGAACGGGTGCTGTACTTTTTAAGGTTGCAACAATAAAACAAAGAAGATCTATGTGGCAGAGACCAAAGGTGGCCCACGAGGCCTGATCTCTTCACTCTCTGGCCCTTTACAAAGAAAGCTGCTGGCCTTGCCATTGTCATTGTCCATGGCTTTAGCACTGGCCGGAGAGGCCAAGTCAGCAGGGGTCTGCCACAGCCGTGCCCGGGTCTTCCAAGTCCTCAAGGGTGGCGCTGGCTTCGGCAGTTCCCTCTACCCCTGTCATGATGGTTTTGGCTCAGTCTTGGGGAGGGACTTCTGCCATATTTTCCCTCACCCCAAGGACAGAGGCGCTGCAGCTACGAACGTGTCTATTCCTGCTCCATGGGCTGCTGGGGGAGGTCCCCACGGGACCCAGAGTGAGATAGACTTGGGCCAAGGCTCCATCTTGCACCTGAAACCCACAGGCTCCCTCTTTGGTGGCCCACGTGGGGTTTGGGTCTCAGGATTAGTGTCGGTTCAGAGAAACGATTTAATGACCGTCAGAACGTCTAAATACTTGCCTTTGTCCGGTACACAGTGCCCTGGGTGTGCTAGTTTCCCGGGACCGCTGTAGTAAGTAAGTACCACACACTGCATTTACGACCGAAATTTACTGCTGCCCAGTATGGAGGTGAGAGGTCCGAAATCAAGGTGTCATTGGGGTTAGTTGCTGCTGAGAGTGAATCAGTCCCGGGCTCCTCTCCTGGCTCCTGGAGCCGCGGGCGTTCCGTGGCTTGTAGATGGCGTTCTCCCCGTGTAGTGACGTCATCTTCCTTCTGGGCCTGTCTGTGTCCAAACATTCCCTTTTATGGGACGCCAGTCATGCTGGACGAGGGTCCGCACTAGTGACCTCATCTTAAGCAGGCCATCTGCAAAGATCTTTTTTCCAAATAAGGTCCCATCCATGGCTACAGGAGGTTAAGACTTCAATGCCTTCTGGGGCGACACAGTTGAACCCACAGCACCGGTCAATGGCTCAGATCTTTCTGGGGAAGGCTTGGGGTAGGCTCATCATAGGCATTTGTGGCCCTGATGTAAGGCCCTTCCTCAACGGGACCTCGCCTCCATTCCTGTTGAGGCTGGAGGAGCTGTGGCACTCGTGAAGGATGCTGGCGGTCCCTCACCGAGGCATTCTGAACCCCTGGGTGACAGGAGCATGCTCCGGGCACTCCCAGTGTGGCTGAGAAGGGTGTGCATGATAGAGCCACTCTGGCCCCAGAGCCTCCTCGAGTCTGAGACCCCATCCCCTGCTGCAGCACCAGGCCTACCATACCCTCTGTGCACGTGAAGCACCGGAACTTTCTAGAATGTATTTTGACTTCATGAAGTCTGTGTGGGAGCAGACCGCCTTGCGTATCGAGGCTGCCATGTGTCGGGACGCTCCTCATGTCCACTGCATGAGCTGTTGGCCACCGCCAAGCACAGGGCTCCATCCCACCTGCAAGACGGTCACAGCCTCCCTGTCCTTGCGCGGACGCACCTGTCCCGCACGCTGGGTGGGTGTGATGACATGGGTCCTCTGAGCTGGACCCTTCATTCTGCAGGGCTAACACTGCCTGCCTCCGCTCTCGACACTCCCAGTCTCCTCTGGGATGTAAGCTGTCTCCCAGCAGGCCTTGGGCAGGGAGGGGTCTAACCTGACCCCACATCAGGAGTGGCCCCGAGGAGAGCGGCACCCTGTGCCTACGCTCTGTGAGCTGTGCCACGGTCAGTGGTCTGTGGAAGCTGCGTGGGTAGGAGACCTGACCCCTCCCACAGAGGCTTGGGGGACGCCTCTGCTGCTGGAAAATGTCCAGGGCTGGTTCGGGGTTCAAAGTCACCAGCCCCATGTTTCTGCCCAAAATGTCCCAGCCGCGTGTCTCAGCGTTTGCCTCTTTGTTCACGACTGCCAGGATCCTGGTTAAGGGAGCTGGGGTGGCCAAAGGTCAGTTGCGGCTGCCCGGCCAGGGAGGTCCCGTCCGCCCTGGCCACCCCGGCCACCCTGCCCTGCCCTGCAGCTCTGGGAGCTGGGCCCAGGTGGCCTTCCCACCCGCCCATTCTCGAGGGCCAGCCTCTGTAGCCCCGTCCTCTGCTTTTCCATGCCATGTGGGGCTGACCCCAAAATCTTGATCACATGACCTCACTTCATGTCACCTCCCTGTTAAGCTGAGACACTGTGACACCACCCCCGGCCGTGGCCACCAGTGCCTGATTACCATCCAGCAGATGTGCTCAAGGGACCAACCTCAGGGGCTCATTTCCACAGTGTGTGAGGTGACAGGGTCACTGTGGTAGCAATTTTTGTGTCACTCAGAGGCCTGGCGGGAAGCAGGCCTGTCCCTCTCAATCTGGGTAACTCCAGGAGGGTGAAATGGAGAGACTGTTGGCCTCCCTGTGGGGGCAGTGCACCCCTCAGCCTGGAGGAGCTTGGAGGGGGGTCTGCACCGGGGCCTGGACAAGACCACTGTGCGCCAAGGCCTGGACACAGGGATATGGCCGTGCAAGGTGACCCCGCAGGGAGGGACCCAGGAGATAAAACCCCGAGTTCACCTCCTCCCAAGTACCGCTCACAGCCCCAAGAAGCCAGAGAGCGGGAGGCGGTGGATGGGGCCCATGTGACTCCGCTTGCAGGGCACAGAGAGGGTGGCACATGGGGGAGACCAGCCCCTGCATCGCACACTCACCCCTGCACTGAGGAGCGTGGCCCTGGGGCGGGAGATCCATCAGGCCAAGCCAGAGACATGGCATGACACTGGGGAGAGGGGCCCCAACAAGGGGTCCCGCCGTGGCTGTGGGACCCGAGTGGCGAGCATCACGCGAGGTCGGGGCCATCTTGGGTTCAGGCACTCCATTTTCCAGAATCTTGCACCATGTGACGTGACTCGTTAACGAGCCGGCACTCAACCCAGCACATTCTCTGTCTCACTAAACTGTCATTTAAAACAAACAAACCAGAGGCACCTGGGTGGCTCCGTCCGTTAAGCACTGGACTCCATCTCAGCTCCAGTCTTGATCTCAGGGTCGTGAGTTCAAGTCCAGTGTTGGACTCCATGCTGGGCGTGAAGACTACTCAAAAATAAAACCAACCAACCAACTAAATGGTGGATAAGGTCATCCTGTGACCTCTGTTACTCCCGCCAGGAGTCCTGGACTTACACTAGAGTGTCACAGCTGCCACACCCCGCCAGCCACAGCACCCCCGGCCCCCAGCGTGAGGGACAGAGCTGCACCTGCTCCCCACCCAGCCGTCCCTGTGGAGCAGGAAGTCACTGCAAACGCCCACAGAATGACAGGACAGACACCCGGGGATCCGTGTCTCCCTCCCTAAATTAATAGGTGCTGACCTTCCCACCACACTTCCTTCAGATTTCCTTCCGTGAAATAGAACGTGATGCCCACGTTGGTGGCCCTCTGTGCCCTCCCTGGTCCCACGTCGCTGCTCCCGCTTTCCAGATGCACCCACTACACGCAGTCAGCAGCCCCCCTGTGTCACCGGCACCCTTAGCTCACGGGCGCAGCTCTCACCGCGCTCCCGGCTCCACACACCGGAAACCTGTGGCAGACGGGACATCAGACTGTGAGCACCCTTCCCATGCTCCCGGTCAGCTTCGCTGCCAACAGTCATTCATTTTCATTCATTCATTCATTTCCCTTCTGCAGGGATGTGATGCACACATGTGCCTTACACTCTCCCCCTTTCCCTTCTTCATACACCCTACTTCCTCCCTCCCTCTCTCTGTTCCTCCTTCCCTCCCTCCTTCCCTCCTTCTTCCCTTCCTTCCTTCCCTCCCTTCTGCCTGCCTTCAACATTCTCCTCATGAGCTTTTCCATTTTCTTTCCTTCCTTTTCTTCCTTCCTTCCTTCTTTCCTTCCTCCCTCCTTTCTTTCCTTCCTTAATTTCTTTCTTCCTTTTTTTTTTAGCTTCTCCATTTCTTCTTTTCTTCCTTCTTTTTAAAATTAAAGCTCTTACAGGCAATGCTGCAAAGATCATCCTTGTCTCTGTATCCTCCTGACTAAGTGTGGGGACTTATCTGGGGGACACACCAGCCTAGAAGCAGTGGAATTGCTGGATTATAAGTCTACGTAGCATCAACCCCATTGACAGTCACACACTTGTCTTCCAAACTCTTGTGCAATTTGCATTTCCATGTCTGAGAGCTCCTGTTTCTCTCTGAGAAACTGGGGGTGGTTTTCCATGATCATGAACATCACTGCAGACCCGGCCCCCCACTGGCTGTGGCAAACCGAACCCACCCCCATGGAGGACTCTGTGCCCTGCCCCCCCCCACGCCCAGGGTCCTGCACCTCACGCCTCTCCTGGACACCCTGCGGGGCAGCCTTGGGGAAGGAGCTGGGTTCAGGGGGGGTGCGAAGAATGTGGCACCCCCAGTTCTGACTGGGGCTCCCCTCCCAGAGGGGCTGCCAGGACTGATTCACCAGGTCACTTAGAAAAGTAAGCACCTCTCCAAGGCGAATTCTCCTCAGAGCCTCATCTTTCCCTGTTGCTCATTCATTCATTCCTTGACTCGTTCATTCCTCAACCGATGTTTACTGAACAAGAACGATTGTAGGTGCAGGGCCACCGGAGGCACAGAGCAGACCAGGCCCGTTGCCCTCACCCACCTTGGCTCTCCTGGGGACAGCGAATGCTGCACACAGCAGCTGGGGACAGCAAGGGCTCTGAGAACAGAAGAACTAGACTCGGTGGGGCCAGGGGAGTGCTGGCCCGAGGGTGCCCTTGAAGCACAAGGTCGAGGGGGCCTTACTGGGGGGACTGAGACAGGGAGAGGGTCCCCGGAGGGACGAGCACCTCTGCTCGGTCAGTTCCGACGGCTGCTCTTATACGCACAGCTCCATTTTTGAAAGGACTCTGCTGTCGAAGGAAAGAGAAAAACAGAAAAATTGATTTAGGTAAATAAATTGAAATACAGTGTTCCTCTAGGTAGGATTTGGACACTCTCATGTGTTCTTTTCTTTTTTTGTTTTTTTTGGGGGGGGATGGGAAGGAGCAGAGGGAGAGAGAGAATCCCAAGCAGGGTCCCTGTTGAGTGCAGAGCCCGATGCAGGGCTCGATCCCACGACCCCGAGATCACGACCTGAGCTGAAACCAAGAGTCAGATGTTTAACTGACGGAGCCCCCCGGGCGCCTCCATGCTTGACTTTTCAATGTCAGTGCCAACTGGAGGGAAAACCCCTCTAGAGCCACGTTTCCTCTGTGAGGCACATTTGCTGACCTACGACGTGGCCATGGGAACGCCCAACAGGCAGAACTCCTGGAAGAGATGAAGTTTGCAGTCTGAGGGCCCTGGGGCCGAGGGGTGGGGGCACGGGCCCGTTCCTTTCCTGACCCTCTTGTGCAGCCATGGCCCTCCCCCAAGACCTGGGTTCTCAAAATAGTTGAAGATCGCTATCCTGTGGACGTTGAGACGATGGCCTGGCGGGTGGGCCCCATCTGCTCCTTCCCCTGCTCCCAGTTGGACTGCCATGGAGGGCGACCCCATGAGCCACTGTTGACACAACTGTGCCTTTTGGGGCCAGCTCTCACATGAGTCACCCTTCTGCGAGTGTAATGTTGACATCTGCAGGAGTGCCCCCGCTGCGGTTAGCGATCGGGTCAGGCCCAAGGGACAGGAGGGCCTTTCTGAATCTCAAGTCCTTCATTCAAGATGATTAAGCACCTGGGCACTTGCGCGTATCAGCAAACCCATTTTAATCAGTGCGATTACCTGGAGTGGAGGCCTGGGGGACCCTCCTTAGGCAAATGTTACCCAACACTCTTTAGGCAAATAGAGCCTGCCCATAAAACGCAGGGCCTGCTCAGGGTCCCATCCCCGACTCGTGGTCTCCCCTGAGCAGAGAGGAAGGTTACGGGCGGCATGGAGCCCAGGGTGGTCTGCGTCTTGGTGTTGGTCTGCGTGCTGACCCTCAGCTCCCTGGCCCAGGGCGAGCTTGGTAAGCAGCCCCCCTTCCCGCGTCATGGAGGGCGCCAGGCCCAGGTCAGTCCCCCTGGTGGTGCCCGAGCCACAGTCCAGGTAGTTTGAGCCAAGTGCCGTGCTGGGCCCTGAGAGGATTTGGGAGGGTGAAGGCTGGTGGACAGCAGTGACAGGGCCACGGCCACGGAAGCTCTGAGCACGGCTGTGAGCACGTGGGCGCCATGGGCGCAGCTCGCTGTGTCCGCACCGATGGCCCCAAGCACCGGATCTCAGGGGGCAGTCTCGGAGGTGCGGTGGCAGAGCAACTCCCCAGATGTCCAAGCCGGACTCTGGTCAAAGCCACCCAGATGCCCAAGGGCCCATTCCGTGGACGGGAGTCTCCCAAGGACCCCCACGGGCTCCACGGTCCCGGTGCGTATTCCGTGGGTGCCACAAGCGACAGAGCGCTGCTCCCTTGAGCCGCTGTCTCAGCCCCTGGACCGGGGAGTGGGGAGTCAGCCTCGGGGGCTCGGGGGTGTGACGACGCTTTCAGAGAGCACTTTGCAAGCTACTCCGTGCTCAGTGAGTGCTGTTCATTTTCATTAGATAAAATTTCCCAGGTTTTCAAAACCAGGATTTCCACAGAGGTTTGAGGAGAGGGAGAGAAAACCATGGTTCCGTGCATCTCGGGGTGCCTTCCAAGGACCCAATGAAGAATGGGACGTGGGGCGGGGGATGACAAAGGCACTAGGTGTCCACTTGGAAGGTCCCCAAGGCAGGGACAGGCTAAGGCCAGAAAGGACACGCGGGCTTTGGGCCTGGAGAAGCCGCGGCTCTGCCGTGGAGGATGCCGGGAGTGTGGCCACGAGGCCACCCCAGACCCGGCTGTGGCTCCCTGCCAACCTGCCGACCCCACTCGGCCCTTTGGCCCGAGGCTCCCCCTTCTCTGCAGTCAGCCGTCCTGTCACAGCCCCGGCAGAGACCATTTCCGTTGGTCCGTCCTGCGCCGGTTAATGGGCCAACAGATCGAAAACCTGGAAGACCTGCCTAGGAGCGCCCGCTGGGGGGCGCTGTGTGCCGGCGAAG
>NC_048218.1:3463982-3553756 GCF_002007445.2 Ailuropoda melanoleuca
GCGGGGAGCCAGATGCAGGGAGGCTGACGTCCTGCAGACGCCACTCAGCCGGTGGAGGGAGAGGGCGCAGATCTTTCCCGCGAAGCCACGGACCCCTCCTTCAGAGAAAGCTTGGGGTGATCCGTGGAGGGGAACACAGAAGCCCGCGGAAGGCGGCTCCCGCGGGGCTCACTTTCTCAGTGCTTGGTTGGGTTAACAGGGCTCAGCCCCTTCAGTTCTCGTGCGTAGACCACACAGGAGCCCCGCCTCCCCAGCGTGTCTCCCTGCGTGTTCTCCACCATTCTGGCTTCCATCGTGCCCCCGGGTTAGAGCCGCTGAGTGGCTGAAGGCATCCACTCCACCCCAGCCTCTGCATCTTTCCTGCAAAGGGACCTACACCTCCTGAGATGCACCTTGTTTTCTCTTGACTGCCTTTGAGCACCTGCTTCCCCGGCAGGGTACATGCATTGCATCATCCCCACCTGGTCAAACTCCTCCCACAGGAAGCCCTCCTTGCTTTGTTCAGCCTCGTCCTTCTCCCTCCCGTGCTTGCCGTCAGCACGCTGGGATGGCCTCGCCCTGCTCTTCTGTACATTCACTTGCTCTTCTCCTCCGTTACATTGTTCGCTTCTTAACAACGATTTCTCCATCACCTGACACGGGGCCCAACATGACCTCGGTCCTCGAGCGACCTTCTCTGTCTCCTTTCGCTGTGCTAATTTCTGTTTCTAGCACACACAAATGGTGTTCAATAGAAATTTATTGATGAGTAAAGCTAAATGATTGTTTGTCGAAGTGAACGAATGCATGGATAAATTACACAGGTTGGTGCAAAGTTTACAAAGCCCGGCACCTTGCATTTGCCCTGAGCTGAAGGGTTTTCGTATCGGGAGATGAGGCCGGCCTGTCCCTTGCACCCTGAGCCCCAAGTCCCCATCCGTGGCACCAGCTGCCTGCTGGTTCAACTGGAGAAGGAAGATGGGCGTCAGCCGACGACTTACTTTTGCTCTTGCCTCCTGCGCTTCCAGAGACGTGTGTGGTGGCCCCCCACCACAGAGCGAACTGCGGCGCTCCGGGCATCACGCCCGCCCAGTGCAAAGCTAAAGGCTGCTGTTTTGACAGCACTGTCAGCGGAGTCCCGTGGTGCTTCCACCCTGCGGCCGTGGAAAACCAGCCTGACGGTATGGCCGTAGCGGCTCTCCGGGGTCTGAAGGTGTAGGGTTTGGGAGAAAACCTCACGGGAGCACAGGGCCCTGGTCTGCATGGCCAGCTGCGTCTGTACCCACACCCGGGGCCATGGACGAGCGTGGGGAGAGGGCCCGGCCTGCATCAGGCTGATGTCGGTTGGGGACACAGAGACCAGGCGGAGAGACCTGCTGGGCAAGGAGCCCGACTCGTGCCTGTGTTTCTTCACATCGCTAACGGGGAGCCGGTGAAGAATCCTGGGGCACTTTACCCCTGGTTGGTGGGAGGGAAGGCAGAAACTGGAACAGGAAGGCCGACGTGTTTTCTAAGGACTTTTGCCCTTGGTGCTTCTAAGTCAGAGCTCTCATTATTCACAAGTGAACAAAGCGTGGGGTTTTCACTGCCTGTGTCTCCTTCTCACACCTCACCCTTCAGAGGAGTGCTCCTTCTAGACGTGCTGCGGAGGAGCGGCGCCAGGAGCTGGAATGGCCTCACCCGGTGGCCGGGAGCCCAGCCACGTCACCAGCAGGCTCTCGGGGCCTCGGCTTGCTGCGCGGACAGACGGCACACGCCCCTGGACTCAAAATTGGCATAACAATTAAAAGAGATGAATGTTACCCTTGCTGTCAGTTCTTTTTAAAAATTGCAAGTGATGGTCCTTTCTTGCATAGGGAGATACGCCATTTGCACATGTGGCCTCTCATTGTGGGTCCTACATGGGCTCACCCCCCCTTGGGAGGCACGAGGGTCAGAGGAGGGAATGAGGTGCTCACAGCATGTGTGCCAGCAATTGGTGTCAGCACACAAGGCTGTCAGATTGTCGAGTGCAGCTCAAGTGGGCGGGGGAGTGCAGCTGGGCTGGTCCCCAGCGCCAGGCGGGAGGGCACTCCCTGCTGACAGGGAGCACGGGGCCTGTGTTTTGTGCCTGCTGCTCAGTCCCCACCTTCCTTCTTACCTGACTTCCACCCTGTAAAAGTGGGGGCTGCTCTTTCAGCTGGAGGAGTCTCTGGGACTTCGTTCTGACTCATGAGGTGGGAGGACATCTACTTGGAGGCTCTGGGGAATGACTTTCCCTCCTTGGAAGAAGAGCTCCCTCTTGCTGCCCTGGCCAGCCCCTGCAGCCTGCCTCTGGATGTTGTGTGGTGTGAGAGTGCGATGTGGTGCTTCAAGCAGCCATTCTGTGCTAATGAGGAAAAGCCATAGAACTAGAGCCCTGACACCCCTGAGCTACTGATTTGACTCACCCACTTTGAGACTTCACGTTGAATCAACCCAGATGTCCTGATGGGTTAAAGCCCTGCTAGCTGGGTTTTCTGGTCCTTGATGACACATTACCAGGGCCCAGCTACTACGGGTGGGGGCAAACTCTCACCCAACATGAAACTGCTTTGGCTGAGTCCTCCAGGCTGGGCCCTTGAGCTGTTAAAGGAATGCGGGCAATTCATTTGTTCCCTCCTCTGTGCCTGGCAACTTCTCCCTGAGCCATATGTGCGGCTCAGGCTCTCTCTCTTGGCTGGAAACCTCGGGCTCTATGGCAGGAGAGAGAAGCCGCAGAGGGAGATGTTATAGGGAAAGTCAAAGGCGTGTCTTTGTTGTCAAAAACAACTCCCTTCCAAAAGATATTTCATCCTTAACTTCATCCCCCCATAACTGACGAGGACGGGGCCGAGAATGTTTACCAGCCCGACTGGCCCCACCACCCTCATAAATCACAGGCCTGCTGATAATTTCAAGGATGCACTGAGAGAAAGCTGGGAGGCCGCTGGGACACCAGAGCAACCCCCCCATATTGTTCCTTTCTGTGTCACCCGGGCCCTAAGGCACTGAATAGACGAGGTCTCTAGTGGGGCTGACGCAGCAGAGAGATTGATCATGAGATGTCTCCCTTTACCACCCCTCCCCCCCCGCCCCAAGCTATGTGATGTCAGTGACACTTTCCATGACACCTGGGGTGGGGGGAGCCTCTGTGACTTGAAGTGCTCCTGTGGCTGGGGGTGCCCTGCAGGGATGGGCCTTCCTCCCGGCGAATGCATGAGGTGACAAGATGACTGACTAGGTGGGTCCCCATCAAGGGAGGGAAGGGGCCGACTGCTGGCTAGTGGCTTCAGCTCCCCCTCCCAGCCTGTGACACCAAGAGGAATCTGGGTCTGCTATCCACCGTGGACCACCCAGGTTGTGCGGGTGCACGATCTTGGCTCCCCCATCAGGACTGCAGACCTAGAGAGAGCCTGGGGATTCCTGCTGGGATGGCCCTGCCTCAGGCTGGTGGGGACACAGTCCTTCTGTCCCTGCCCGGGGGTGGGGCACAGGGAGTGGTCCATGCCACTTGGTCCGTGTGGAAAATTGCAACCTCCCCAAGAATCTGCCAGCAGGCTGCAGCTGAGGGGAGGGAGAGAGAACAGTCGGGCAGCCAGTGTGGGGGGACTGACAGAGCCGATGGGTGGGGTGCCCCGATAGCTCCAGGACCTGAAGTGCCTCGAGGAATGCTCAGGGCAGATTTCTGGCATCTGTCCCATCGTCCCTTGGTCCTCCATCCCTGAGTGGCCCCAGCTCCCTGAAGCTTTGCTGCATGGGCTGTGGAGCCCGAGGGCTGAAGACTGAGGCTGCACGAGTGGGCGCAGAGGCTGGAGCTGGGGGCAGGGGGCCCTGGGGACGTGTGGCTTCCTCCTTGGGTTCAAGGAGGGACAGGAGGGTGCCGGCAGGACAGGGAAGCCCAGCGACAATGTGAGGGGTTGTGCCTTCAGCGCTGGGAACACAGAGGTCACCACAGCTCGTGGGGTGAACCCCTGGACACCCTCCCAGCCCCCTCCAGGTCCCTCCCGGCCCCCTCTGGACCTCTCCCAGACCCCTCCAGGCCCCCTCCAGGCCCCTCCCGGTCCCTCCTGGCCCCTTCCTGGCCTCCTCCCAGGCCCCTTCCAGGCACTCTCTTAGCCCCCTCCCAGCTACCCTCCAGGCTACCCTCTTGACCCTTTCCAGACCACCACCCTCCAGGCCCCTTCTGGCTCCTCCTGGCCCCCTCCTGGCCTCCTCCTGGCCCCCTCCAGGACCCTCTTGGCCCCTCCGGGCTTCCTCCTGGCTACCCTCCAAGCCACCCTCTTGACCCCTTCTAGACCACCACCCTCCAGGCCCCCTCTGGGCCCCTCCTGGCCCTGTCCCAGGCCCCTCCTGGCCCCTCTAGGCCACCCTCCAGTTCCCTCTCCTGGTCCCCACCAGGCCTCCTCCCAGCCACCCTCCTGGCCCCCTTCCAGCCACCTTCCAGGCCCCTTTCCTGGCCCCCCGCCAGACCCCCTCTCCCAGCAGCGAGAGTCCACGCTGGCCAGTTGGCGGCTGCCTGGGGCCCCTCGAGTCATTGAGGCACCTTGAGGGGGTAATGGGAAGCAGGCAGCTGTGACAATAAAGCGACTTCGTGGGAACAGTTCTAATGATAAGGCACGAGGAAGGAAGTGTCTCTCACATGCATGCACGCACGCGCACACACACACACACACACACACTCACACACAGATCTTAAAGGGCCCTGGGGAAACTGGGTTGAGGGTGGTCATTTGGGGGCAAGCCCTCCACAGCTCGCACCATTCCCTCAGAAGAGAGGAGGCCATCCTGATAATTGCTGTATTTGAATACATTGCTTGGCAGTGGAAAGTTTTATGTATTTTCTATTTTGTTTTTAGAAACAGGCTTCCCGCCTCAGAGCAATGCAATGGAGTGATGTGTCTGCTTAAAGTTGTCTTGGTTTTACTAGGCAAGACGCTGAATTTAATTTAATACCTGGCAAAGCCGTCCATGCCATCCTGCCCGTCTCCTACTAGCCTGGAAAGCAGCAACTCAGGGGACCTTCTAGAACTTTACATGTCCTTGAAGGACTTCAGACAAAAGTTCAGACATCCCTCGTGGGGGGAGCTCCACGTTCCGGGGGGAGTTGGGGATCTCCTAGGTAGACGGCCGGCGTGGGAGACAGTTGCATCTTCGTCGGCCCCGGGACACACTTGGAATCTCAGAATGTGTGACCGAGGAGCTTCCAGGAGAGGAGTGGTGAGGAGGATGACAGAGACAGCCCAAGGCAGTGTGGGAGCACCTGCTGACCCTGAGGCTGGTGGGGCTGCGGCCCTGGGGGTCCAGAGACTAACCCCCTCCCCGTTTTCTCCTTCAGCGTGAGTGGGTGTGTTAGCCAGCGCCACGGCAGTGAAGGACCACACCCTGTGTGGCTCCAGCCACAGACATTTTTCATGTCCCAGTTCGAGGCTGGATGTCCAACATCGATGTGTCGGCAGGGCTGGTTCTGCCCGCAGCTCCTGTGCATGGTGTGCGTGCAGTTTTCTCCCCATGTCCTCCCATGGGCGTCCTGCCATACATGTCTGTGTCCTGGCATCTCCCTTATTAGGACATTGGCCTCATTGGCCTCATTTTACCTTCATCACCTTTTGAAAGATCTTATCTCTAAATCAAGTCACGTTCTGACTACTGGAGGTCAGGACTTCAACATATGAATTTGGTGGGAACCCAGTTCAGCCCATGACAGCTGGCACCTGTTCCTTGCTACCAAGGAGTCCTAATCTATGCAGATCATCAAAGGGCAGGTGTCACAATCATCTTCCTTATCTGAGACTGGTCCATTTTTTGATAATGGTAGGAAACCAAATGTGATTTGAGAAATGGAAAATGTGTCAAGTACAGAGGGTAGGAAACTTGTGGCCTGTGAGAGGTGGGTGGCATTCCTCAGATGTCTTCAATATAGAGAGCTGGGGACCTGTAGGATGTGTTACATGATAAAAAGGAAGGAATGAACAGAAATGTTACTACAGATAGGTAGGGATGGAAAGGCCAAGCCATCAGAAGCAGAGCATGCATGTGCGGGCTGAATGACATCTCTAAATCAGGAACCCATCAGTGACCCCTGTCATGGCCCAAATCAGGCCCATGTGTCAGCCCCAGAAACACAGACTAATGTCACGGCTGCCCTGGTGGTCACTGTGGGCTACAGCTGGGCTGGCAATACTTACCCTGAGTCTCTCCAGTAAAGCTCGAGCATGGTGGCCCCGGCACCATCCACGTCCTAGCCCCTTGCTCAAGTGTGGATGCTGGTCCTGGTTACCATGCGTGGGTGGAAGGCCGAGAGCAGGACAGGACACGACCCAGGACCCAGGTATGTGGTCCTTCCACCCACCTGCACCCCGCGCAAAGCGTTAACCTGCCATTTCTCCTACCTCCTGATTTTCACCCATGGTATACAGTGATTTACCATACTCTGTGGCTTTGATCCACCAGCCTTTCTGTTCCTTGGCTGGTCATGTACTTGGAGGCTACCATTGCTTCTGGATAATTTCCACACAACAACAGGATTCTGTTCAGAAAATGTTGATCTAAGGATCAGACCAGGAACCAGTTCTTGAAGCCAAGTTATGGTTTAAGATCATATTTGTAGGGTCACTGGGAAGGTTATTGTTAGTTTAAGAAAACTCACTCACCTTTCTTTGTGAGTGTGGGGAGGGGCGGTCAGTGGAAATGTTCAACGCCTGAGACCCTGATAGGAAACATCAGCTAATAGGAGAGAGACACCCTTGGCAAATCCAGCATGGAACTTACTGGAAGGTATCAAAAGCTCCTAGGGCACATTCACCTTTTTAAGGGTCTAAGCAGATGGAAGAGTATAGTCAGCATCAGAAAGAGAAATACTATTTTCTTTTTAAAGATTTTATTTAGGGCGCCTGGGTGGCTCAGTTGATTAAGCGACTGCCTTCGGCTCAGGTCATGATCCCAGGATCCTGGGATCTGAATCCCACATCGGGATCCCCCTGCTCAGCGGGGAGTCTGCTTTTCCCTCTCCCTCTGCTTGCCAATCCCCCTGCTTATGCTCGCTCTCTCATTCTGTCAAATAAATAAATAAAATCTTTTTTAAAAATAAAGATTTTATATATTTATTTAGAGAGAGAGAGGAGAGAGAGTGCTCGGGGGGGGGGTGGCAAAGGGAGAGGGAGAGAGAGAATCTCAAGCAGACTTCCTGCTGAGCCGGGAGCCTGATTCAGGGCTCGATCCCACAACCCCAAGATCATGACCAGAGCTGAAATCAAGAGTCTGACACCTACCTGACTGAGCCACTCAGGCACCCCAGAAATAGTATTATTTTTAAAGGTATTTCTTAATTGTTCTTCTTAATTCTTAACATTGCCCTGAGCTGAACATTTTGGGGGTAGCAGATTAAATCAGGCAAAAACTCACACAGCAGCAAACATAGGTGGAGTGAGGAGATTGAGTGAACTAATACATTGGGAACGTGCTTTCTTTCTTTCTTTTTTTTGTTAAAGTTAATGGATGACTTTCATTTATTTATTTTTTTAATAATTTTTATTTTATTATATTAGTCACCATACAGTACATCCCCAGTCTCCGATGCAATGTTCCATGATTCACTATTTGCATACAACACCCAGTGCACCACGTGCCCTCCTTAATACCCATCACCAGCCTATCCCAATCCCCCACCCCCCCACCCCCCGAAACCCTCAGTTTGTTTCCCAGAGTCCATAGTCTCTCATGGTTCATTCCCCCTTCTGTTTACCCCCTTCATTCTTCCCTTTCTTTTCCTACCAATCTTCCTGCTATTTCTTATGTTCCATAAATGAGTGAAACTCTATGATAATTGTCTTTCTCTGCTTGACTTATTTCACTTAGCATTATCTCCTCCAGTGCCGTCCATGTTGCAGCAAATGTTGAGAATTCGTTCTTTCTGATAGCTGAGTAATATTCCATTGTATATATGGACCACAGCTTCTTAATCCAGTCATCTGTTGAAGGGCATCTCAGCTCCTTCCACGATTTAGCTATTGTGGACAATGCTGCTATGAACATTGGGGTGCATATGGCCCTTCTCTTCACTACATCTGTATCTTTGTGGTAAATACCCAGTAGTAATTGCTGGATCATAGGGTAGCTCAATTTTTAACTTTTTAAGGGACCTCCACACTGTTTTCCAAAGTGGCTGGAACATGCATTCTAAAGGCAAATGTTAGAAGGACTTCCGGTCAGTGTGGAGAACTTGGAAGGGCTATGAGTTTACCTTCCTTGCAAGACGATTGATCCCTGGTGCTGGCAGAGGATAGGAAACTCCCGGTTCAGAGACAAAGGGCTTTATTACTTGTGGCGTAGCCAGTGGCATGGGCATCAGCATCTTCGTGTTGGTTCCCTTTGCCCCCAAGTCTCCCTGGGGTGACATGGGTGGATCCAGATGGACGCCAGCACACACAGAGGGCTGCAGTGCAGCAGAGGAGTCCTGACCTCTTCAGGGGCTCAGATCTTTGAAAGGGCGGGAAGCTTGCCTGCCTTTGCTCCGGGGGGAGACACCATATCTACGATCAAAGGTTGTTTGCTACACAAACAATGGATAGCTGAGATCGAGAGCAGTTGATGAGTCACATATACACCCAGCCCGGAGAGGAAGACGTCACACCATGCAGGGCCACACGGGTTGTACCCTGGGAACCGAAGGAACCACTAGGGTTGTGGTAGGAAGCTTTGTGGGAACAAGAGGGTGGGGTGCCCTCAGGAGGTTCCCACAGGAGAATGTGGTTGGCTTGTTTGAATAATTCTGGGGGAGTGGAACCCTCTGCTTAGGGGTGAGCAGGAACTGTGCCTGGTCCCTCGATAAGCAGGGCTGTTTGGCTAGGGGGCCATATCTGTGGGAGCAGAGCAGGGACGGGAATTTGCAGTTAGGCCACTCGAAGCCCTCCGATTCCACCAGATGTCAAGGCAGCACTTATCCCTGAACCTTAATTTAGGTCCTCCTCCATATGGATAGTTAATGCCTCATTCACATGCACAAATGGGAGAGACTCGAGAGTTGTCTCCCGACAACCAGTATACCAAATGTATGGTTTTCAAGACTGGATTACTGAAGAGGAAAGAAAACATGGAGGCATGTTTCCATAACATTTCCTTCATAAATAAAATAAAATACAAATATTTCTCTCCATCTTTATTTTTTAAATTCACTGTTAGAGAGGTTTAAGACTGTAATACAGGGTACGCAGGGTTTTTGTAAAGGGCCAGGTCTTATGGGGGTAGTTTGTCACAAGGACCCAGCTCTTCATTGTCACCTGAAAGTAGCCAAAACAATATGTAAATGCATGGACATGGCTGTCTTCTAATAAAGTTTTATTTAAAAAACAGGCAATGAGCCTCTGGGTCATAGTTTGCCAACTTTTATTATACTCTATTATTTTTCCTTGACATGTGGTAACCTGAATGGTTCAAACATTTTTTAGTTTTAAGATTGGCCAGATCATGGCTTGTCTCAGCCTGGTGCCAAACAAAACAGAAAACAAAACCAAACCCACTTAGACACCAAAGTTCAAGGAGGAATTTCATCACACAACACCCTGAAAAATGTGCTAAAATTTATGCCTGTCCATTTAGATCCCTCAATACGACTTATCAAGACATCTCCAATGTCATTCCGTCCCAGATTCAGTATCCGAATTCCCATCAGCATCGGTTGATTTGCTTATTTCTTCTCCCAGCTTTGGCCACATTCCTTATTATGTAGATAAATTTAGTTGTGGGCTTTACAAGATTCTGTTATTTACCCACTTTACTGACCAGCCTGACCAAACTGCAGAAACAAACCAGAAACTTACAATGCTGGGGAGACTGGTGGGGGACTTCTGCCTTTCTGGATTTGGCATGATAAATGTTGGAAATAAAAATACATTTTCCCCTATGATAGTGTAAAAATGAGATATTATACAACTCAGGTTTTAGAAGGCACGTGAGACTTTGAAAAGTATTTAAAATTCCCCATTCTGCTTCTGCTTTTACAGGACACTAATCAGGAGACAGGTATGGTGATTAACATAATATAATAAAATAAAATTAAAAAAAAAAAAGGAGACAGGAGGAGGCTTGCCTGGTTTATTTGCATATATCCATATTTAGATACTGTTTCATGAATTACAGAAGGTAATTTGGGTAAGGGGCAACACTAAGAGGCAAGTTCCCGCCTCAGTTCCTTGTCCACGCCCCTCACTGAGTGTGGCCATGTGCGCACATGAGGTCAGGTTCCCGATACAACGTGAGTGAGCTGAGGTCTCGATCTCACCCTACACGTACTTGCTGTGTTCCTTGGGCAAATCCTTTTACCTATACAGACCACGAAATGGGGGCGAAATCTTAGCCCTGACTTGGGATTGTTGTCGGGATTAAATGAGATAGAGCGTGTGAAATCCTTAGAGGATCGCCTGGCACAAAGTCAGCCTGCAACACGTGTTAGCTGTACTGTTAGTACAATTGATAAAGGAACCAGAAACGTAGAATTCCACTCCGCAGGCAGTTGTTGTGAACTAGGTGAACAAGGGTGTGTGTGTGGGGGGTGAAGGGTGCCTGTCCTGACTCTGGTGAAAGTGAATTCTTCTTAGAAGAGGTGGCTCCTGAGTTAGGAGCTGAAGGGCGGGCAGGCTGAATGGTCAGGGTGTGTCTAGAAAAGATCAAGTTGCTTACACTGTCAGGGGCCCAGCAGCACAAGAGGGTGTGGGGGGGTCCAGTTCCTACAGAGTCTTGCTTTTCATACTCAGGAAACTATACGTGGTCTTTACCCTACAGGTTGTGGGGAGTGTGGGGTGGCAGAGGAGTAACATATATAGATTTCCACTTTTTAAAGATAATTAAGGGACCAAACTTTGGTCTGTTGGGCCCCCAAACTGTGGCTGAGAGACTAGATGGGAGGCAGTTGTTACAAACCAAGGGGGAAGCCTCGTGCACCAGACTGGGCAGCACATGCATGTGTGCTCAGAGGTCACGCAGGCGCCGCGCTGAATGAATCCCGCCAGGTGGGGAAGTGGCTGCAGCCCCTGGGGGACTCATGCCCTCAGCCAGAAGAACGTCCTTGATAATTCCTTAGATGACAGGTTTGCAAGTGGCCAACTCTCTTGACTTTGGTCTAAAAAAAAAAAGTATTTTGAAATTTCTGTGCCTTCTGCTCACTTTTGCTGTGAACCCAGAACTGCTCTGAAAAATAAATTCCATGTTTTAAAAGAGGATTTTGCCTTTATCATTGAGGGATACTCTCACTGAGTATAAAATTGTGACTTTAGAATGGTTGGTTTCTTTTCTTTTCGCACTTAAAATGGTCATTGTGTTCCTTCCGGCAGGCACCATTTTGGCGAGAAGTCAGCTGCGTCGCGCTGATTGCAGGGAACTTCAGGGGCTGTAAGAATTCTTTCAATCCCTCATTTTCAACAATATCCTTGTGCTTCACCTTGCTATGGTTTCTTTGTATCTCTCTTGCTTGGAGTTTATTGAGCTTCTAAGATACATGGGTTTATGTCTTTCATCAAGTTTCCTCCCCAAAGTGTCCATTATGTCTTCAAATACTTATTCTCCCCTCTCCTGCTGACACACCAGTTACATGCTGTTAGACCCCTTGACGCTGCCTTCCAGGGCCCTCACGTTCTGTTCATTGTTTTCAGCCCCCTTTCTCTCTCTGCTTCAGTCTGGAGAATTTATACTGTGCTGGCTTCAGATAAACCAGCTGTTTCTTCCACGGTATCTAATCTAAAGCCCATACAGTGGATTTCATGTTTGGAATTCAGTGTTTTCACGTCTGGAATTTCCACTTGGTTCTTTTCTAGTTTCTTTTTTTTTTTTAAGATTTTATTTATTTATTTGACAGAGACAGCCAGCAAGAGAGGGAACACAAGCAGGGAGAGTGGGAAAGGAAGAAGCAGGCTCCCAGCAGAGGAGCCTGATGTGGGGCTCGATCCCAGAACTCCAGGATCATGCCCTGAGCCGAAGGCAGGCGCTTAACGACTGCACAACCCAGGCGCCCCTCTTTTCTAGTTTCTATTCTCTGTTCAGATTTTTAAATGTGTTCCAGCATTATATTTTTATGTTTCTTTAAATGTTTGAACACTTTAATGCAGCTCCTGGATCTGTTTCTGTTCACTGGTCTTTCTAATGACAATGGGTCATGTTTTCCATCTTCTTCTCACATCTGGTGATGTCTGAATTTGTGTTGAACATCATGGATGCAATGTCATGTGTCTGGATTTTATTGTCTCTCTTAATAAAACACCAGGTTTTGTTCTGTTACACAGTTAATTTACTGGCCAGGTGAACCTGATTCTTTGAAGGCTTGTTTTAAAGTTCTGCTAGGATAGGCACAGAATGTCTTTCTGCTAGAACCAGATCAAGTCTACGTTTATGACATATATGGACTGAGTGTTTGTGTACCCCTAAAGTCATCTCTTGAGGTTCTAATCCCCAATATGATTGTATTTGGGGGTGGGACCTTTGGGAGGTAATTAGGGTTAGGTGAGGTCGTGAGGATGGAGTCCTCCTAGTGGGACACCAGAGAGCTTACTCTCTCTCTCTCTCTCTCTCTCCACCAGGTGAGGACACAGTGAGAAGGTGGTCTGCAGACCAGGAGGAGAGCCCCCCACTTCCCCATGTGGGGAGCCTGATCTTGGACTTCCAGCCTTTAGAACTACTTAAGGCACACTGTCTGTGGCATTTTGATGTGGCCGCCTATGCCAACTAAGTCATGACATGGCCTTCTGTGTCCCCACTGAATGCCCAACATGGCCAATAAGCCTTCTCCCCCATGGCTGTCAGAGCTCAGATGATTCGTGTCCCGTGGCTGCCCCACTGCTTGTCTCCCCTCCAAAGTGCACATTCTTTCCCAGCAGCTTTTTCTGCCTGCCCTTGTCTTCATGGCAGCTAAGTCTTTGACTAAAACCCCAGAGAGCCCACCACTCATATTTATGGAGCTCCCTCTTTTCTGGGACCCTACCCTGAAAATCCACTGCCTCCGTGGCTTCCAATTCTAGCCTCCGTCCCCACAGCCCGGTGAGCCTGCCCACTCGGTGCCATCGCCTCCCTGGGCCGTGGTCCAGACAGCATCTCCAGGCAGAGCACAGGGTGACCAAGGGACTCCCGTGCTGCTTCCTCCTCTCAGCCTGCCTCCGCCGTTGCTCAGCGTGTACGTGTGCTCTGTCACATGGTTCCAGGTCCTCGTGCCAGGAGACAGTCTGGTTCTAGTTTGTCCAGCACAGTCGGAAGCAGCGGCCCACACGGGTGATATCTGAGGAAGTTCCCATCTGTGCAGTTCTGTCTTCTCTGTTAACTGATAGACAATATCACCCCCGAAGTTTGCAGGATGGAAGTGCCGGGGGTGGAGAAGGATAGCTTCAAAGAAGAGTTGTAATGCCAGTGACTGCCGGGACCCGTCTGAGCTCCTGTGTCGACAGTGGTCGCGGTCGGAGGCGTGCGTCCAGCGAGCTCAGCTGCTGCGGTGGGACCTGCAGACAGCAAGCAGGTGGCTGCACTGCTGGGCACCAGGACGGAGGGGGGAGCAGAGAAAGTGGGGACCGTGGGGACCAGGCTGGGAAAGAGGGAGGGGGAAGGGACGGGCGTGATGGTGCTCACAGAGGGGAAGAGAGGGATTGAGGGAGTGGTGGGCCTTAGGATTTGAAGAACAGGTGTGGTGGGAATTACAGAGAAAATGCCAGGCACTTAGGATGTCCTGAACAGAAAGGACATTGGCATGCCTTCTTTCTGAGTAGAGGACGGGTTGCAAGTGTGGCCGTGGGAGACACATAGCAGACAAGGAGCAGGGACAGACGTTCCCAGTGACTACGAACTTGGATGAGCTGTTCACTGGGATGCAGAGGCCATCAGCGTTGTTGCTAAGTTGTGCGTGACAAGGGACACAGTGAACTCAGTGCTAAAATCCTTAACAAAAGTGACAGGCCAAAGGTCAGGCGATGACAGGAGGGCAGGAGCATCGGAGGCTGTCCAGGACCCAGCCTGCATCTCCGAAGGGCATGGTTTTGCATGCACGTGGAGACACTGGGACACAAGGCCAGCGCCCAGTCCTCCAGCCTGAGCCCATGAGGCGGGCACGTGGCCACCAGCGCAGTCGCCGAGGTCGTGCGGTGCACATTTCCATGTTCAGGTAGGGCGTCGCTAATACTGGATATGTTGCGTCTATTATCACGATTTCCCCACAGCTCCAAGTGACTTGTCTTGAAGCAAGTGAGCCTTTCTCTAACTGGTACAAAAGCACCGTGTGGACAGCTAGTGCCCTGGGTGGGGCCTGAGCTCCTCTCCTGGGATGAGGACAAGGGAAGTGTGTCCGGGAAGGCACAGGCTTCTGCTGGTGCCACGGGCTCAGGGGGAGAGATCAGGAGCTCAGCATGAATGAGGAGGGTCTGCAGGACTCCTGGAAGGGCCAGGATGGGGACAGTGGGAGCAAGTGGGTAGTGGGTCATGGAGAGAAAGTAGAGTGGGGAGACAACGGTCGCTCGGGACCCTCATGTCTTGCTGGTGACCAAGGGTGGCGGGGACATGGGATGGGGAAAGTTGACTTGCTAAGGTTTCAGGGAATCTGGTGGCTGCCCAGTGGGTCAGGGACCTGGACTGGAGGGACTGGAGTGGGTCAGGCAGAAGCTTTCTGGAGCCCGAGAACGCTGGGTTTTGGAATCTATGCATCTCAGGTCCCTGGCTGCTCATCCCACGATTCACAGATGGGGCCCCTCCTCCAAGGCCTTGGGCAGCGGGGGTCACGGCCTCCTCTCTGCCCCAATCTTCCCTCTTCGTCCCTTGGGGTGCTTCCCTCTCCCACCTCTCCCCTCTCCCTCCATCCCATCCACGGAGTCTTCCCCAGCACATTGCACCCCTGCGCACGGGCGGGCTTACATCTTTAGGAAGCACACAAGGCTCCCGTGGAAGAAAAACAGAGGCATCTCGGGGGTTGCTGAACAGAGCTTGTGATTTTTACACACCACCCTCACACCCACGGGGAGCAGCCCCTCCCCAAGACGGAGACAAGGAGACACAGAAGACCAGGGGCTGCCGGAGGCATCCACCCTGCCTTTGAGGTGGGGTCTTCTCTACGCCTCTGCTCATTACTTTCCCCAGTAACCTTGGGTCTAATATTTTTTAAAAAATCATGTGACAACCACGTACTTTATCAGGAGACATACCTGGCTTATCCTTTCCTGGGTGTGACCCTGGGGGTGCCCCATGCCAGACGTGGCCGCTTTTCCACGTTGGCATCCTGGCATGACCTGGCTCCTGGCCCTGGGGCGGCACGGGAGCCCCTGCCAGAAGCCTCGCCTGCAGGCAAGGCCGCTCTGTCTCCTGCCCAGCGGCCTATCTCAGCTCCTTTTCCCAACAAAGGACCCAAGTTGGTGCCACAAGGGACAGAGAGAAGTTATTTGCGTTTGCTGAGCAAACAGAGAGGACATTATAAAACAGCTCATGACAACGGGCAGTGCGCATTCCACAGGCGGTCCTGGAGTGCGGCACGGACATGGCATCCCGAAGCGTCCAGCTCTCGGCCGTGCTCCTAACCCTGGGGCTGTGTGTCCTGGTGGGGGCCCAAAAGCCTTGTAAGTGACCGCCCGCAAGTTGCCCTGTGCAGCTCAGCGTCCTTGACTGGGCAACAGGGCATTCAGGCCCCGAGAGCCAGGAGAAACCCCAAATGCAATGGGGGTACCCAAGTCCCTTGCCCTTGGTGGGTCTCTGCTCTTGTTTCTTTTCCTCAAAGCCGCAGGGCGAATGATGGGTTCACTTGAGAGCAGAAGGAGCTGAAAGGGCATCCTGAGCTCTGTGATGTGGGCTGATTGCATTTGTGCATCCTTCCCTGCCATTCGGGAAGGACCCCAGAGGTGTGTGACCTCCAGGAAAGGCCTCCTTTCCGGAAAAGATCAGGGTGACCACAGGTGCTGGGGGGCCAGCTGGGGAGAGGGATTGGGGCAGGAGGCCCCCAGGACATTAGGAGCCCACCTTGGTCACCTTTCATCTTGACTTTTCTGAGGTCCACCGTCTGCCGTCTTTCCTGAATTTTCTTTCTTTCTTTCTTTCTTTCTTTCTTTCTTTCTTTCTTTCTTTCTTTCTAACTAATAATTTCTGCAGAGCCCTGTTTGCTGCTCAGGACGTTGCATAGTTCAAATCTGGGCAAGATGAGATCTTGTGATTTCCCTGTGTGGCCACAGGACCTGGGGAAGGGTCTGAACGTGCCCCAAGAGCAGGTGGGGGCACGTGGGGCGAGAGGTTGACCAAGGCTCTCTCCCCAGCCCCCTGCCAGTGCTCGCGGATCGCAGCACACAACAGGACAAACTGTGGCTTCCCGGGCATCACCCCCGACACGTGCTTCGGAAGAGGCTGCTGCTTCGACTCCAAAATCCGCAACATCCCCTGGTGTTTCCGCCCCCTCCCAAAGCAAGGTAACCGGCCAGGGAGTGGCCCTCTTCCCGCCCCCACCCCAGCCAGCCAGCAGGGAAGAGACGGCGACCCCTGGCCCGCTGTCCACACCTGGAGCCTCAAGGGTCAGCCACTCGCCCCTCCCACAGACACGTGTGAGAACCCGCCGGTTGTACTGTGAGAAGGGAAAGCAGCTCCCGGGCCTTTCCCCGCTGCAGAGCTGTGACTTCCGAGGGAGCTTTAAGGGCTATGGAGGCAGTTCATAGGCCAGTATCCACATAACTGCTCGCAGGCCTCCAATGGTAAGAGAGTCAGTTAAGACTTCCAGGATTTTCTCCTGAGAGCGAGGTTTAGGGCAGTGCACATGAGCAAGAGAGAAGGTCATTCGTGCCAAGTTGCGTGTGCAGAGCAGAGTTGCGTATGGGGGGAGCTCGGCACCCGCGGCCGCCCCCCTCCACTGTCACAGGTCCCTGGGTTCCGAAGGGCACACGGCTGGTCACCAGGCAGGGCCCTCCCTCTCGTGGAAGCATGGCCGGCTTTCAGGACTCAGGCAAAACGCTTCACCTGCTTAACGGGTGCCCACCGCCGTTCTCATCAGGGCACGGCAGTTCCCCATTTTACAGACGGGAATACCGGGTCCGGGGAGGCCAACGGAGTTTCCCAAGGCCTAGAACGTCTGACCTGTGGCGTCCGTGCAGATGCTCAGACGGTCCTCGGGGCGTCATGGTCCCGCAGCCCTTCACCACACACGGAGGCTGGAGCCCAGCAGCGTCCCCGCGGGAGGACGGGCAGAGGCATTGCGGGCTCTGAGCTGCCCTCACCCAGCCTCCATGTTGCCCCTTCCAGAGTTGGAGGAGTGTGTCATGGATGTGTCGGTGCGCAAGAACTGTGGGTACCCAGGCATCAGCCCCCAGGAGTGTGCGGCTCGCAAGTGCTGCTTTTCCGACACGATCGTCAACGTGCCCTGGTGCTTCTTCCCAATCTCTGTGGAAGGTAACGTCCCCGCAGGACGCGGCTGGGAGCTGGGGCCAGGCCCCAATACCAGTGGGGACAGTTTCAGGAAAACTCGGCTCTGAGGGCGGCTCCCCACAGTGACAGCTGCTCTTGGATGAGCCGAAAGCCGCCAGCATTCCAATGGTGGCCTGTGGGACAGCCGCAGAGAGCAAGTCGCCTCAGCCACGCCCCTGGGTCCCGGCCCAGCTGACTGTCATGCAGCCATGGGTTGGCAGTGTCACTAAGTGCCATGTGCTATGCTGGGGACCAGGGGTGGACGTGGGCCTTCCCCCGTGGGCCTCGCTCTTCCCTCATTCGTGAGCACAAGGAACAAGTTCTGTCCGCGGCGGCCTGCTCAGGGCCACCCTGGTGGGGTCCAGTCGTCCCTTCCCCCTTCGCTACAATGCATCTCCTGACCCTGAGTTATCAACACCAAGGAAAGCTCCAGCACATCCCCCAAAATGGGCAACGTGCCCTTGCCCATGCCGGACGCTTTTCTTTCCCTGTTTCAGGACGTCAGGGTGAGCCAAAGAGGGCAGCCCTCACTTGGACACTTCTGAGTGATTTTTGTGGGACTTAAGGGTCTCTCTGGATAATTGCCAGTTACTGGGAAAGAACGGACGCCTGAGGAACGTTCCCTTTCCCTCCCAGGAGGGAGCTCCTTGAGCAGACATTCTGGCCAAGGGCTTGCTGACAGGAGCCCCCAGAGCCTGTGAGCGCGGGCTCCCTCAGCCCCCAGACACTGTCAGCAACCCTGGCATTTCACATTTCTAGATTGCAGTTACTAAGCGGAGTCCCTTCCGAGAACCCACCAGGCTCCCTGGGTGTTTGGAAATGAAGAATACTCACCATCGCATCTCATGTCTCCAGAGTTCCTGGCTTTCCTTAATCTGCTTTTTATCCTTTTCACTGGTTCAACATACATTTCTTCAAATAAAGAAAACCCTTAAAAGCTGCTATATTTCCTTTTGGCTTCATTGACACAGACGTGGAGAGAGAGAGGGAGAGAGAGGGAGTGTGCATGCATACAGGTGTGAGAGTGTGAGTGTGGGGGCAGGGTTCTACGACTCATCCAGCAGGTGCAAACCACCCCAGCAGCGAGGGAATTCAGGGTCCACCGTCACTCCCATTCCCAGTCATTTGTATAAAAACTCAAATGACTTTAGCCCTGAAAACCTCTCGGAGTAACGTCTGATTTCAGATTTTGGTTACAAAATTGCCTCGCTGTTATCAAACGCATCCCACACCACGGATTTTGCGGGAGTGCCGGGCACCATCATCCGTCCTCTCAGGGGTGGGGCGGGGTGGGCTGGCTCCAACGCTTCCCCTCCTCCACCCGTGAGGATGTCGCCGCAGCCGAAGCCAGTCCAAAGAGGAGGTTGACAACTTCCACCGAGACCCGGCCAGGCTGAGGGAGGGTTTGGGCACAAAACCTTGTGGCCTGCGTCTCCGCGGAGGGTTCCTGGCATTCTTCAGTCAGGGGCGAGGGTGCAGGGGGAGGACGCGGGCCAGTCTTTCTGTGGCTTCTTCTTTCTCCCCAATGCCACCTCCAGCCTGAGCCCGCTGGCTCAGCCAGGGTGTCACCCAGTGGCCCCTTGGAAATCAGGGGTTTCCACCTTGGGAATCCAAGGCCTCCCCTTCCAGGGTGGGGAGGGACCGGCGACGCGGGCTTTGCAGCCAAAGGCAGGAACATTCACAAGTGCGTCTTCAAGGGGGACCTCAGCCCACGCCAGCTCTCGGGATGCTTCTTTTGAGTCAAGTCACTGCTGTATCTTTGTCTGGCTTACAACACACTCGTCAGCTCAGCGAATCGAGGACTTGGGGTCTCGGATGCAGGACGGGAGGCCAGTGGAGACGGACGCCTATGACGTTATGCACCACAGAGCACCCTGTCGCTCACGGTGTGGTTCCGAGTGAGCACGGCCCGGCCACGCCCGAGGCCCACAGCCACGTCAGGCCCAGTGTTTCGGAGAAGGTCTTTGGGACGCACCTCCAGGGACGCATGGCTCTTCCGTCCCAACACTCCTGGACGGAGAGTTTGGGGTTCTGCTCCCAGCACTGGTGGCTGTGGCCGTCACACATGCTGGGTTTGGTGCGAGCTGCTGGTTTTGTACCCTCCTTGGGCATTTTCCGGTCCACAGCCCCCATCCTCAGGCTGCAGGGGCCCTCGGCATGCATCTCTGGATGCGGGAATGGGGCATTCTTCCTCAGAGTTCTCTCCTCATGCCCCCTCCCCAGTCCCACTTCCTCGGGCGGGAGTCTCCCCGGTGCAGTGTGCCCTGGGTTCTGGGCCGATCCTGGGTCGCCCCTCTGAAAACCGAGGGCAGCTTCTGGAAGAGCCGCACAGCTTCTGCCACGGACCCGGGGGGCTTGGTGGATCTACTCCGTGTCAGAGACTCTGACACCTGCGGGTTACAGGTCACCGTGTGGCACCCCAGTGTGGTTGGGATGGTGCTGCCCCCACCTCCTCTTTGAGGTGGGCCTCCCGAGGGTCCTCGTTGTCCCGGGAGCAACAGCTGTGACATTCAAACCCTCCCCATCAGAAAAGCCAATCTTCCTCTTTTCTCCTCCTGCAATGAGGTAATTCCTTGGTCTCCTCTGCTGTGTCTGCTTCCCTTTCCCTCCGTTTGGTCTCCTCCAGTGGGACCCTGCTGGTGGGCGAGCAGGGAGGCTGGTGCAGAGGGTCTGGGCAGCGTCACCCCCGACCACAGCAGGCGAAGGGGGAAGGCCAGCTCTGCCCCTCAATCCCACTGTCCCGGTCTCCCAGCTCCCCACGATCATGCAGTCCTTGCCTGGTGGTTCAGGTAGAGAGATGCTTGGACAAGCCTCTTGGCCAAGGGAAAAAGAGGACATGTCACAGTGCACCTGTGGGCTGATATCCCTGGTGTGTGACCTCGGGAAGGTTCTCTTATCTCTCAGGTCATCAGCCTTTCTGTTTGCAAAATATAGGTACTAATTCCATCCCTGGCCATGTTGTAGTGGGAAAATGCCCAATCTCCGTGAGCTGCCTGGTACCCAGTGGGCTCCTTCTGGAGCGTCTGGACAGAAGTGACTCTCCTCTCTTGTCCTGACAAGACCACGCAGGGACCTGCTGAAAAGCCCCTACTGTGTGCAGTCCTTTGCCCAAGGCTTGTCTGTGTCTGTGTGAACAGCTGTGGGAGGTTTCCAGGGCATTCCTGGGAGTTTCCTGCACTTCCCTGAACCCAAATGGATTGGGGACAGAGGAGCCGCCTTGGTCCACAGCACCTGAAAGAGCATGACCCCTGCTGCAACCCAGCCAGGCTCCCCTGGAAGCTCAGACACAGATGGGCTGATACCATGGCTCCAAGGCAGGATGACCAGCTTTCCACAAGGTCTCGTGGGTGGCTGACTCCGTATGATTTCCTGTCACCCGAAGAGAGAACTTTGTAAGTGCTCAAGCTTCATCAGCACAGTCAGAAGTGTGGCTTCGCCACCGTTCTGCTTGTCGTCCTCGGGACAGGTGGCTAACGGATGTAAAGAGCTTCTGGCCAAGGACGCTCACATGTCAGTCCTCCAGCGCCCTCTGCTGGCCAGCCTGGGAGGGGCTGCCCCTGCCGTCCCCCCTTGGGCATGGCGGGACCCCTGGCGGCGAAGGTGTCGTGTGTCTGCTATAGTTGGCCTCCCAGCGTCAAAAGAGTCATCTTGATGACTATTGTAAGTGACTAAACTGATCACAGAAGTCACCCTTCTGTGTCGGGACGTTCCTTCTTCGACTGCGTGAAACAAGAACCCTGTGATCCTGTAACACCATCGATCAGTTATGACCTCATTTAAGCTTAATTACGTCTGTAAAGCTCCCCCTCCATCACCTCCCCAGCCCCCCACCCCCGGTCTCCAAATACCATCAACCTGAGGATAGGGGCTTCAACATATGGACTTGGGGGGTACGACCCAGTCACAGCATCATTAATCAGCTCAGTCTTTGCCCTAGTAACACTGATAATGCTAACAGTTATACCTTAAAGGTGTTTTTTTAAAAAATTAGCTCGATGGAGGTATAATTCAACATAATAAAAATTGCCTGTTTTAAGTGAATTGACTCGCTGAGTTTTGAAAGATGTACACACTCACGGAGACACAGCGAAGACACGGAAACCCCTCTGCCCTTTCACGGTCGATTCCCACCTCCCACCTCCAGCCCCAAGACACCAGTGATCCCCTCTCTTTCACTACAGTTTGACTCTTCTGGAATTTCACACAAAGAACCCAACAGGCCGTGCTCCTGGGCCTGTCTTCTCTCACTCAGCACCACGCTCCCCAGCCGCATCCCGGTCTCTGCTGTCTGTGTGTAAGGGGGCTCCCCTCCGTCATTTCCCGCCTCTCCCCTGTCCCCCAGCAGGGGCATCTGACACCGGTACTGCCCACCAGCTGATGGAGTCCCGGCAGGTTCCCGTTCTTTAGTCTGAACCAAGTTGCGATGAATAATGACGTGCAGGTCTTCCTGGACTTTGGGTAAATACCTATTCTCGGGGTAAAAGTCCGCGGGTGAGATTGCCGGGTAGCATGGGAAGTGTCAGTGCTACTTTGTAAGAATCGAACAAACCCTTCTCCAGAGTAATTGTCCTGTTCTGCCTGCCCAGTAACAACGTATGAGAATTTCGGGTGTTCTGTATCCACTCCTATACTTGGTATCATTTGTTTTTCTATTGTAGCCAGGCTCCTGGATGTGATATCATATTTCATTTTCATTTTCATTTATATTTCCCTAGCAGCTAGTGACATGGTGTGTCTTTTCGCGGGCTTGTCTTTGTCTTACATCTTCTCTGCTAAAGCCTTTGCCCAAATCTTCACATCATTTTACTCAGGGGCTTCGTCCTCTTCACCCTGAGCTGTCGGGGCTCTTCATCTATTCTGCAGACGAGTTCTTCAGCTCTCGGGTGTTGTGCAAACACTTGCCCCCTGTCTGTGACTTGCTTTTCCCTTCCCTTGGCGGTAACTTTCAAAGAGCGAGTGTGTTTCCTTTTGCTCAAGCCCACCTTTATGACTCACACTTTTTGTGTCCCCCACTAAAAAAAAATCTGCCTAATCCAAGGCCACAGAGGTTTTCTATTGTATAGTCTTCTAGAAGGGTTATAACTTTAGCATTTTGGGTTTACGACACTTTTCAAGTTAATTTTTCAGTATGAATTTGGACGTTTTCCTTTATTTTTTATTCTCTGGAACAATCTCTGTAGCCAAGGGGCCACTTGCTGTTTGCAGCTTTGTTAGAATTTCCCTGTGAGAGCCTCTGGGCATGAAGAATTTCACAGGTGTGTGCCTGGGTAACGTTTTCTATTTCTCCTGCAGTTTATTTGAGCTTTCTGTTTCTATTGGGGCAATTTTGGGGAACCGTGCTTTTCCTAGGGACTTATCCATTTCATCCAGATTTCCCAAATTGCACAGAGTTGCATAAAGTTGTGCAGAGTGGCTTCATATAAGTTGTAAAGTTTCCTTTGTTTCAGTAGTTGTTTCCCCTTCGTCAATCCTTATTTCGTATATTGGGGTTTTTCCCTCCTCCTTTTTTCTCCCTTAATCAGGTTGGCTGGTGGTTTGAAATTTTAGCTGTTTTGTGTAGTTGTTATTTTTTTTTTAAGAACAGACATTTTGATGTGTTGCTTAATCGAACACTTTCCCCTTAGCTCCTTCATCAATTGCTTTATTTGGGCTCGTGTTATTCCTTATGCTGGAAATTTAATCCACTATCTGTTGATCTGTGTTTAAAGCTATACATTTTACTGCCATTGATATTTTAAACATTCTTTATACATTCAGAAAGTCGGTGTTTTTATTATGATTTTTTTAAAAATTCTGTAATTCTGGTTCGTAGTTTATGTTTTAGCCATGAGTGTTTACCTTATATTTAAAGTATGTAAACATCCATGTGCAAAAACCTTTTAAAAATGTTGTCCTGACTTCTTAGTTTTGTTGTCTTTGACCACAGAGCGATTGTAAGGCTTCCACTCTGTGGAGCGTCATGCTTCCCTGGCCAGCAGGCATGTGACGAAGTCTCGTGCTTCTTTCCCGTGGGCACTTACGAGGTCGCATTGTCAGGACTTAAAGCCTCATGTGCATGTGTCCCTAAGATCTACCTTACTGATTACTCTGCTGCTGTCTCTATTTTCATACTTAGTTTCCTGCTCACATGACTTGTCTTAGGCCCAGCATGGTGTCCCCAACGTTCATCGATTGTGTTTTTATCCATTTCTGCCTGCATAACCCATTCTTTCTGGTTTGTAAAGCAGAACACCTTTGCCGAGCCTTTTATTGGTGCGAACGTGTTCATAACTGTTACATCCTCATTGTGACTTGCGGCTTATGTAGTGTCCTTCTTGGTCATGTGTGAGTGCTTTGGCCTGAATTCTATCTTGTGGGACCATCGAGATGGCACCCTACTCACTCAGTGTCCTGCTGGATAAATCCCTTCTGATCATTAGTGTTTTAAAGTTCTATATTTTTAGATTTATTTTTTTAGATCTATATTTTTAGATTTTTTTATTTTAGATTTATTTTTATTATTTTTAATAAATATAATTTATTTTATAATGTATTATAATATAATATAGTCTATAATATATATTATAGACNGGTCCCTGGGTTCCGAAGGGCACACGGCTGGTCACCAGGCAGGGCCCTCCCTCTCGTGGAAGCATGGCCGGCTTTCAGGACTCAGGCAAAACGCTTCACCTGCTTAACGGGTGCCCACCGCCGTTCTCATCAGGGCACGGCAGTTCCCCATTTTACAGACGGGAATACCGGGTCCGGGGAGGCCAACGGAGTTTCCCAAGGCCTAGAACGTCTGACCTGTGGCGTCCGTGCAGATGCTCAGACGGTCCTCGGGGCGTCATGGTCCCGCAGCCCTTCACCACACACGGAGGCTGGAGCCCAGCAGCGTCCCCGCGGGAGGACGGGCAGAGGCATTGCGGGCTCTGAGCTGCCCTCACCCAGCCTCCATGTTGCCCCTTCCAGAGTTGGAGGAGTGTGTCATGGATGTGTCGGTGCGCAAGAACTGTGGGTACCCAGGCATCAGCCCCCAGGAGTGTGCGGCTCGCAAGTGCTGCTTTTCCGACACGATCGTCAACGTGCCCTGGTGCTTCTTCCCAATCTCTGTGGAAGGTAACGTCCCCGCAGGACGCGGCTGGGAGCTGGGGCCAGGCCCCAATACCAGTGGGGACCGTTTCAGGAAAACTCGGCTCTGAGGGCGGCTCCCCACAGTGACAGCTGCTCTTGGATGAGCCGAAAGCCGCCAGCATTACAATGGTGGCCTGTGGGACAGCCGCAGAGAGCAAGTCGCCTCAGCCACGCCCCTGGGTCCCGGCCTAGCTGACTGTCATGCAGCCATGGGTTGGCAGTGCCACTAAGTGCCATGTGCTATGCTGGGGGCCAGGGGTGGACGTGGGCCTTCCCCTGTGGGCCTCGCTCTTCCCTCATTTGTGAGCACAAGGAACAAGTTCTGTCCGCGGCGGCCTGCTCAGGGCCACCCTGGTGGGGTCCAGTCGTCCCTTCCCCCTTCGCTACAATGCATCTCCTGACCCTGAGTTATCAACACCAAGGAAAGCTCCAGCACATCCCCCAAAATGGGCAACGTGCCCTTGCCCATGCCGGACGCTTTTCTTTCCCTGTTTCAGGACGTCAGGGTGAGCCAAAGAGGGCAGCCCTCACTTGGACACTTCTGAGTGATTTTTGTGGGACTTAAGGGTCTCTCTGGATAATTGCCAGTTACTGGGAAAGAACGGACGCCTGAGGAACGTTCCCTTTCCCTCCCAGGAGGGAGCTCCTTGAGCAGACATTCTGGCCAAGGGCTTGCTGACAGGAGCCCCCAGAGCCTGTGAGCGCGGGCTCCCTCAGCCCCCAGACACTGTCAGCAACCCTGGCATTTCACATTTCTAGATTGCAGTTACTAAGCGGAGTCCCTTCCGAGAACCCACCAGGCTCCCTGGGTGTTTGGAAATGAAGAATACTCACCATCGCATCTCATGTCTCCAGAGTTCCTGGCTTTCCTTAATCTGCTTTTTATCCTTTTCACTGGTTCAACATACATTTCTTCAAATAAAGAAAACCCTTAAAAGCTGCTATATTTCCTTTTGGCTTCATTGACACAGACGTGGAGAGAGAGAGGGAGAGAGAGGGAGTGTGCGTGCATACAGGTGTGAGAGTGTGAGTGTGGGGGCAGGGTTCTATGACTCATCCAGCAGGTGCAAACCACCCCAGCAGCGAGGGAATTCAGGGTCCACCGTCACTCCCATTCCCAGTCATTTGTATAAAAACTCAAATGACTTTAGCCCTGAAAACCTCTCGGAGTAACGTCTGATTTCAGATTTTGGTTACAAAATTGCCTCGCTGTTATCAAACGCATCCCACACCACGGATTTTGCGGGAGTGCCGGGCACCATCATCCGTCCTCTCAGGGGTGGGGCGGGGTGGGCTGGCTCCAACGCTTCCCCTCCTCCACCCGTGAGGATGTCGCCGCAGCCGAAGCCAGTCCAAAGAGGAGGTTGACAACTTCCACCGAGACCCGGCCAGGCTGAGGGAGGGTTTGGGCACAAAACCTTGTGGCCTGCGTCTCCGCGGAGGGTTCCTGGCATTCTTCAGTCAGGGGCGAGGGTGCAGGGGGAGGACGCGGGCCAGTCTTTCTGTGGCTTCTTCTTTCTCCCCAATGCCACCTACAGCCTGAGCCCGCTGGCTCAGCCAGGGTGTCACCCAGTGGCCCCTTGGAAATCAGGGGTTTCCACCTTGGGAATCCAAGGCCTCCCCTTCCAGGGTGGGGAGGGACCGGCGACGCGGGCTTTGCAGCCAAAGGCAGGAACATTCACAAGTGCGTCTTCAAGGGGGACCTCAGCCCACGCCAGCTCTCGGGATGCTTCTTTTGAGTCAAGTCACTGCTGTATCTTTGTCTGGCTTACAACACACTCGTCAGCTCAGCGAATCGAGGACTTGGGGTCTCGGATGCAGGACGGGAGGCCAGTGGAGACGGACGCCTATGACGTTATGCACCACAGAGCACCCTGTCGCTCACGGTGTGGTTCCGAGTGAGCACGGCCCGGCCACGCCCGAGGCCCACAGCCACGTCANTGAGGCCCACAGCCACGTCAGGCCCCGTGTTTGGGAGAGGGTCTCTGGGACGCACCTTCAGGGACGCATGGCTCTTCCGTCCCAACAACACTGGACGGAGAGTTTGGGGTTCTGCTCCCAGCACTGGTGGCTGTGGCCGTCACACATGCTGGGTTTGGTGCGAGCTGCTGGTTTTGTACCCTCCTTGGGCATTTTCCGGTCCACAGCCCCCATCCTCAGGCTGCAGGGGCCCTCGGCATGCATCTCTGGATGCGGGAATGGGGCATTCTTCCTCAGAGTTCTCTCCTCATGCCCCCTCCCCAGTCCCACTTCCTCGGGCGGGAGTCTCCCCGGTGCAGTGTGCCCTGGGTTCTGGGCCGATCCTGGGTCGCCCCTCTGAAAACCGAGGGCAGCTTCTGGAAGAGCCGCACAGCTTCTGCCACGGACCCGGGGGGCTTGGTGGATCTACTCCGTGTCAGAGACTCTGACACCTGCGGGTTACAGGTCACCGTGTGGCACCCCAGTGTGGTTGGGATGGTGCTGCCCCCACCTCCTCTTTGAGGTGGGCCTCCCGAGGGTCCTCGTTGTCCCGGGAGCAACAGCTGTGACATTCAAACCCTCCCCATCAGAAAAGCCAATCTTCCTCTTTTCTCCTCCTGCAATGAGGTAATTCCTTGGTCTCCTCTGCTGTGTCTGCTTCCCTTTCCCTCCGTTTGGTCTCCTCCAGTGGGACCCTGCTGGTGGGCGAGCAGGGAGGCTGGTGCAGAGGGTCTGGCAGCGTCACCCCCGACCACAGCAGGCGAAGGGGGAAGGCCAGCTCTGCCCCTCAATCCCACTGTCCCGGTCTCCCAGCTCCCCACGATCATGCAGTCCTTGCCTGGTGGTTCAGGTAGAGAGATGCTTGGACAAGCCTCTTGGCCAAGGGAAAAAGAGGACATGTCACAGTGCACCTGTGGGCTGATATCCCTGGTGTGTGACCTCGGGAAGGTTCTCTTATCTCTCAGGTCATCAGCCTTTCTGTTTGCAAAATATAGGTACTAATTCCATCCCTGGCCATGTTGTAGTGGGAAAATGCCCAATCTCCGTGAGCTGCCTGGTACCCAGTGGGCTCCTTCTGGAGCGTCTGGACAGAAGTGACTCTCCTCTCTTGTCCTGACAAGACCACGCAGGGACCTGCTGAAAAGCCCCTACTGTGTGCAGTCCTTTGCCCAAGGCTTGTCTGTGTCTGTGTGAACAGCTGTGGGAGGTTTCCAGGGCATTCCTGGGAGTTTCCTGCACTTCCCTGAACCCAAATGGATTGGGGACAGAGGAGCCGCCTTGGTCCACAGCACCTGAAAGAGCATGACCCCTGCTGCAACCCAGCCAGGCTCCCCTGGAAGCTCAGACACAGATGGGCTGATACCATGGCTCCAAGGCAGGATGACCAGCTTTCCACAAGGTCTCGTGGGTGGCTGACTCCGTATGATTTCCTGTCACCCGAAGAGAGAACTTTGTAAGTGCTCAAGCTTCATCAGCACAGTCAGAAGTGTGGCTTCGCCACCGTTCTGCTTGTCGTCCTCGGGACAGGTGGCTAACGGATGTAAAGAGCTTCTGGCCAAGGACGCTCACATGTCAGTCCTCCAGCGCCCTCTGCTGGCCAGCCTGGGAGGGGCTGCCCCTGCCGTCCCCCCTTGGGCATGGCGGGACCCCTGGCGGCGAAGGTGTCGTGTGTCTGCTATAGTTGGCCTCCCAGCGTCAAAAGAGTCATCTTGATGACTATTGTAAGTGACTAAACTGATCACAGAAGTCACCCTTCTGTGTCGGGACGTTCCTTCTTCGACTGCGTGAAACAAGAACCCTGTGATCCTGTAACACCATCGATCAGTTATGACCTCATTTAANGGTCTACAGTTATGACCTCATTTAAGCTTAATTACGTCTGTAAAGCTCCCCCTCCGTCACCTCCCCAGCCCCCCACCCCCGGTCTCCAAATACCATCAACCTGAGGATAGGGGCTTCAACATATGGACTTGGGGGGTACGACCCAGTCACAGCATCATTAATCAGCTCAGTCTTTGCCCTAGTAACACTGATAATGCTAACAGTTATACCTTAAAGGTGTTTTTTTAAAAAATTAGCTCGATGGAGGTATAATTCAACATAATAAAAATTGCCTGTTTTAAGTGAATTGACTCGCTGAGTTTTGAAAGATGTACACACTCACGGAGACACAGCGAAGACACGGAAACCCCTCTGCCCTTTCACGGTCGATTCCCACCTCCCACCTCCAGCCCCAAGACACCAGTGATCCCCTCTCTTTCACTACAGTTTGACTCTTCTGGAATTTCACACAAAGAACCCAACAGGCCGTGCTCCTGGGCCTGTCTTCTCTCACTCAGCACCACGCTCCCCAGCCGCATCCCGGTCTCTGCTGTCTGTGTGTAAGGGGGCTCCCCTCCGTCATTTCCCGCCTCTCCCCTGTCCCCCAGCAGGGGCATCTGACACCGGTACTGCCCACCAGCTGATGGAGTCCCGGCAGGTTCCCGTTCTTTAGTCTGAACCAAGTTGCGATGAATAATGACGTGCAGGTCTTCCTGGACTTTGGGTAAATACCTATTCTCGGGGTAAAAGTCCGCGGGTGAGATTGCCAGGTAGCATGGGAAGTGTCAGTGCTACTTTGTAAGAATCGAACAAACCCTTCTCCAGAGTAATTGTCCTGTTCTGCCTGCCCAGTAACAACGTATGAGAATTTCGGGTGTTCTGTATCCACTCCTATACTTGGTATCATTTGTTTTTCTATTGTAGCCAGGCTCCTGGATGTGATATCATATTTCATTTTCATTTTCATTTATATTTCCCTAGCAGCTAGTGACATGGTGTGTCTTTTCGCGGGCTTGTCTTTGTCTTACATCTTCTCTGCTAAAGCCTTTGCCCAAATCTTCACATCATTTTACTCAGGGGCTTCGTCCTCTTCACCCTGAGCTGTCGGGGCTCTTCATCTATTCTGCAGACGAGTTCTTCAGCTCTCGGGTGTTGTGCAAACACTTGCCCCCTGTCTGTGACTTGCTTTTCCCTTCCCTTGGCGGTAACTTTCAAAGAGCGAGTGTGTTTCCTTTTGCTCAAGCCCACCTTTATGACTCACACTTTTTGTGTCCCCCACTAAAAAAAAATCTGCCTAATCCAAGGCCACAGAGGTTTTCTATTGTATAGTCTTCTAGAAGGGTTATAACTTTAGCATTTTGGGTTTACGACACTTTTCAAGTTAATTTTTCAGTATGAATTTGGACGTTTTCCTTTATTTTTTATTCTCTGGAACAATCTCTGTAGCCAAGGGGCCACTTGCTGTTTGCAGCTTTGTTAGAATTTCCCTGTGAGAGCCTCTGGGCATGAAGAATTTCACAGGTGTGTGCCTGGGTAACGTTTTCTATTTCTCCTGCAGTTTATTTGAGCTTTCTGTTTCTATTGGGGCAATTTTGGGGAACCGTGCTTTTCCTAGGGACTTATCCATTT
The DNA here is from genome assembly GCF_002007445.2 of Ailuropoda melanoleuca. Classification (NCBI taxonomy): domain Eukaryota; kingdom Metazoa; phylum Chordata; class Mammalia; order Carnivora; family Ursidae; genus Ailuropoda; species Ailuropoda melanoleuca. The sequence goes on from NC_048218.1 coordinate 3,493,872, forward strand.
CATCCAGATTTCCCAAATTGCACAGAGTTGCATAAAGTTGTGCAGAGTGGCTTCATATAAGTTGTAAAGTTTCCTTTGTTTCAGTAGTTGTTTCCCCTTCGTCAATCCTTATTTCGTATATTGGGGTTTTTCCCTCCTCCTTTTTTCTCCCTTAATCAGGTTGGCTGGTGGTTTGAAATTTTAGCTGTTTTGTGTAGTTGTTATTTTTTTTTTAAGAACAGACATTTTGATGTGTTGCTTAATCGAACACTTTCCCCTTAGCTCCTTCATCAATTGCTTTATTTGGGCTCGTGTTATTCCTTATGCTGGAAATTTAATCCACTATCTGTTGATCTGTGTTTAAAGCTATACATTTTACTGCCATTGATATTTTAAACATTCTTTATACATTCAGAAAGTCGGTGTTTTTATTATGATTTTTTTAAAAATTCTGTAATTCTGGTTCGTAGTTTATGTTTTAGCCATGAGTGTTTACCTTATATTTAAAGTATGTAANCGATATTTTAAACATTCTTTATACATTCAGAAAGTCGGTGTTTTTATTATGATTTTTTAAAAAATTCTGTAATTCTGGTTCGTAGTTTATGTTTTAGCCATGAGTGTTTACCTTATATTTAAAGTATGTAAACATCCATGTGCAAAAACCTTTTAAAAATGTTGTCCTGACTTCTTAGTTTTGTTGTCTTTGACCACAGAGCGATTGTAAGGCTTCCACTCTGTGGAGCGTCATGCTTCCCTGGCCAGCAGGCATGTGACGAAGTCTCGTGCTTCTTTCCCGTGGGCACTTACGAGGTCGCATTGTCAGGACTTAAAGCCTCATGTGCATGTGTCCCTAAGATCTACCTTACTGATTACTCTGCTGCTGTCTCTATTTTCATACTTAGTTTCCTGCTCACATGACTTGTCTTAGGCCCAGCATGGTGTCCCCAACATTCATCGATTGTGTTTTTATCCATTTCTGCCTGCATGACCCATTCTTTCTGGTTTGTAAAGCAGAACACCTTTGCCGAGCCTTTTATTGGTGCGAACGTGTTCATAACTGTTACATCCTCATTGTGACTTGCGGCTTATGTAGTGTCCTTCTTGGTCATGTGTGAGTGCTTTGGCCTGAATTCTATCTTGTGGGACCATCGAGATGGCACCCTACTCACTCAGTGTCCTGCTGGATAAATCCCTTCTGATCATTAGTGTTTTAAAGTTCTATATTTTTAGATTTATTTTTTTAGATCTATATTTTTAGATTTTTTTATTTTAGATTTATTTTTATTATTTTTAATAAATATAATTTATTTTATAATGTATTATAATATAATATAGTCTATAATATATATTATAGACNTGTAGTGTCCTTCTTGGTCATGTGTGAGTGCTTTGGCCTGAATTCTATCTTGTGGGACCATCGAGATGGCACCCTACTCACTCAGTGTCCTGCTGGATAAATCCCTTCTGATCATTAGTGTTTTAAAGTTCTATATTTTTAGATTTATTTTTTTAGATCTATATTTTTAGATTTTTTTATTTTAGATTTATTTTTATTATTTTTAATAAATATTATATATCATATCATAATATAATAATATATTATATATAATATATTATATTATTTATATACATAATTAATATAATATAAATTTATTTTTAATAAATATAATTTATCAATAAATTCCAATTATTACAATTTTTAATCATGACGACTATTGGTTAAAAGCAGAAAGCAAATGGAATATTGGTCAAGAAACATAGGAAGCGAATGAGGAGAATCATAGCACAAATAATTACAGTGAAAACCCAACTTTGGATCTTCAGCACGAGAAGTTATCTGATGGATTGACTTAAAAATCTTGTCAGGAGCATCCACATTTCTCCAGAAAGTGAAAACAATGTTAAAAAGAAAAAAAAATGGCCAGAATATAAACTATTGTGTTTTAAACGAAACACTTCTCAGAAGTGCAATATTTATATGTCAATGCATTTTACCCTGTGCCCTACAAAGTTACTACCAAATATTCTTTGTCATCCCTACAAAAGGGCTTGACAGTTTGTTCTCTGTGAGAAGTGTCCACAGATGGGAGGGTTGGGACGCATGGCTCGATGTCTGCTTCTATACCGCTTATCACTCTTGACCCTCGTAATGACTCACGAGTGCTTATTGGCTCCAGAATCTGAACTTTCCGGCTTTGTGCTACCCTGTTCTGCAAGATGGACCCTGGTGCACTGAGTGTGTTGAATCATGATCCAAAAATCCCTCATCACGGAAATGAAACCACATGGCATTTGGTCTGCCCACTCTCGATTTGCTTTACTGGGGGTCCATAAAAGTGTGATGATAAGCAAATTCTCAGCGTCCGCTTTCCATTCACTCGGTAGCCACTGGGCGCTTGCCTGGAGCGATGCAGTTTGCTGGGTAACTAGTGGATAATGGGGCCTCAGGGTGGAGCACTGTGTTACAGGTTCCTCACCTGCGAGCCTCAGGCCACGTCCCTTCATGGATCCATCCTGCAGCCAAAAGCAGGCACCTCCGTCCTCTCGCAGGTGGGAGCTGAGCAGCAAGCAGCTTCCAGCTCAGGAGGAGGGCGGGAAGGTCAGCTGAAGCCAGGGATCTGCTCCAGGACCGGTCAGCAGCTCTGGGCGTACAACTCAGGAGTCTGGTTAGCAAGTTAGACCAAGGCCCATGGAACTGAGTCGTGAGGGACCAGGGATGGCTATCGTTTGCACCCCCAGATCATCAATAAAGCGGTCACTGCGTGGGTCCCCGTCATGTAGGCAACACCCCCGCTGCTGGGAAGAGGACGGCATCCTACCTGTCAGGTCGCACTGAGCATCACTGCTTGACTCATGCCGCCTGGAAAGGCACGTGGTTATCCAGCTGGAAACCATGCTGCAGGTGTCCAGGGACACCCGTGGAAGCTCGAATCCCAGTCTCTGTCTCTAGACCGTCAGGGTCATCGTTTCTCAACCTTCCCACTCCAAGTACAAGATGGGGAAGGGCCCAGGCTGTGACCACTCTGCTTGGTTCTTGCCATCTGGAAGCCAAGTACTGGGGACTCTTCCGCCCCCGGCTACCTGGGGTGTCTTCCACCGCATACACTCCGCATCTGGGGGTGTCTTGCTCCGTCCTGATGCCCTGGAGAGAGGCACCTGCTTGCTGCATCTTTTTCATGTTTACGCAACACATCTCCCATTGGCTCGATGACATCCCTTCTGCCTGGCAGAGCCCAGTGCAGAGTCTCCTATTCCTTCAAAACCACCTCCGTTAGAAGAGTGACGTGCTAACGTCGAGACCCCATGCCCACATATCTTTCCTCCCCCAGCTGCGTGTGTGTTTGTGACCTCACTTTTGAAATTAACATATTCGCCTGCCGTATCCTTCTCGTTGCGCAAGCCGCTGGAGGGCACTCGCTGCAGCAGTAGGGAGGTGGCCGGATCCCACCATGGGATCTTTGACTTCGACTTTATGATGCCCTCTCCATGACCACAGTTTTCTTATCAGTGTTGACCACATCATCTTCTCCCTTTATAACCTCCCACAGTACCTGGGCTGAAGCCTGTGCACACAAAGAATGTTTGGTAAATATTGACCAATTGTCCTTTGTTCAATAATTTATTCACCTATAGAAGCTCAACAAATATTAATGCTTTGGTAAAGCAAGATGTTCAGAACAAGGTATCATAGAGTGCTATGTATGTATGAATCATCTGCTCAGGAACCACAGTATTTAGCTTCTTGACGTTTCATACACGAAACAGGGCTATCATGGGTCTTGAGACCCGGTGGACGGTGGACGCCTTTGTGACTAAGAACGACAGGGAGGCATTGGCCACCGAGGCTGGCTCTTGCCTGCGGACGTTGCCGTTGTTTGTGATCTCACACTTTGCTTTCAGTTCCCCGATGGATTACATGCTTAATGGGGTGCATACGTGACAGTAGGGCAAGAGCATTCTTCGAAACATTGAGTGATGGTGAGTTCTGAAAGGGCCAACGTGAGAGACATACTTGCTTCAAATCCAGCAAATACCCATGTGGCACCTTTAACACAAACCAGCCAGAATCCCTGTGAGCAGCAGCCCCGGAGAGATGGCTGGCAGTGAGGAATTTCTCCCGGCTCAGAGGACTCTCCCTTCCCCGCATAGACAGGTGCAAGGAAGAATGTGGAGAATCTGGCCCAGGTCATCTTGCACGTTCTCTTTGCAGTTGTGATGGTCCAAAAGTTTTTTTGCTTTTGACAAACGATGCATTTCTTAAGGATGGGATCTGCTTTCAATTTCTTTCTAATTCCCTAAAAACTACCGCAGCTGAGCTAAACCTTGTCTGGGATGTGGTGGAAAAGACCAGGTATGACATAGGGTTGCATTGTATGGATGTAAGATACTTTCAACTCTGATCATTCTTATGTACCTTTTAGTGAAAAATTGGATGGGCCATTTTTTTTCTCCTCGGACGGATTAGTGCTCATTTCTAGAAAGTCAGAACCATAATCTGTAGTTTATTCTCTCGGACGGACTTGGAGGTGAAGGCTGTGAGGATGCACGTCAGAGAACACACCAATAGGACACTTGGGTTCAGAGAGGAATAGTATGAACCCAGATCACTTGGCACTTGCCCGCCGGGATACCAAGTCACGCACAAGCACTCTCTTCCTCCTCTCCCAGGAACATAGTCAGGTCTCCATATCAAACAGATTTGGCAAACCTGCTAATATGGAGAGAGAGCTGAGATTGCAATAAAGAAGCCCAGGGACCTAGGAATCAAAATCAGAAAACTTGAGCATGGAATATTTTTCCATCTTTTTGTGTCTTCCTCAATGTCTTTCAAGAGTGATTTATAGTTTCTAGAATATAGATCCTTTACGTCTCTGGTTGAGTTAATTCCAAGGTAACATATGGTTTTTGGTACTATTGTAAATGGTATGGATTCCCTAATTTCCTTTCTTCAGTCTCATTATTCGTGTATAGAAATGCAACTGATTTCTGAGCATTGATTTTGTATCCTGCCACCTTACTGAATTGCTCTATAACTTCTAATAGTTTGGGAGTGGATTCCTTTGGGTTTTCCATATAGAGTATCATGTCATCTGCAAAGAGAGACAGTTTGACTTCTTCTTTGCCGATTTGGATACTTTGATCCCTTTTTGTCGTCTGATTGCTGTTGCAAGGACTTCTAGTACTATGTTGAATAATAGTGGCGAGAGTGGGCATCCTTGTCGTGTTCCTGATCTTAAGGGAAAGGCTTCCAGCTTTTCCCCATTGAGAATAATGCTTGCAGTAGGCTTTTCATAGACGGCTTTTATGATCTTGAGAAATGTACCATCTATCCCTACACTCTGAAGGGTTTTAATCAGGAAAGGATGCTGTACTTTGTCAAATGCTTTTTCTGCACCTATTGAGAGAATCATATGATTTCTGAATTTTTGTTTCTGGATAAAATCTAAGACACTGATAGATTTGCGAATGTTGTATCACCCCTTCATCCCAGGGATGAATCCCACTTGGTCATGATGGATAATCCTTTTAATGTACAGTCGGATTCTATTAGCCGGGATCTTGTTGAGGATTTTGGAGTCCATATTCATTAGGGAAATCGGTCTATAATTCTCCTTTTTGTTGGGGTCTTTGCCTGGTTTGTGGATCAAGGTAATATTGGCCTCATAGAATGAGTTTGGTAGCTTTCCTTCTGTTTCTATTTTTTGAAATAGCTTTAGGAGAATAGGTATTATTTCTTCTTTGAATGTTTGGTAGAATTCCCCAGGAAAACCGTCTGGGCCTGGAGTTTTATTATTTGGAAGGTTGTTTATCACTGACTCAATTTCTTCATAGTTAATTGGCCTATTTAAGAAATCTATTTCTTCCTGTTTCAGTCTTGGTAGTTTATAGGTTTCCAGGAAGGCCTCCATCTCTTCCAGATTGTTTAGTTTTTTGGCATATAGCTGTTGATAAAAGTTTCTAATAATCCTTGCAATTTCAATGGTGCTGGTCGTGACCTCTCCCTTTTCAGTCATAATTTTAATAATCTCAGTCCTTTCTCTTTGTTTTTGGACAAGTTTTGCCAGTGGTCTATCAATTTTATGGATTCTCTCAAAGAACCAGCTTCTAGTCCTGTTGATCTGCTCTACTGTGGTTCTGGTCTCTAATTCATTGATTTCTGCTCTAATCTTGGTCAACTCCTTCCTTGTCAGTGGGTTAGGCCTGTCCCTCTGTTGCTGTTCCAGTTTCTTGAGGTGAGAATATAGAAACTGCATTTTAGATTTTTCTATTCTTTTGAGTGAGGCTTGGATGGCTATGTATTTCCCCCTTAGGACTGCCTTTGCAGTATCCCATAGGTTTTGGACCGTTGTGTATTCATTCTCGTTGGTCTCCATAAATTGTTTAATTTGTTTTTTGATTTCCTGGTTTATCGAGTCATTCTTGAGCAGGATGGTTCTTAGCCTCCAAGTGTTTGAGTTTCTTCCAGGTTTTTCCTTGTGGTTGAGTTCCAATTTCAGAGCGTTGTGGTCTGAGAATATGCAGGGGATAATTTCAATCTTTTGGTATTGGCTGAGACCTGTTTTGTGTCCCAGAGCATGATCTATTCTTGAGAATGTTCCATGGGCATTTGAATAGAATGAGTATTCTTTGGTTCTGGGGTGTAGTGTTCTATATATATCTATGAGGTCCAACTCGTCGAGTATGGCATTCAAAGCCTTTGATTCTTTGCTTAGTTTTTGCCAGGGTGTTCTGTCTATTTCTGATAGTGGGGTGTTGAGGTCCCCTACTATTACTGTGTTCTTATCTATATGTCTCTTTATTTTGGTTAAGAGTTGGCTTGTGTATCTTGCTGCTCCCCTGTTGGGGGCATATATATTAATAATTGTCATATCCACTTGTTGAATACTTCCTTTAAGAATAATATAGTGCCCTTCTGTATCTCTCTCTATGGCCTCTAGTTTAAAATCCAGTCTATCTGATATGAGAATTGCTACTCCAGCTTTCTTTTGAGGTCCATTTGCGTGGAAGATGGTACTCCATCCCCTTACTCTAAGTCTGAATGCATCTTTGGGTTCAAAATGAGTCTCTTGTAGACAGCAAATGGATGGGTCATGTCTTTTTATCCAATCTGCAACCCTGTGGCGTTTTATGGGAGAGTTTAAGCCATTTAGATTGATAGAGATTATTGACAGATATGATTTTAATGATGCCATTTCTCTTTAAAGTCTTTGTATCGGTTGTGACTTGCTGCTCTGTATCACTCTTGGGGCCTTTTTACCTTTATAGAGCCCCCCTTAATATCTCCTGTAGGGCTGGTTTCGTGGTTACGAAATTGGTTAATGATTGGCGATTTTGGAACGTCTTTATTTCTCCATCAATTCTGAATGACAGCTTTGCTGGATAAAGGATCCTTGGCTGCATGTTTTTCTCTGAAAGAGCTTTAAAAATGCCCCCCCAAGCCTTTCTCTCATTCCAGGTCTCTGTAGACAGGTCTGACGTAATCCTGATACCTTTGCCTTGGTACGTGAGAAATTTCTTTGCCCTGGCCGCTTTCAATACTGTATCNGTGGCATTCGGTCTGCCCACTCTCGATTTGTTTTACTGGAGGTCCATAAAAGTGTGATGATAAGCAAATTCTCAGCGTCCGCTTTCCATTCACTCGGTAGCCACTGGGCGCTTGCCTGGAGCGATGCAGTTTGCTGGGTAACTAGTGGATAATGGGGCCTCAGGGTGGAGCACTGTGTTACAGGTTCCTCACCTGCGAGCCTCAGGCCACGTCCCTTCATGGATCCATCCTGCAGCCAAAAGCAGGCACCTCCGTCCTCTCGCAGGTGGGAGCTGAGCAGCAAGCAGCTTCCAGCTCAGGAGGAGGGCGGGAAGGTCAGCTGAAGCCAGGGATCTGCTCCAGGACCGGTCAGCAGCTCTGGGCGTACAACTCAGGAGTCTGGTTAGCAAGTTAGACCAAGGCCCATGGAACTGAGTCGTGAGGGACCAGGGATGGCTATCGTTTGCACCCCCAGATCATCAATAAAGCGGTCACTGCGTGGGTCCCCGTCATGTAGGCAACACCCCCGCTGCTGGGAAGAGGACGGCATCCTACCTGTCAGGTCGCACTGAGCATCACTGCTTGACTCATGCCGCCTGGAAAGGCACGTGGTTATCCAGCTGGAAACCATGCTGCAGGTGTCCAGGGACACCCGTGGAAGCTCGAATCCCAGTCTCTGTCTCTAGACCGTCAGGGTCATCGTTTCTCAACCTTCCCACTCCAAGTACAAGATGGGGAAGGGCCCAGGCTGTGACCACTCTGCTTGGTTCTTGCCATCTGGAAGCCAAGTACTGGGGACTCTTCCGCCCCCGGCTACCTGGGGTGTCTTCCACCGCATACACTCCGCATCTGGGGGTGTCTTGCTCCGTCCTGATGCCCTGGAGAGAGGCACCTGCTTGCTGCATCTTTTTCATGTTTACGCAACACATCTCCCATTGGCTCGATGACATCCCTTCTGCCTGGCAGAGCCCAGTGCAGAGTCTCCTATTCCTTCAAAACCACCTCCGTTAGAAGAGTGACGTGCTAACGTCGAGACCCCACGCCCACATATCTTTCCTCCCCCAGCTGCGTGTGTGTTTGTGACCTCACTTTTGAAATTAACATATTCGCCTGCCGTATCCTTCTCGTTGCGCAAGCCGCTGGAGGGCACTCGCTGCAGCAGTAGGGAGGTGGCCGGATCCCACCATGGGATCTTTGACTTCGACTTTATGATGCCCTCTCCATGACCACAGTTTTCTTATCAGTGTTGACCACATCATCTTCTCCCTTTATAACCTCCCACAGTACCTGGGCTGAAGCCTGTGCACACAAAGAATGTTTGGTAAATATTGACCAATTGTCCTTTGTTCAATAATTTATTCACCTATAGAAGCTCAACAAATATTAATGCTTTGGTAAAGCAAGATGTTCAGAACAAGGTATCATAGAGTGCTATGTATGTATGAATCATCTGCTCAGGAACCACAGTATTTAGCTTCTTGACGTTTCATACACGAAACAGGGCTATCATGGGTCTTGAGACCCGGTGGACGGTGGACGCCTTTGTGACTAAGAACGACAGGGAGGCATTGGCCACCGAGGCTGGCTCTTGCCTGCGGACGTTGCCGTTGTTTGTGATCTCACACTTTGCTTTCAGTTCCCCGATGGATTACATGCTTAATGGGGTGCATACGTGACAGTAGGGCAAGAGCATTCTTCGAAACATTGAGTGATGGTGAGTTCTGAAAGGGCCAACGTGAGAGACATACTTGCTTCAAATCCAGCAAATACCCATGTGGCACCTTTAACACAAACCAGCCAGAATCCCTGTGAGCAGCAGCCCCGGAGAGATGGCTGGCAGTGAGGAATTTCTCCCGGCTCAGAGGACTCTCCCTTCCCCGCATAGACAGGTGCAAGGAAGAATGTGGAGAATCTGGCCCAGGTCATCTTGCACGTTCTCTTTGCAGTTGTGATGGTCCAAAAGTTTTTTTGCTTTTGACAAACGATGCATTTCTTAAGGATGGGATCTGCTTTCAATTTCTTTCTAATTCCCTAAAAACTACCGCAGCTGAGCTAAACCTTGTCTGGGATGTGGTGGAAAAGACCAGGTATGACATAGGGTTGCATTGTATGGATGTAAGATACTTTCAACTCTGATCATTCTTATGTACCTTTTAGTGAAAAATTGGATGGGCCATTTTTTTTCTCCTCGGACGGATTAGTGCTCATTTCTAGAAAGTCAGAACCATAATCTGTAGTTTATTCTCTCGGACGGACTTGGAGGTGAAGGCTGTGAGGATGCACGTCAGAGAACACACCAATAGGACACTTGGGTTCAGAGAGGAATAGTATGAACCCAGATCACTTGGCACTTGCCCGCCGGGATACCAAGTCACGCACAAGCACTCTCTTCCTCCTCTCCCAGGAACATAGTCAGGTCTCCATATCAAACAGATTTGGCAAACCTGCTAATATGGAGAGAGAGCTGAGATNACGGGATGGGATTCCAGAGTGGTCCCTCCCTCATCCTGGACCAGATAAGCCCCTTTGATATTGACCAGGCATCCCGGATGGAACATTAAAATGGCCCCTCCAACCCAGGACCCGGTGTTCAGATCCCGAGCCTCAGAGCTGGCTTCTCCCAGGCTCGGTCGCTCCCAGCGCTTTCTCCCCTTGCTTCCCAAACCACCTTATGTTACCTGGATTCCAAATCCTTTTCCTCAGATAAACCCTATGTAAGGTACTGTTCCCCTGTACACACACGACCCAGATTTATTCATGCTGGGCTTGCGCTCTATTGGCCTTGATACCTCTCATTTTATAAAAAAAAATAAAACAATCAAAGCACCACCTTTATGCGTTCTTACCCCTCGCTTCCTGGAGTAAACAGGCATTCTGAAGGCAGTGTACATTATTCCCATGCGTACCCACAAACGGTACCTGGCGCTTGTTGTTGTTTTTAAATAATCAGAAACGGTATTATAATATACTGGCTTTTGATCTTATATTTTACATTTAACTTCTGAAATTTACTCCTACTGATAAAAAATAGGTCTGTTGCGTTCATTTTGATGCGGAGGGCGTCCCCTATTGATGAGCAATTATGTGTCTTATTCCCGGTGTCTTCCTATCAAAACGATATGCACTTCAGTTCCCTCCGTGTAGTCAGAATGCCTGGCCCGAGCAGACGCATTAATCACACTTGGCAGCTTTGAAGAAGAGTTCCTTTTTCTCTATACCCTTGTCGGTGTTTTGTGACATGGCTACAATGTCATCCCGACCATGAGGGACATTGGGCGTCTTTCCACCTTTACCGTAAATTACCTCTGTGTGTATTTTAACAACCGTGTTTGTCTTTTTCTCATTGGTGGATAGAAATTCTTTATGTCTCCCTGATAGAGATCCTTTGTCAATTGCACGGGTTTCAAATATCTTTTCCTAGTTTGTGGCTTGGCTTTTTTTGGCACCTGTCACGTCTTGCTGAATAGGGAGCCTGGATTTTGATTGAGTCAAACCTGTCACCTATACCTTCACAATATGTGCGATTTTAGGAAATCCCAAGAAATCTTTAAAACCACAAAATGACAGGATACAAAGTTAATATAAAAACGAATTGTGTTTTTATATGTTAGCAGCGAACAATTGGGTGTGAAGTTATCACCCGTGAGTAAAGGCAGGCTTCCTTCTTCTTTCATGATCTTTATGCCTTTTGTCCCCCTCTTGCCCTGTGTCATCTGTTAGAACCACCCTTACAATGGTAAATGGAAGTGAGGGTAAGAAGCCCTGCCTTGGTCCCAGCCTTACGGGGAGAATGCTTTATTTTACCATGAAGAATGGCGCTGGGTGTTTTTGGTAGACGCCATTTATCAGCCGCTGAATGTCCCTCTCTATTCCTATTGTCTGACGGTCTTCAGCATGTGTGAGTATATGATTTCGTTAAACGCATTTTACACGTTTATTGAAATGATCACGTTTTTTATTTTCATTTCTTCTATTAATGTGGTGAATTGCATTGATTGATTATCTGATGTTAAACCTACCTTGTTATAGTTAGATAAACCCTTGCCATCCATGATGTGTTACTGTTTTTATATGTTGTTGGATTCTGCTTGCCAGTATTTTCTTAAATTTTTCTGAATCTATGTTCATGATGGTCTTTCATAATTCATAACATATTTGACAGGTTTTGGAATTAGATTTATGCTGGTCCCATAAAGTGATCTGGGAAGCAGTCCTTCCTCATCTTTTTTCTTACTTTGTGTGAGATGGGAGCTCTTTGACAGAATGAAATTGTGAAACCACGTACCTAAACCTGAAACTGAGTTGTGGGAAAGTTTTTGATAGTAAATGCAAAATTTTCCATAGAAATCGGGCTATTTAGATTTTCTATTTATTCTTATGTCCATTTGGTAAATTGTGTTTTTCAAGGGATTTGTCCATTTTATCTGAGTCATCAAATTTGTTGGTATAAAAATTAATTAATATTATTCCGCATATTACCTGATTTTCCTTTTAATGTCTGTAGGACTAAAGCAATAACCCATCTTTCATTTCTGATGTTGGTAATATGTGTTCACTCTCGTTTTCTTGATGGGTCTAGTTAGAAATGTATCAATTGTTGTTTTATCTATTCAAAAATCCAGGATGGTTAATTTTTTTCTTCTTTAGCTGTTGTTGTTGTTGTTGTTTTTCTATTTTATTTCTATTAGACCTTGTGATACTGTCCCCGCAGGTCCGGGAAGTTTTGTCTGATGTTCCCCTTTGCCCCTCTGATCTTCCATCAGGTGAGGTGGAAATATCTGTGAGCAAGAAGAGAGCCCTCACGGAAGGTGACTGCCTGGGCACCACGATCCTGGACTTCCAGACTCCAGAGCTGTGAGAAATAAACCCTACTCACGAGCCACCCAGTCCATGGCCTCTGCCAGGGCAGACTGAGCACCCGGCGGGCCAGACACACGCACTCACACCCACACACGCATTTCCCATCAGCACACAACACGTATGACAGAACGTGATGGAGCATGACGCACTCACGTTTGATCGCATGGCTTGTGTGGCTCCAGGGCTTTGAAGACTGTCTGTGCTCCATCAAAGTCACACAGACTTTGGGATGCCGGCTCGGCAGGTGGACCTCAGCCCATTGGGTCGGGATGATCCCCGTTCACACTTCTTCTCCGACTGGTATAATCATTGTGCGTGCCCTCCCTGTAGGCTCTGAAAAGTGTCCCAGTTTGGACAACTCATGACACAGTCACCTCCCTAAGGGGCCTCCCCTGGCCTCGGGGGGTGGAGCCTGGCCCAGCTTCGACCAGGATATGGGAGCCTCACAGTTGCCCCCCAGCCTGTGTTGGCTTAGCCTCCCCAGAGACAAGGAAATGAGAACAAAGGACTCCTTGAGGATCGTGTGGGTGAGGTATGGGACTGCAGGAGCGGGCTCTGCAAACAGTGTGATTGATTACCTATGGCCAGCGATTTGTAGAGACCAGAGATTGAAGGTGCCAGGAGGGCAAAGGCAGGCCCAGGACGGGTGTGGGAGAACAGGGCTGTGGTTGGCGGGATGGACAGGGTCCCGGGTGCAGGGGCACCAAGCACCAGGCAGAGCTCCCAGGAAGCCCAGTCAGGGTGGGAAAGGGGAAGGTCCCCGGGACATAAGCTCCCCAGGTCTCTGACTGTGTGCTCTCCTCCCCCTTGCGAGAAGATTGCAGTGAAGGTAGATCTCAGAGCTAGGCGTGCCTCGAGCGTAGCAAAGGCCATTGAACGAGGTGGTTCCAGCAGAGAGATCCCTTTCCTTGCAGTCTGAGGGCCAGAAGTCTGAAATGAAGGTGGCGTAGGCTGCGCTCCTTCCCAGGGCTCTGGGGGAGGGTCCCTCCGCCTCTTCCACCCCTGACGGCCGCAAGTAGCCCTTGGCACTCCTTGGGGCTTCGCTGTGTCACCCCAGCCTGGGCCTCCATTGTCACGTGTTGTCTCCCCAAGTGTCTGTGTTTCTGTCCTTATAGGGACGCCAGTCATATTGGATTGAGGGCCACCCTGTTCCAGTCCAACCGCATCTTCATTTAAATAATTAAGCTTGCCACCGCCCCATTCCAAATTAGCCATGCTCGGACGCTCCAGGAAGGATCTGAATTTGGGGAGGACACGATCCATTCCAGCACACTTGGGAAGTCACTTGGTGACAACGGCTTGATTCACAGGGAAGAGCACACCGGCTGTTCAGCTCGGCTGGCTGAGGGCCATCTTCCGCCTTCCCTGGCTGTCCTCCTGGGACACGGCTCGGTGCTGGGCCAAGCGCTGGCAAGCAACAGGTGCAGGTCGGGGGCATTTCCATGTTTCGTGTCAGTGCGACTGCCAGAGCCTGGGCTTCCTGTTGGAGCTGGTCCAGCTGCTTAGGAAAAGCCCATCCGGGTCTGAAAGGCGGGGCTGTCCATGAGGGGCCTGGTACCCCCAGGCCCATCTGTTCCCTGGCTATTAGCTCTGTTGATTCCTGACTTATCTCTCTTCCTTTGGTGTCCTGGTCATCAGCTAACTTATTCCCGGGAAACTTTCCTGGTTGTTACAGCACCCCAAGGAGCTCTGGGATTAGGGCTTCTATCGCCGAAACCACCAGCAGGAGACTTCAGGCTAGACATTGGTTCCTCCAAAACACCCAGAGACTGTCGCATGACCCCCTGTATCGTAGGACAGACCCCGGCCCAGTGCCGGGGGCGGGAGGCACAGCTCCGTGAAGGGACTCCTAGGGCTCCTGGCCTCTGTTCTGACTCACCCTCTGTCCTCTACCCGTCCTCCTCCAGAGTGGGTGGGAGACTCATTTGCACAGTTCTGCCCCCCAACCCTCCGATTGTCCTCAGTGTAAACCTCCAGGAAGGGTCTGGAAGCCCCTCTCCGGGGAGCAGGAGGGCATTCCGTGCAGAACACAGAGGGCGGTGCCTCACCCAGGGCAGCTGCTCAACGGTGTGACAGCTGGTCAATAGGAGGCTCCCGGGGGTGTGTGAGCCCAGGGCTAACCCCGGTGTAACCCATCTTTCCCTCTGTCGGGCTCTCTGCTGGCTTGACCAACCCAGAGTGACAATCCCAGTGAGCTGAGGGGCAGCGCGGGATATGTAAGCCTGCGTAGGCCACGCTGACCCTTGTGCTTGGGTGAGTTAGCAGTGCCCGCCTGGGACACCCTCTGACCTGCACCCATCTGTGAACTCCTATTCACTCCTCAAGACCCAGTTCAGACTGCCCTGCCAGCAAGGAGCCCGCTGGGCGGCGTTCCACCAGCTCTTACCACGTTGCATCACAGTCCACATGTCAAGACTTACTCTCCCTCGCGGGCCCGCGGGCTCTGAGGTCGGGGGCTCTGCCTGGCGTCCTTAGGGTCCAACATTAGCAGGTGGAGCACCTCGCCTTCAACGCACACTCAGTCCCCACTTGTGCCGTGTACATGCCCATGGCCGTGCACCCTGTGGGTGGGAGGCTGCAGCCCCAGCACCCGGGGCCAGACCCCTCGCTGCTGGGACCCATCCGGGAGCACCTCACCTTCCCTGGGACACTGGCACACTCAGCCCAGGGCAGGAGGGATTCACAGGGGAGGGAACCCGGGACAGTCCAGACACACGGCCAAGGAGACTGTGGCAGAGGTAAGATTTCAGAGGCCGAGGAAGGAGAGAGCCCCCAGCAGGAGACAGGCTGACCCTAGATTCAGGGGTGCCCAGGGCAGCGCCTGGTCAGGGTGGGGCTGGCGACCAGTCCAGGCCTGCAGCTCCTGCCCTGCTTTTCATTCACTCCTGGAAGATGAACGTCCCCCAAGAGGAGCAGGAAGGCTGGGGAAGCCTACAGGCCCATGAGCTCTGGGAGGCGGGGTGGGCTCTTTGGTCCCCAACCTCTGCCCCGGGTGGGAGGGTTCACCAGAACAGAGATGAGGAACACACAGGACATTCCCCCCACAAACATTTACCCGCCACTCTAGTCCCCACGGGCCAGCTCGAGCCAGCTGTCCTCCAGAAGCCTGTGCGGTCTCTGCCCGGCAGCCCAGCTCTGCCCCCGCCGCCCTATCAGACCCAGGGGTCCCCGAGCCTGGACCTGCTGCGGCCAAGGCTGCACCCGGCAGGTGCCTGGCTCAGCTCTGCGCTACCCACTTGTGCAGCCCTGTGAATGAGGCGCTCTGGGACAGGCGGGGAAACTGAGGCACAGACGGTAGAGTGACTCGGGGCCGAACCTCTCAGCTTCCCATCAGAATCCCAACATGACCCTGTTTGCCCACGGGAGGCTCTTCAAGGACAAGGATTTGTCACCTCAGTGCAAGCCCCAGACTCCGTTGACATCAGCTGAGCTAAACCGAAGCAAAAGGCCCAGTGTTTTTCCTCCGTGGTGGTGGTTCTGGGCACCGGCTGCCCGGGACGACTCAGCAATCTGAATGACCGGCCCAGGCAGGGCGGGCAGGGGACAGCATCCGTGTGGTTCCAGTTCCTCCGGGGATTCCAAGTGCGGCCAGATGGAAACCAGGCACTCCAAGAGCCTTCAAATAGCTGTCCCTTCTGAGCCCGATTCTGGGGTGTTTGTGCTTTCCTGGAACCTGGTTCAGCTCCACAACCAGGCCGGGCCTGAGGATGTTGTGGGGAGTGCGAAGGCGGAGGGTGTCCAGAAAAGGCTCCCAGGGATTTTCTCTAGGATGATCTTTTCATAATAAAATTTGTGCCATCTGTTAGCTTGGACGCACGCTCTCCTTCTGGGAGCAAAACAGCCCTGGATACAACACAGACGTTGCTCTCTGCAGTCTGCAGTTATCTTGCGGGGGGCGCAGAGCAGATGGTGGGGGTTGCCTGGGGTCGGTTCCTCAGGGGCTTGCTGAGTAGGAAGGGCTAGGCTTGGGCTGTCACAAGGTGGGACCCCACGCTCAATGCCAACACGTGCACAGCCAGGCCCCCTCAGTCCCTGCGTGGAGGGCAGCTCTGGGCACAAACTCCGGGGTAGTTCAGGTCCTCCTCCCACCCCACACCCCCACTGGGGGCTGAGGGGACCAGCAGGTGCACCTGCTTCCATCTCCTACACAGCTTCCAGGGTCCCTGCTCTGCCAGGCCCACGAGACAGAGCCCCAACAGGCACCTTGTCTTGTGAGCCTTAGCTCGTTCCTCTGCAAGATGGGTGCAATTAGTCCCATCTTGTTCTTAATAAGTTGTTATAAAGTAATTTCCAGGATCTATCCTTCATTAAAAAAAAAAAACGCAAGCTGAGCAAAGACGTCTAGTAAGTTCTCATTTGTGGTAAACAAATGCTTGGATCTAGAGAGAACATTTCTGGAAAAATACCTAAGAAAGTGTTAAACACAGATACCTCTGGACAGGAGGGCTTTTTTTTGGATTGTCTAATTTTCAAAATCTGTATGTATTCTTTTTAGAATACATTTGCATGTATTCTATTTTTATCAAAATATTACAATTTATTAACCTAAATTTTATTAAAATATTGAATAAGTTTATTGAATACATTTATGGAAGTGTACTTAATGATGAAAATCAATCTTACTGTCAACAATAGAGACAGAAAGGACAGGATCTTAAGAATTATGAGGGAGGAATGAGATCCGTGTGCACAGTGTGCCTGACTCACGGGTGGTGGGGCGTGACCCATCATTTCAAGTCCGCAAGGCCGGTCCGGGACTCTGGGCGCTGTGGTCACTGAGGAGGGAGCCTTCTGGGCTGTTCCTGGCTGGGTTTCTGGCTGCTGTCCAGCCCCACGCTGAGCCTTCATGCTGTCCCCGAGGCCAGGCTAGCCTGGGACTGACAGCCCTGCTCTCCGGAGAGGAGTGTTAATCTGGAGACTGGAGTCTGGCCTCTCAGCTGGCTTGCTCTGCGGTGGTGGGGTCAGACCGCCCTGTCCCCCTCAGGAAGACGAGCCGATGGGGGCTTCCCAGTCCTGCTCAGGGAAAAGCAGGTGCGGCCAGAGCCAGAGGGGAGGGCTGTCCCCGAACAAACAGAAGCCAGAGTACCTGTACAAACACAGCGGTATAAATGCGTCTTCTTGGCTGACATGGCACATTCTCTGAGCAGACGGGTCCCCGGAGCCCGCCCGTGACCATGGAGGCCAAAGCGCTCTGGCTGCTGGTGGTGGTCCTGGTGCTGGGGTCCTCCAGCTGGACAGTGGCGTACCAGGGCCTGTGTGAGTACTTCCTCTGATTTCCTCTCCACGCCGCAGGAAGGAGGGTGCTGGTGGCAGAGTGGGAAGGGACACCAGATCCAGGCTCGGGGTGACAGCGTGGGGGCGTGGGGAAGGTGACCAGGTCCCCACATGAATTAGTAACTGCCATTTACCGGACACACACGGTTCCTCTCAATAGCCCTACAGACTGGGACTTGCTGTTTCCATTTTACAGACAAGGAAATGGAGGCCCAGAAAGTTAGTAACTGACCACAGGCAACCCTCCCAGTCGGTGCTGGACCCAGGTTAGCACCCAGGTCTTCCTGGCCTGGCCGGCAGCCCCTGCCAACCCTACTACCCCATTGCCTTCTTGGCTGCAGATTTCTGAATTACCAGCTAGGTCTTGACGCACTGTGTGGACACATTTACCAAGAGAAAGACCAATGAGCACGTTTTTTCCAGAACATTTTCAGTACACACCAACAATTTCCACTCAGCCCTGGCCTTGCACCTGCAGGTGGAGGGGGTGTCTGTCCCATCCGCCCAAGTTTGGAGAAATTAGGGTGTGGCTCTTATCAGGTGCCAAAGGCAGTGGTTTCCAGCCGGCGTGCCCGCCAGGGTCACCTGGACGGCTTTGCTCCTCCAGCTGCCTGGGAAGTGCCCCCCACACCACAGGGTGTCTGGGTTGCCAGCCCGAGTGAAACTCGGGAACCACTGGAATGAGGACTCACCCAGTGACAGGGATAGAGAGGATTTGGGGGATTTCCTGTGGTTTCTGTTTTCCTAGGGAAAATCCCATTAGGTGACGAAGCAAACATTGTAGAACTTGAGACAACATAGTCTTGCTTCAAAAACAATTGCTGAGGACGCAAGGATGTGCCAGGAAGAGGGGACACACCAAGCAACTGGGGGACAGGGAGACATGGAAAAGGAAGGGAAAACAGCACGCATTGTGGTTTTCTATTTTGAGTGTGCATCTCCTTTATACTATTCATTTTTTTAGGGGGGCAGTTTTTGTGGATAAAACAGTGACAGGGAACCTTGTTTCTGGGTTTGGGGGCCCCCAGATGGCCAGGGGTTCCTGCCAGCGGGAGGGAACCACAGTGCGTGGACCCCCAACAGGGCACTGGGGACACAAAGTGCGAGGGGCACCCTGGCGGAGGCCAGAGCTCCCACAGGGCAAGTAAACTTTCCGCGGGAAGAGTGTCCTCCTCGAGCAGATGTTGGGGTACGGGCGGGGTCATGTGCTTTGAACTCAGAAGCGGGGGGCCCGCTGGCAAACGGAAGTCAGCAAACCAACCCGGGGCCAGGCGGGCTCGGCACTGACCGGGTGTCGTTTGGTACAGCGACGAACCTGTGCGAGGTGCAGCCCAAGGACAGGGTGGACTGTGGCTACCCCGAAATCACCCCCGAGCAGTGCAACAATCGGGGGTGCTGCTTCGACTCCAGCATCCCTGGGGTGATCTGGTGCTTCAAGCCTCTGCAGGACACAGGTGAGCCGCCCCGCCTGCACGGCGTCCTTCCTGGGTCCCCGGAGACCACACACGTCTGGGCAGGACACCCGGCACCGTGGTTGTCCATCGGCCGAGGCCTCAGTCAGAGGAGCCGTGCCCAGGGGCTGTCCCCTGCTGTCCTTCTGCTGAGCGGTTTGTGCCGACTCTAAAAGCCATTGTTTCGAAAAGGTGTTCAAAGTCAAGGTGCTCTGTACAGGGGCTAGTTTAGAAACTATCCTGGAGAGGAGCAGAAAACGCACAGGTGTGGGAAGCGGGGCCGATGTTTGAAGCTACATTCAGCAAACAGCACTGTCGTTTGTGATGTGCTCCTGGTGGTGTAGACGGTGGTGGCTCTGGGCACGGAGCCTCGGTGTCTCTCCCCCCATCTTCCCCTACTCTGCCACCACCCGAAGTGCCCCCCTTCCCTTCCTCCTAGGTGCAGTGGGGTCAAGACAGCCACTCCGGGGAACCCCGGGTCAGCCGCAAGCAGGTGTCTGCACACATGGGGTGGGGGCGGGCGTGGGGTGTGCAGCCCTGGCTCCATCAGTCCCGACCCACATTTGGGGCGTGAGGTCTGCTGGAAGCCACCTGGCAGTCCAATGCCAGCTCATCTTCTAAGAAGCACACAAGCGCCTACACAAGGCACCTTCCTGGAATCAGCATGTGCCCTTTGTCCCCAGTAATGAGGGAGCGGGCTGCCTTCCAGCTGATGCCAGCTCCCTGACGGATGATGGGGCCCCGCCCATGGCCCCGAACCTCCTGTCCCTTCCTGGCAAATCCAAGCAGAGGCTCAGATAAGGCTTTGGGACCAGGAGGGAGTTGTCCATTGCCTCTTTGCTGGCTGTCCCTATTCTTTGGGGCCCCTCAGCAGGGAGAGGTGGGGGTGTTATATCTTCTCCTTTGGGTGCTGACAGTGGCCCTGCCCAGGCCCATCCTTTCTATCACCTGCCAGAAGCCCTAGGTTCTGGTGGCACATATGGCTATTCTCCATGAGGTCGGACGCTCAACACTTTCCCAGCGACTTGGGGAGAAAGCAGCACAAGGCGCTGACCTTGGAGACTGTCTTGACCTTCAGAAGCCGGGCATGTGGCGGGTGAGGCCGAGGTCATGGGGATGCATGCCTGTGCTTTGTTTCCAGAATGCAGATTCTGAAGCAACAACGTCCACTGGCCCTGGACACCCCGGGATACAACCTTCTGCACTCAGGGCACCTGCCTGTGTCCTCTGCCAGCTGCCGCGTCCCCGCTCTTCTCCCACCTGCTCCCAGCAACCCCTGCCGCTAGCTAGCACCTGGGGCCTGATGTCTTGACCAATAAAGACCCCGTACTCAGCCGTTCCTCGTTCCTGAGACCTGATGCTCTTGTGTTTTATTTCTGCCAAGGGGCTCTCCTTTCTCGGCCTCTCCCAGACAGGGGTGGCGGGAGGGGGTGCGAGTGCCTCTGGCCCAGAGCCTCCCAGGCCCCCCCAACCGGAAAGATGACCCCTAAGTAGCCGCATGGTTTGCGTGAGGCTGTCACCGGCCTCAGACCGCGCCTGCCATGGCGGGGGGCCCTGCAGCCTTCTCAGGGCCACCACCTTGGGCAAACTCAGACAAGACGTTTCAGATGTAAGGTGCAGAAAAAAGAAGATGATTACCGTCTTCCTTCGTGGAGAGAGCAAACCAATAAAACCGTTTCACCAACTGGCACTTTTCTGTATTTATCAGCAAGTCCAGTGTAACTCTTGTGACTCATCAGAGGCCTTCTCTCACCTGTTTCTTCTGAAATAGGATGCAGCTTTGTGAAGAAATGAGCTAGTCTCACCGCGAGAATTCCGTCCCAGGTTCTCAGGATGTCCTAACGACCCCTAGATGCAGGGTTGTTCCCTCCGTCCCTGACTTTCTGGGACACGTGGCTCCCCACCGCTGCCACGCGGGGCCCCAGGTGGGAAGCTCAGCGCGCACCCCGGCTCGGTCTGGGCGTCCTATGGGCTGTTCTGCCGGCCGCGCTCCCTCGGCCAGAGATGCGATTCCCCGCGTGCTCCTTCCTGCCGAAGGGACTTCAGAAGGTAGTGCAGCCCACAGAAGTGGGGTGTCTTGGTCTGAGTCACCCTCCTACTGAGAAAGAGACCCCGGCTCCCATCAGAACTCCTTGTTTTGGGACCTGCACTTGGGGCCAGGTCCCCAGAGCTGGCGAGGTCCCGGGAGGTGAGATATCATTACCCTTGCCTTGCAGATAAGGAAAGATAAGGAAAAAGACTTTGAAAGTCCTGTGCAATGAGGTCTGCTGCGAGGGGGCCACGGCAGGTCGCCCAGGCTTCCGAATCCAAAGCCCCGAGGTCCCGGGAGAGCAAGACCCCCGCTGACGCGTTATCCCTCCCCCACCCCCGAGCAAGTCCTCACACCTGGGCGTGGGTGGCAGCTGTCCTCCAGCTGGTGGCCGCCGTGTGCTCGCCACACCCTCCCCCAGCGAGGGGACGCCTCCCTGTCTTTCCTCTCGGACGGTCCTGAGTCCGGATCTGCTCCCCGTGCTCCCCGCTGACCCGCTCCAGGGGTGAGCTGAGCAAACAGCACCCAGGCTCTGCGGGGCCGCCTCACCCCCAGCGGCTCTCAGCGCGAGTTCCCGTGGCCCTGGGCGGCCCGGGCTTGGGCTCCTGGAAAATGACCCGGGCTCATGACCGACAGCTGAGGAATCACTGCCCCCAGGCCAGCCGTCCCAGGGGGCGCTGGCGCGGGGGGGGGGGGGGAAAAAAGTGCTGTGTCCTGTGCCTGTGGCTGCCAGGCCCTCAGAGGAGGCTCGCGGCCCAGTGACACACGGGCCCTCCAGGACCTGCAGCTTCCAGGCGTGGTTGCGCGCCTGCGGAGTGAGAAGAGGGCTCGGGCGTGGCCAGGGACAGGGATAGCCCCTGGCCTCATGGAGGCACGAGGGTCCCCAGGCGCCACACCCCGCCCTGCCCGGATGCAGCTCAGGTGCCCTGCCCAGCAGCCGTCACCCCTCACAAACACTGCTGTCGCCACCCGCCGCCTCACTCGCGGGCTGGATCAGAGCCACCCTTCTCTGTCCAAGCCACAGATACCACCATGGGGGGCAGTCCAGCCCCCTGCCCCCACCACCTGCGGCCATGTCTTCTATCCCATTGCTGCACGCTCCAGTCTTGGGAGTGTCTTCCCGGGTAACTCAGGGAGACCCCAGGTCAGACTCAGACACGGAAACAACCTTCACCCACAGCACAGGGGCCCCCCTTCCAGGGACCGCCCCACCTTGCTCAGGAGAATCATCCTGGGGGGGTTGAATGAATCATCTCATCTTGGGGCTCAAAGTTCTCTCCCCAAACCTCTCTCTGTTGTTCCTGCAGGGGGCACAGGNCCCCTTCCAGGGACCGCCCCACCTTGCTCAGGAGAATCATCCTGGGGGGGTTGAATGAATCATCTCATCTTGGGGCTCAAAGTTCTCTCCCCAAACCTCTCTCTGTTGTTCCTGCAGGGGGCACAGGGATCCTCATGCAAGTCATGCTTGACTGTCTGCTCCATGCTTGGGGAGGGGGGCGGGTCCCAGGCAGCATGAATGCTAGCACCCCCCCCAAAGCCAATAGCCTCACAGATGCTTCAAGAAGTGGATACAGATGTTACAGTCATCTGGGGAGCTTCCAAAAACCGCAGAGGCCCGGCAAACCTTGGTCTGCAGGGTGGGGCCGGGCCCCAGCTCGGGCCAGCCAGGCAGACAAGCCGGGCACCTCCATCTGTGCGGGGCAGACACCCAACAATGAAGCAAAGTGGTTGTCGGGGAGGACGGGATCTCCAAGTCCGAGGTGCAGAGGCTGACCCAGGGCTCAAGATTGCCACCCTTCTCCAGACTGTGACAAACCAAAGCAGCCAGGAAAACCTGTGGCTCACACGTCCCGGCAAAGCCTCTGGGCCCAAAAGCCTACAGACATCCGGACACCCTGCCAGTCCACCTTAGAAAAATACTGCACTAAAATGCCATTTATCTATATTGCTCGCATTTCGGGCACCCCCTTCAGTTTCGTGCCTCAGCCTAGCCCTGTCCTGAGCCCATGGGGGGCTGTGGTATGCTCGCAAATGAGTTCACAGAGCACTTGCCGCCGGCCAGACCACTGACCCTGATGGCAGGAGACCTCACCCCGCCCCGCCCCAGCCAGGGCACCCGCTGAGGCGCCAGCCGGCTGACCTGGTCCAAACCCCAGGGACCACCAGCCCCCTCTGCTGGCGAGCATGTGTACCGCAGCTCCTACCCCTCCCAGCCGCTGCCTGGCTTCAGTCCTCCCCCTTCTAGATAAGATTTATGAGGATTCCCAATCTCTCGGCCACCTCTGCCTCCTGCCAGCACCCAACCCTGAGCCAAGCCCCATTTCCTTGAACGTCCCCAAGTCACATAACACACGCCCAAGTCCTATAGTTGATCCTTCCTAACGCTGTCTTACCGAGGTTCCCCACTGAGTGGTGTCCCTTGTCGCCCCAAGCCCACCAACCCCACTTGACAGCATGTGTGTTCCTGTGGTCTGGGGCAGGAAGGCGTCACCAGGACACGGGCTGAAGGCTTGGTGGGGAGGTGGGGGCCCAGGGACGCATGGTCTTGACCAGTGGTTCTCAGTGGGGCCTGCGCGGCCATCGGGGACGTTTGGAAATCTGTGGCACGTTTCTGAGCATCATATGAATGGGGGGGCATCGAGTGGACACGAAGCCAGACACGGCAGAGTTCTGTGGTACGCCAGGGCGTCCGTGGACTTCCCGCTGGATGCCCAGGGCAGACACAAACCTGAACCTACTTCTGTCTAAATCCTAACATGAAGTTGTCGTCTGGGTTTTTGCAAAGTCTGGAGATGCCAGGGTTTCCCAGGAATGCGGTCTGATGAGAATCGAGCAAAGGCTTCGCTGAGCTTGGCGCTTCGGCCAATGGGTCGTTTCAAACACATCACCGCTAGGGACGGGGCCCCACGTGGCTTGTGAGTAGTTGGCTGGGGCTCCCTGCCTTCCTAGGCCCTGCACTCACGGCGGGGGGGGGGGGTCTGTGCAGGGGGAGCCACCATGCCCGCGGCACCTGCCCCCCGGCCATCATGCAGGGCGTGCACGGAAACGCACGGTGTCGCCCCACCCACCCTCGCGCTCCCTTTGCCCCTCCTATTTTGTGGGGCATTATGCACATTTGTTTTACTCTGCACGTAGGCATGTTATTAAGTCTAAAATCAGTAAGTGTAACTTCCTTTCAGGAGTTCGAAAGGGGTCTTGTGAAATCCTTGATAGAAAGAGCTGGATTCTGCTGGGATGAGCTTCATCTCCCACCTCCCACCGAGGCCTCCTGCCTCTTCTTGCCCAGGCCCACCCCCATGAGCGGGGCAGCCCCGGGAGACCCCTGCCTCCCTGGCCTCTGTTCATTCCCTTCCTTTCAATCTTAAATCTGAATCATGCCTTTTGAATCTAAAAAGTCCCAAAGGCTGGCAGATGTGTTCTCTGGCTCCCCTAGGACCACCCCCGAAATCCCCCACCCCCTCCTCCCCAGGTCAGATGAGGGAGGATCACCGGGCCGCAGAAGCAGAGATACCAAGACCTTGGCTCACACCTGCCCCAGCACTCGACCTGGGAAGGTTGGGTCTGTAGCTGGGTCTGCGCCCCTCCAGGGCCGGGATAGAGCTGGTGAAAGCCCTAAAGCACCGTGGTCCCTCCCTTGTTTGCCCCCTGGTCCCTCCCTCCTCCCCTGTCCTCCCTCTCTCCCCACTAACACCACTGACGTACCTACCAATTCCAGGAAATCCTGGTGCCAACCTGACCTGCTTGTCAAGGACCAGGATCCCCGCAGGGGTGAGTCACACTCCCTCACTCCTGCCGTCACAAACAGACCTCCAGTCTCCATCAATTAAGGGAAAACTTGGGGCGCCTGGGTGGTGCAGCAGTTAAGCGTCTGCCTTCAGCTCAGGGCGTGATCCTGGCGTTATGGGATTGAGCCCCACGTCAGGCTCCTCCGCTATGAGCCTGCTTCTTCCTCTCCCACTCCCCCTGCTTGTGTTCCCTCTCTCACTGGCTGTCTCTATCTCTGTCAAATAAATAAAATCTTTAAAAAAAAATTAAGGGAAAACTCATCTTTGCCAACATTTCCAAGTTCTTCCTCATTCTCCTTTTCCTGTGGTTGAGCCGAACCCCAGGTGTGGCCCATGCCTTCCATCTCCCACCCCCAGAGAGGTGCTCTGTGCGGGGGAGAGACCTGGACTGGAAGGGGGGAGGGTTTCGGGGGAGCACTGGGTGCCCTGCCCTCTACACATGATAAAAGAGCGACTCGGGCTCCTCTAAGGAAGGCTCCTTGCTGCAGGGCTGTCCTGTCTCACGGACTTTGCTTCGCGGAGCCCCACAGCAGCCCTGCGAGGTATGGGCTACAAGCGAGGGAGAAGGGACACAGAGCATGAGGTCAAGAGCCCAAGGTCACACAGCAGAAAGGGGGACGGGAGCCCCCAGTCTGGTTCCAGGGTCTGCAGACACTTCCCCAGCCCCAGCAGTTCCAAGCTCTCAGAGTAGAGGAGGGGGTCCTTCTCGGTTCATGGCCAGGGCACCAGGTGGGGTAGCCTCTGGGGGGAGGGGGAAGAGAAGCAGGTGGCTCCAGTGCCCTCAGGTCAGTAAGGAGCAACGGCTGCTTGGCTGCTTTGCGTCCCACCAGAGAGAGTTAGAGGAGCTCCACTGAATCTGCAGGAGACAGAAGGGTCTGAGAGGGCACCCCAAATGTCCTAGGACCCCACCTGGGTGTGCACTAGCCCAGGGGAATCTGAGGGACAAGTTGAAAAGCTGTCTGGGGGAGGCTTTCGGAAGTCCTCGCCACCCACCCCAGCCCCCTGGGACTCACTGAGAAGTGCCCCCAGGGCGGGCCAAGAAGGACCTGCCCCCTGGTGGAAGCCAGGACCCCCGTGAGCCCCCAGCTCCCTGGGCAGGAGACCCTGGACTGAATTTACCTGCGGGTGCCTGGGTGGGGGGTTTAAGTTCAGCAACAGAGAAAAATCAAGTGGCTGTTTGTACAAGGAATTTTTAAGTGAGGGTGAATTATGTGTCCGTTACACACTTTGTGCGTCTGCCCAAAGTCTGCAGCTGCCTCTCATTCCCCGGGATCTGTGTGAAGGCCCCCGGGGCAGGAGTAGGGACCTGGAGAGGGACACAGTTCCCCAGAGTGTGCAGCATCTGCGGCAGGGGTGGAGCGGAGTGGGTTCTGCCAGCAGGGGTGAGGTGTTGGGCTGCCTTTTGGCTTTGCTGCGGGTGTGACCGTCTCATGGTGGTGCCTCCAGCCAGGCGTCACGGCGGCTGATGCCCAGAGAGGCTGGTGGAGCTGGAAGCCAGGACTGACGGAGCACCTGGCCGGTGTCAGACACCGAGGGAGCACTTGAGATTTGCTAGCTCTCCGAGTGCTCCCACACGAGCCCACGGAGTGCGTTTTTCAGAGGAGGAAACAGACACGAGCCAGGCAGTACTTTGGTCGGGAATTTGCAGCCAGTGAGGCTGGCTTGTGAGGATGCACCAGAAGGAGGCCGCCCAGGGCTCGGAGCCCTCCTGGAAGAGCGAGGTCGGGTGACGGCCCCTGCCACACGTGGGCCATTCTGTTCTGCTTCATGTTCCCAGCCACATCAGACACAGGGGGAGGACGTTACCTTGGTCCTGGGTCTCAGCCTCGTGTAAAGTCCCATGGTGATCTGCCAGCTTTACAAAAACGTGACGCTGAAATGCACGAACTAAGTTTGAGCGATTACTTCTAATGACTTGCTTGCCAGGGGCCCAAATTCCCCCAGAGCCCAGTTCTTTCCCTGAGTTCTGCGGGACCGGCCAGGGTGGGGGGTGTCTCCCATGGGGACGGGGATGTTTCAACAATGTTCTTGGCTTGGACGGCCGATGTTCATAGAGCACCCAAAGAGCGTTTACCAATGTTAAAATTGGGGGCTGGGAAGTGCTAGGATGTGGGCTGAAGACTCTTTTCCCCTTTTACCCAAAGCGCAGTGAGAAATCACATATTTATTCTTACTTGGCAAACGATGACGTTGAGAGAAATTTACCCAAGGCCACAGCCTTGCTGAGGTTCAATGTTGGGATATGCGGGCTGCTTTTGTGGGGCCACGGGCCACATGATACCCCTCATGGCACCATCGGGCACCCTGGCCACTCAGCTGACCCCAGGGGGCCCCGAAGGGCACCCATTATGCCTGCACCTGCTGGTCAGAGCACCTCTGAAGTGTGCACCCATCAGTGGCTCACGGTGAATTCACGTAATGAATTGGGTTCCATAGGACCCAGGGGTCATTTTGAGATCGAATACCTTCCTCACCGACTTGGACGTGGTGTACCTATGTAGGACCTTCCAGAACCCACAGAACGCGAACTTTGACTTGCCTGGGAGAAGCCAAACCCCCTTGCTGCTGGCGGAGAGGGGAGAGAAATGCTAGGCTTTCCATCCCTTACACTCGCGTTGTGGCCATCGACCTGATTATTACTTCCTGTCATGTGTGCGTGCCTTTCCCCGACCCTCGGTACTGCTGGGCGTTAAAAGTGTGGCTTCAGCATTTCTTGTTTGGCAGTGGCTCCTTCTGTGTCAGCTGCGTGGCTCTGTCTCATCCCAGAAGGCGCTGGCCGGTCACTGGGATTCCTCACTCTGTTCTAAGAGTCCTTAAACTCTCAGTGGCATAAAGAGGAAGGTTTTGCTTCAGACTCAGCCACAGGGTCGGGCTGGCAACGGACCCGGTGGGGACAGTTGGGGGCGGAGGGAGAGATCAGGTATAGCGGGGAGTCTCAGGATGGCTGCAGGGTTGGCACCTCGGAGCGGAGAAGCTGAAGGAACGAAGGGGGTGGGCGCAGCCTCAGACCACGGCCCAGTCCAGGTGAGGTCTCCAGCCAACCAAAGTGCCCCTTGGAGGAATCCCTTCGGGGCAAGACCGGCCTGGCCTGGGCACCGTGCTGGGTCCAAGGGGCAGCAGTTGGGGTTGGGGGGCAGTGGGGGGGGCAGCGGAGTTCTCTCTGGTTCCACCAGATTCTCTTGGATGGACTCTGGGTTGGCCCATGGTGCAGCACTTGTCCCGGAAACTTCTCCTCGCTGTGTGTTTGCTCTGAGGCCCTTCAGGGTCCTGGGCAGCAGAGGCTGAACATTCTTTCTCCCCCTCAGATCTCTAGTCTTCAGGGTTAAAGAGGAGCTGTCATGTTCTGGAAAGAGTTAGACATCCTCCAATCCTTGTCGGCAAACCGTGGCCAACGACCGTGGCTACACCAGAGGGTGTTAAGTGGCTGTGACAGCAAGACGTGGTCTCAGGAAAACCTGGGAGCCCAGAGCCAGCACACCTTGGTGAGCCGTACGGTTTGGGGGGGTGGTGTCTCAACCTTTCTGAGCTGGGGCGATCCTTCTCGTATGTTGTGTGTTGCTTTTGAAAGCTACCGTGGTTTCTAAGTGAAGGCCATGTGCGTGGTTGTATGCACACGGCACGCCCAGAACAGGTACATCTGTGGGGACAGGAAGTAGGGTAGCGGTTACGGCGGGGGGGGGGGGGGGGGGAAAGNGGGGGGGGCTGGGGAAAGGCAGGGGGGCAGTGACAGTGATGGGCTTCTTGTGGGGGCGACGAAAATCTTCTGGAACCGGAGAGTGGTAGCAGGTGCGGAATTCTGTGAGGACATCGGAAAGCAGCGAGTCGTACACTTTAGCAAAGCACATTTCATGTTGCTCTCTCTCCATATGTGTAAATATAAACCCAAATGTGATTGTCTCTCTCTTTGTTGATTTACTGACTTAGACAATGTCTGACTTTCTGCTCCAAGAATTGAGTTTACTCCCAAGACTTTACCAAGGGCCACAGTCTGGACTGGCTCGTCCTGTCCTCAACGCCATTGGTCCTGCCAGATGGCCCCTGGGGGGCCTTGTCCCCTTCCAGGTGGACCTACCTCCAAGGATTGTTAGCCACTTCTCACGGGGCAGCTGCCTTTGCCCCTATTGGCCTGGACGCTGCAGCCTTTCTCTCCTTGGTTTGGGGGTCCCGGTGCCCCCCGTCTCCTCCATCCTACAAACCTGCCTCCCCGGTGCGTTGACCCCCAGGAGGGGTGGGGGGGCTCCATGGCTGGCACTGCATGGCCCCACTGCCCGCTAGAGGGAGCCCTCGGACACCCACATGACCCCTGGCTTCTGTCTTAGTTCTCACCTACCCAGGGGTATTCTCTGTCTGGGGATGTGCAGAGATCCCTTTTCCTTCGGCCACCTGTTCTCAAAGATGACAACCGGATGAGGGAATCAGGAGAAACGAGTCAAGTGCCGAGGTCACGGTGCCCACAGGCCAGGCTGCCGGCACTGCTGCTTGTGGCCAGATCAGCATCTCCCAAGAAGGCAGCACTGAGCACAGACCACGCAGCTAGCGGCTCGCACAGCAGGAAGAGCGGATGGAAGGAAGCAGCTGGGGTGAGGTCAGTTGATCCACCAAGAAGGTTCCCTGCCATAGGGTTTGTCCCCCTATGACTTACGTCCTTGTCACTCTATAGAGTGAGGTTGCCAACACAAGCACTTACTGTCACTGCCAAGGTCATGGCCACGTTCTCAGCAAAGATTAGCACCCTTGGGTGGAGTAGGACCTTCTTGGGCTAATCTTTCCTGACCACATCACTGAGCCCCTCCATTCCCGTCCCCCCACATACCTGCGGCTCCTGAGAGTCACCATGTCCAGGTGTAGCAGGCCAGAGGGCTAGAGACAGAGCGTTGGCCACGTGGGACCCTCAGGGCACTGTGGGAGTGAGGGGGCACGCGCCGGGGCTGCAGGTCCCCACCTCCTTCTCTACGCACCTGTTGTACTTCCTGGATTTCCTTCCACTTGTGTTTCAGAAGAGCTTCTGTGATTCAAATTGTAGGTCGTCAGGATACCGGTTTAAGACTGTTTTCCAAATTTTCAGATTTGTTAAAGCCTGGTGGTTACTGTAGAAACCACCACAGTGTCCATCAGAAGGCAAACGGCTGCAGGGATTCTGGAACATTCCCACGATGGTGTGCACACAGTACCCCCTGGTCTGGAGCGCTGTCTGTGACGCCATGCGAGGGAAGGAAAGCGAGGGGTGGAGGGCTGGGGGTGCCGTGTCCATCTCTCTGGGTGTGACAAGGGGAGAGTGGATAAACTGCTATCTGGTGTCAACTCTGGGAACCTCACGGGGTGCGCTTGGGATGGGCTGCGGACAAGATTATTCACTTGCATACTGGTTGTTCAATCGAACATGGAGAATTTTTGTGACTTCAAGATTCTAATGAAGATACTTTTGGAAAAAGTGTGGAAGGCACGGGGATCTTGATGGGGGAAGGTGAGTGGTTTGGGAGCAGAGCACAGCATCTGGGGACAGAGAAGCTTGGGCAGGAAGAAGGGACAGGAAGTGCTGGGTCGACGGGGCCTGGCTTTTCTCTCTGTGTGTGCTGCATGCACACCGTCCTCCACACTTACGAAGGTAACCTGGTCCTCCCCGTCACAGTCTTGCCCAGGTGATGTCCCAGAGTGACACCTGCACCCAGGCCCCCCGAACCCCAGTGCTGACCTATACGGGACCCCCAGAGCTGACTCCTGGGGACACTCGCCCCTCATCCTGCCCCTCGGCAAAGTACCTGGGAGAAGCTTCCTCTGGTCATGGGGCGTGGATTCCCCCAGGCACTTCCTGTGACCAGACAGACCCTCCTCCTTCGCTCTGGGTCCCACAGAGTCTTCTTCCCACGGCGGGAGGGTAACGAAGGGGCCAAGAGCCCTGCTCCCCTGCTAGACCGTCACCCTCTGAATTAAGCCTCAGCCACTGCCTCGGGCAAGTGGTCTAATCCCTCAGAGCCTCCCTTCCTCACCTGTGAAATGGGGCTGCCTGGGCCCTCTGGCCCCGCCCCAGGAGGACGTTTAAATGCAATGGTGCATGAAAGTGCCCTGGACCCTGTGCTCCCACAGAGCAATTGGGGGACTGGCACGACACCCCTGTCACTCTCTTCTTCCCAGCTTAATACAAATCTGTTATAATGCTAACCCAGGAACTGCTCCATTAAGACAGAGGCCCCAGGGGGCCTGGGTGGCTCAGTCGGTTAAACATCCAGATCCTGGTTTCAGCTCGGGTCGTGATCTCAGGGTCGTGGGATCGAGTCCTGCATCGGGCTCTGCGCTCAACTCAAAGCCTGCCTGAGACTCTCTCTCCCTCCCCTTCCACCCCTCTCATCTCTCTCTCTCTCAAATAAATAAAAATAAATAAATAAATAAAATCTTAAAGAAAAACAAAAAAACAAGAGTGAGTCTCCCCCACACCCCAGGCCAAGTTCTTCTGGCTGGTGTGAGAGCTGGTGTCGTGGAAAGCAAGGAGAGAGAAGTAGAGATTTGAAAATAACAATGCTTTATTTGATATATGTCACATTTTCATAAGTGGCATCTAATTTCAGAAAACAAAGGTCAAATCTGCAAAAATGCACATACAAATCTTCTAAGGAGAGAACTCTACAGAAATATACACAACAGGACCACGGCCTGTAAGGTACAGTTAGAAAGCTCACATTCTAGGGTCTGCTTGGGTCTCTGCTCCAACAGAGCGGGACAGCCGATGGAACAGGTGCCTGGGAGAGCTGATGTTATTTTTTAAATATATATATATATATATGTATATATGTTGTGTTTCTCTACAACAGTGCAAACCTCTCGCAGAATATAAGTGACATTATTCCCTAAGAAACAAGGCAAGATCACTGTAAAGTCATCCAGACAGTGTTATAAAAACCAGGGATTATACAATCACAGATTAGATATACAGATATGTGCACACGTTTGCGTGCTGATTGAAAACGTTACTTGCATTGACTCTTGCTTTGGAATGACCAAGGGGTGACACTAAGTAGCTGTTCAGCTAATAAAAGGAACAGTTTACGCCAGACTCCGCTCTCTCACCAGCCTGTCCGCAAAGGATGATCCAAACAAACGAGGGGGAAAGGGTTGGTTACAGAGAGTAACTTTTTAAACATACATGTTCTGTTGAGAAACTCTCACCCCTTCCACAAGGATCGTGAGACTCCAAAAATGGAAAGCCCACCGTGTGGCTTTGGTGGTCCATTTTATTAGCAATTTTGATGATAGGATCCTTTCCATCATTTTTAATTGGCCGAGAACTTAAAAATGAGGTATATATGATTAAACTCAGGCAGCCTCTATCCCAAACATCACA
This sequence comes from Ailuropoda melanoleuca, assembly GCF_002007445.2. Lineage (NCBI taxonomy): Eukaryota > Metazoa > Chordata > Mammalia > Carnivora > Ursidae > Ailuropoda > Ailuropoda melanoleuca. Next base: position 3,526,114 of record NC_048218.1, read on the forward strand.
GAAAAGAGACCCCTGGGGTACACGATGACACGATGACAGAATTGTTCAAAAATAATGTAAAACTATACGAACAGAAGCGCTACCATGACCATCGAAATACTTCTGGAGAAAACGAGACCCACGGCACTGTTACGATCGGGCTGCAGTCTGGGGTCTCCAAGAACCTGTGAATATAGGGTTCTCAACCTCAACCCCGCATTCCCCTGACTCACCTCTCCCTCAGGCCTAATGGATTCGTCCAACCTTAAAGGGCCCCCAGGAGGGGAGGTTGTCTTGGTAACCTGTCCTGCAGAAATGGGCAAGCGCTATTTCTAGAAGCTCCCACGCTGCCCCACGGCTGGGCTAGGATCTGCTGCCGGGCCAGGGCCCCGGGCAGAGAAGGCAGGAGGAAAACCGTGCACCTGCGTGGGGGCCAGCAAGGGCCTTCTGCAGCCTCCTTCCCGGGAGACTGGTCTGGGGGTCTCAAGGACCGGGCCCAGAGCTCCGACACCCACCAGCCGGGCCTCAGCATCCCACCCAGCTCGCCCGGCCCTGCTGCGCGTGGGGAGCGGCTTCCGAGCGCAGAGGTCACAGCAGGTGCCTTACGGTGAACAGGAGAAACCATTTAACTGTGCACAAAACCAGGGCGCCATTTAAATTCACGTGCAAAGCGTAGGCCAAGGGCACCCCAAGGTGATCAGTGGGGTTCTCTCTTGCGTTTACGCAGACGTTCCCGCACAGGGAGAAGAGCTGCTCTGCTGGGAGAGCTTCAGCTGAGTGTAAGAAGGTTGAGTTTTGCTACTCCTTATTTATGTGGCTTGGGGCACGTGCTGCTCCCCAAATTTGGTGTTCCTGCTTAGGGCCTGAAAGCCCAACTCTGAAACCAGAAGGCCAGTGAGAAACGCACGTGTGCCGTGGCCGTGTGCTCGGCTTGGGCGGCAAGCCGGGTGGTCATGGGGTCATGGGGTGTCTCCAGGGGAGGAGAGGCAGATCCCGGGCAAGCCCAGCCCTCTGGCGGTGGAAGGACCCCCAGGCAGGCTCTGCCTCTCCCTCCCTGCAGCCTCAGAAAGCAGAGGCCAGACATAGCCAGCAGGCTCCCCCGGGGCTTGTGATGAAACAAGGACACTTTTATGCCCCTGCTCCCTCCTCTTGGGCCTCACAATGGTCTTTATGCCATGAAAAGCCCCTACGCTGTGCCCCCCCATGGCAATCCCTGGCCCTGGCATAGCCAGTATGCACCATTGTTTTCTCCTTTGATGCTGGGAGACTCTTTTGGAGACCAGGGAGGCATCAGGGGCTCTGAGCCAGACCTAGGCTCACGTGCACCATGGGCACTGAGCAGCTCTATGTAAATGCAAAGCAGGCCTCCTCGTTGGCCTCAGTGTGCGTGCGACAAAGCCACAGAAATGTCTGTTGGAGGAACGATCCAAGTTGGCATGTTCAGAGGTGACACACAAAATTGGGCTAAGGCTAAACCTTTCCGTCTGCGCAAAGATGAGGAAAAGGAATGGGAAGAAGGTGCAGTGTTCTCAGAAACTCCAGATACACCCAGCAGAAGGCTGGGCTTGACGGTTATCTTCACCCTGCCCTCCCGCCCTGGAGGCTTGGATGGTACAGACAGGCCGAGCTGAGCTTGCAAGTGTGCAACGGGGTTTCTTCCCCGCCTCTGGCTGCCGCTGGTCCTAGGGAGTCTCCGGATATGGGCACTGCAGAGGCCGGTTATCCCAGAGGAATCTCCCTGACACGAGAGGCCAAGGACAGTGACCCAGAAGGATCCTGGCGTGAATGTCAGCTGGGCCGAGGGACAGAGGGTGGGTCTGCAGAGGCAGGCAGGTGCAAAAGCAGCAGAGGGAGCTGGTGGGCACACGGTGCCATTACAAGTGGGTTCCACACGTGGGGCACCCGCCCTCCAATTTTGCAGACCAGTTCGGAGGCCAGGCCCTAAGCCCCACTGCCCTTGGAAGTCCTGGCTCCAGGGGAGCTGAGGCAGGGTACAACGCCAGGGTCCTTCGGGGTCCTGCTCACGTCCACTGAGGGGGCCCAACCTCGGGAGGATGTGCTTTCCCATCGCAGCCGTCTCTACAGAGACCAGGTTGGAGAGGACGGTTTCCAGGAACCGAGAGCCACGAGCAAGGGCCAGTGCACGTGTCCCCTGAGAACCCTTTGAGGCAAAGGGGACAGGAAGGGACCGGAAGGGAAGGCTCAGGTCTCAGCACGTGGGGGTCTTGGCAATTTCTGAGGTTGTGGCCAACGTGACCAGGCAGGAGGAAGCGGGTGGGGAGTCTGGGAGAACAGAGGGAAAGCACAGAATTTTAAGACAGTCCCACCTAACACATGAGGGTGTCCGAGAGGGAACGGTGACTGTGTACCGTCGGGGGCGCTAGACCAGAACACCAGGCGGTAACGCAGAACTCTTACTGGACGCGCAAGTATATCCAAAATGAAGCCTCCAAACCCGTTTTGCCTGCTGAGAGCTAAGCACATCATTTTGAATTTGAAGCATCTAACACTGAACACAGGTAAAAATTTTATATAAAATATTTTATTGGCAGTCTTTATTTCTTCAAAGTGTCTAGCTTTATACTCACACGCTCCGCACCTCCCCGTCTTGGGGGCTCGGTTTTTCCTTTGTCACATTCCCCTTTACCTGGCATTGGATGAAAGCCTCAGTGGGCGTGGGCTATACTCGTCACCATCTGCCCGGCAGGCCTGAAGCGAGGGAATTCTGTCTTTCCCTCTGGAAGTAAAGGATGGTGCAGCATTTAGAGACGAAGTGAACGCCGCAGAATAATACTATGGGAATCCACACCTGGAGCAAGCCTGCACGTGCACGCTCGTACACACACGCACACTTATGCACATGTATGCACACGCACACACACCCCGGCCCTCTCATGCCCGAGCCAGTCCTCAGGTATGCTGCGCTAAGAAACCAAGAGCGGGCAAGGGCAGAGGAAGGCCTCTCTCCGTGAGACAGGAGTCAGCGCAGCCTCCAGGCCGGTGGGGACACCCCCCATGCCAGGCGATGGGTGGGGGGCTAGGGGCAAAGGACACCCTCCCATCTCAGCTTTCTGGGCGGTGACAGCAAGTCCTTAATGAGTCGCCACTAAACTAGCATTGCGCTTCATGCTTTCCAAAGTATTTTCATGTGTATTTGTGCATTACAAGCAGGAGGCAATATGCCAAAGGGAAAAAAAAGGGAAAAAAAGGCTCTGGGGTCAGACTGTGGCTCAAATGTCAACTGCACTCTTTCCTAGCATGGGACCTGGGACCTCGCCCGCCCTCCCCCAGCCCCATGTTCTGCACCTGCAGGATGAATACACCCCCTCCCACACTGGAGGCCAAGCTACATCTGGGTTCCTTCCCCCTGGGCCCCCAGTGCCCAGGTCAGCACCAAGCACATGCGGAGCACCAATGACCATGTTTGCTGAGTGAGGCGATAAACAGAGGACCGGTGCGACCCCCAGTGCAGGGCCCGGGACACCCCAGCGGGGAGAGAGGCTCAGGACACCAGGGCTCAGCCTTTTCTTCTCTCAGCAAAACAACCGAAGGTGACTCCACCTGTCCTTGACCTCCTGGTAGTGCCCTTCTCAGGGTGGGAACACGGCCTTTCTGTGGTCTCTGGGATGGGCTTTTATCTGAAAGCTTAGGTTCCATTTCCTGACCTAGAAGGCCCCTCACCCAAGGTGACTTGAGCAGACTCCAGCATCTTTTCAGTAGAATGTTTACAGAAAAGGGTTTCTTCCCATGGCACTCATGCAGGACCTTTTAAAGAACAGACTTCTCTGGCTGATACCCAGTGAGGGCAGGAGCAAGGGAGGCACAAAGTGCTCTGAGTGTGGGCACAGGTGGAAAGCTCCTGAGGTGGGGCTGGTGCCAGAGCCCAGGCCCTGCAGCGGGAGCAGGTGCAGGTGCAGGAGCAGGTGCGGGAGCGGGAGCAGGAGCAGGTGCAGGAGCAGGAGCAGGAGCAGGTGCAGGAGCAGGTGCAGGTGCAGGTGCAGGTGCAGGCGCGGGAGCAGGAGCAGGTGTGGGAGCAGGTGCAGTGGGTGCAGGAGCAGGGGCAGGAGCAGGAGCAGGAGCAGGTGCAGGAGCAGGAGCAGGAACAGCAGGAGCAGGAACGGGAGCAGTGAGCAGTGAGCAGTGAGCAGTGAGCAGTGGACAGAATCCCAGCTGCTCCCCCTTCTCTCCTGACAAATGTCACTTAAAAGTGATATTCTTTGGACTTCTACTTTCGCCTCTACTCACAAACACGGGAGAGGCTGCACATCTTCTAGGCAAGATTTAATTCTTCCTTCTAACTGAAGAATCACGATCCGAGATGAAAGGAATAGTTGGGGCATTACATTCAGAAATTCCGTATGAGAATGAACTCTGGCAAGCTGGCCTGTTTTCAGTCCCAATGTATGAAAGACATGGTCACCTACCTCTCCACCACAACGATTTAAAAAAACAAATCAGTAAGTTGTTTGGACATTATCTTCATCCATTGGAATAAGATATTTTATCTAAGGACCTGGAGACGCAAACCACACCGTTTGGAGCACTGCTGCCGAGGGTTAGTAAGAGAAGGCGGCAGCTGGGGCACTTGCCCATAAAGAAGGAAAGGAGGCCTTCCAGAGCTGACAGAGCTTCGCTCAGCGCCTGGACGTCTTTCTCAGCAAATCCTCCTGCCTGGCTTGTCCGCATACTCGCCACACCCCAGTTAGCTCCCTTCAAAAATCACCGTATGACTTAGCATATGTGTTTCCCTTAAAGGAGCCGACAGCCCTCATGTCCCCCAAGATCGGCCCCTTACTCAGTTCCTCGTCTATTAAAGGGATGAATGAATTTATTAACTGGAAAATTGAAATGCGGGGACCATGACCTCCTAGGGAAATGACCCCTTCTAAGGGCACAGGTATACTGGAAACCAGGTTTGCAATCTTGAGGGATCTCACTGTTTCTTTCTGAAGTGGCTGAGACATGGCACGGTGGGATCAGTGCAGGAGATGAGCTGCCTGTTGGCGGGGGCAGTGTGGCTCCAGGCCAGCCTATCCTTGCAGGGTCACAGAGGGGAAGAGGCCTGTAAGTGCGGAGAGCACCTGCTGTGAGGTGGAGACGGGATCACAGCCATCACCCCCCCCGCCCCCGCATTTCACCAGGCTATTCCTAGGTGGGTCTTCCAACCTATGACGTCTTGCAGGCAAATCTGTCTTGAAACTAAATGAAGACTCTTCATAAAGCCTAAATTAGTTCCTGGGTAAATGACTAATCTGGAAGGTAATGCCACCGTCGTACGGAACAGTGAAACTCAGAGTGACATTTTAATATGCTCCAGCGTGGTTACCTCAAAGGATCCAAGGGTGAAACAGGATCGCCAAGCATTTGCAAGTCAAATCTGTATGTGAGTAAAATTTGAACTCTTTCCATTCTATTAAAGTGGGAAATAGAAGCTTTGGGAACAAAACTGAGGAGTCAAAGACCCCTCTAGAGCTGCCAGCACCTTGGAGACCATGCAGCGCTATTGTTCACGTGAGATTCCAAGCAGGGAGCGACTCCGTTTCCCTCCTTGGCCTCCTCTGAGCTCCCCCTGCGGTCACACGGCCTCTGAAGGCTAGCAGGCACACGGCGCCTGTGCGTAAGCCAGAGGCCGTTTACCCCGCAGATGCGCCCGCCGCTCCTGCCCCACAGGGATTTTATTCTGTGATTCCGTCACTGGGAAGAAGGAGCTTCTGGTCTGTGACATCGACAGGGGCCCAGCACTAAGAAGGCGAGGATGTCACAGACACGGGGCTTGGGAGGTGGCCTTGCCCACGACCCTGCGCACCGTCTGACCAAGCCACAGGAGCCGGGGCCACGCGGACTGTGACGGCTGCTTGCGAGGCCTTGCAGGCCGGGAGGTCTGGGCACCCTCCGCCCACTGCCGGCGGCTCCCTTCTCGGCATCCGGAGACCCTCCCCAGCCCCCGGGGCTTTGCCGCCCACCCAGCTCTCCCCACTCCCATGGAGGCAGTCGATGTGCTATGTGAGGAGAGGGACATGTGTGCAAAAACCAACAAAGCTCATCTTCTAGACAGGCGAAATTTTTAGGCGAAATTAAGGTGTTTAGAAAGTTAGGAAGAAATAAACAATGTATTTTTGCTTAAAATAAGCAGCATGGGGTGGGGGCGATAGGAAGAAAACAGTTTGGGAAGGTTGGCCAATGTCACCCTCCAGCTTTCTGTATGACTTTTTGGAACGCGTGCAGCCCCAGAGCCTTCTCTCTGCTGGGGACCGCGCCCGCGGCTTTCCCAAGTTCTGCCTGAAAATGAGACCAGCTCTGCACCTTAGTTAAGCCCCTCATGTCTCTAAGCAAAATGTGTTACTTACCCTGAATAATTTCCTTGAACAAGTACTAAAAAGATACAGTTTCTTAAAATGAATGAGAGTTATCGGCTTTTGGCTTAGAAATTGACTTCTCCCCGGAGGAGGAGACAAAACCGTAGGACGACAGCGACAGGCAGGAGACAGGGCTGCCCCTGGCTCGGGCCTTCCTCCCTGGCCTCCCGGCCGCTGCTCTACTGCCCGCTCCTGGGCTCGGCCACCACGGTGTTAAATTCTGCACGAGGATGTGACACCTTTCTACATCTTCTTCCCACGTGAAGCCAGAAAGGGAGATGGGAGAGAGGCGCCAAGCCAGCTGGGCGCGGATGGGCAGCACAATGCCCGCAGACCGAGCACGTCGCCGGGGGCTGGGTGGCAGCTGTCTCTGCGGCCCTACAAGGGACCCTGGGCCATGATGTCTATGTCCATGTCTCCCGGCACTCAGCTGTTTTTACCTCTCCGCCCGGATTTTGTATCTCAGGACAAAATAGGCGATGAGGCGCAGGGAGATGAAGAAAATGCCCAGAACGATGAAGTCCAGGTAGAGCTTGGCGTCCTCCACGTCCAGCTCCCTCAGGATGGCCTCCGACTTCTGGAAGTGGCACGTCTCATCGATGCCACAGTGCAGGTCCTCTCGGTCCAGCCCGTAGATGGACAGGATGACCCCTTCGAACCCATACCTGGGGAGGAAGGCATCGGCCGTGAGCAAGGCCCTCCTCGCGGCCAAGGGACCCCACGCCCTCGCGTCTGCCTCCATTTGCCGAGGGACAGGGATCCCCTGTCCGTGATCCGCAGGGCGGCCCCCCTCCCTCCCCGAGACCCGACGTCACAGAAATACTTCCCAGCCTCCCAGCAGCCTCCCGAGACAATCGCATCCAATGGCTTGGCTCAGGTTTTCCCAACTTTTGCTTTCTCCAGAGCCTCTATGCACAAAACCAAGCTGAACGAAGAGTAGGTATTCGTTCAGTGGGGGAAACGAACGGGAAGGCTCTTTGATCTCCTGATAGAACATATTTTTTAACAGTTAGATATAATAAAGGATCCGATAGCCTTTGAAGGACTAGAGATCATTTCAATAAAACCCTTCTGCACCATCTCTCACTCGGGTCCAGCCCTATAGTGTCAGAACAAAAACGCCAATTTTGAGAAGAAAGACATGGGTTTCTGATTTCCTGGCATTGGAGCACACGCAGACCGCTGAAACTCTGTACGGGTGCTTTGTTCTGATTTTGCTTTCCTGAACAATGCATCTGGGTCTGGACTGACATTCTAGAAAAAGAAAGCTTGTTCCCAACTTTGGCTCTTGTGTGTCACATGGAATCGCTACAGCTGGGGGAGAAACGCTCTGAAGATGGGCGTTGCCCGGGGAGGCCGACGCGCCGGGACCCAGAGCAGAGAGGACGAGGTCCGAACGCTCTAGCGCCCGGGGGCCAGGACGCTCTTGTTCAAAGATCCTAGGATGTTTGAAACATGACTTGGTTTCCACTGGATTTATACAGGGTCAGAACCTTGTTATGAGCACTGTTCATTCCAGAGACGGACGAGGTTTGTAAGGTGGAAATACGCCCCCCATGGCCCTCTCCAAAATGGGCAGAACATAGGGGCCCACCATGGCTTCTTCAAGGCACAAACTCCTAGTATTTATTTTATCCTTGTGTGTGCATGTGTGCATGTGTGTGTGTCTGTGTGTGTGTGTGTGTCTGTGTGTGTTCAAAAGGGTGCAGACACACGAGACTTAGGAAAAACTGAAAGGCACCAATAGTCTCGGATTCCTGGTGCAAGCATCATGCTGGCATTGAGCTGGTGGCTAAGAAGTGGCTTTTGTCCTCTCCCTGTCCACACGGAGCTCCGGAGTGCTCACACGCCACACACGCTACCTGACGTAGGAGATGTAGGACATCCACTGCAGGTAAGCCGGGATCGTGTCGAAGCTGACAAAGAACCCCGAGAAGAGGAGGACGGGGATGGCCGTTACGGGTCCCACAAAGGTCGCCACCTGGGGGGACACACAGGGGACGTGCTCAGGGGCAGCAGGTGGTTACCTCGTGTCCCCTGGGGGCCGTATCCCACGTGTCTGGGGAGAGTCACCAGCAGCTGGGAAAGGGCCAGGGCTCCAGGCTGCTCACACAAGGCCAGGACAGCACCGAGGAGCCCCTGTCTTCCAGCCTGCAGCCTGTGTCCGTGCAGGGAGGGGCAGGGATGTCGTCCTCAGAGATCGGGGGGCCCCAGCAGAGGGAGGGCGAAGAGAGACAGCCTCCCTCAGGAGGCAGGGACCAAGGCGAATGGCGACGAGGCCACGGGACAGCATCTGGACGTGCTGCCGCTGTGTCCAAGGGAGGAAGGGGCAAAGAGCACCATTCCCTGGGCACTTGGGGCGTCGGTGGGGCCGAGCGTGTTCCATGGCTATCCGATACACACCATCGCTATGCCTATCCATGACGAGGGGACCACCCTGGAGGCTGAGCGATCACTGGCAGTGGGCTCTGAAGATGGAAACGGAGAGCCCATCACACCCAGCGGCAGGGGAGGGGCGTGTGTTGAAGGCCTGGGGTGCACACGATTCACCAGAGTGTGGCTTTGTTTTGGGGGACAGAGAGGCCACCCCTGCAGGAGCTGCAGAAGCACATGGGTTTGGCAGGCTGGGGGGCATGTGAAGCCCCGGGGGGCCAAGGGATGGCAGGGTGGATCCCCCAGCGGCAGCAAAACATAGGCGTTGAGAGCTTGGACTCCGAGCCAGCGGCACGACCCTGACCAGATCATGATTCCTCTCTGGGCCTCAGTCTCCCCCACTGTGAAATGGGGATAGCGCCACCCCAGCTCGGGGTGGGGGGTGCCTGGGGCTCAACGAACTATGATGTGGAAAGCACTGGGAACAGTGCTTGGCAGGCACTAGGGCCACCTAAGGGCACCTGCTGTTGTCAGTGTGCCCACCCTGACCAGCCATGCCAATGCGGTTCCTTCCCTGGACATCGACCTGGTGAAGCCAATCCAGGAAGTTGGGGCAGAATTAGGAGGAGGCATTTTAGGGAGGAGGTCCCCGGCCTCACTGGCCCAGGTGGAGAAGGAAGCCCCCCTCCCCGTGCTGTGTCCTCGGCTGGTACCTGCAGGGACGTGGATGCGGCTCCAATGAGCAGACCCAGGGACTGCGCCACCAGGGACGTCATGGTGCCAAGCGCCGCGAACAGCACGAACCTCACGGCGTCGGACGGCTGGGACGTCATCCAGTACACGATGCTGCAGTAGGCCACGGGGAACATGATCTGCAAGCACAGCGTCCGTCACCCCTCGTGGAAACGGGCGTCTCCCGCCCCTTCCACAGGGAATGACAGAGAACCCTTGCCCCTTCGCCAACACACCTGGAAAGGCACGTCGGCCATGGTCTTGGCCAGGTAGTAGGCCTTCAGGCTGTACCAGTAATTCAGGTGCTCCCGAAGAAATACTCCCATCTCCAGGGGAACTAGGAGACAGAAGGAGGGCAAAGGGGTCAGGCAGACACAGCCCACGAGCCGGACGTCCGCCCAGGCATGCTCGTGCCGCGCGGGGGGCTGCGAGGCGCACCTGCAGTGTGTGGGGCACTCGGACACTGAGCTAAGACCCATGGAACGATTCACCAGCCTGGAAAAGCTGCCGACCGTGTTTCTACCCCGAAGGGTCACCGGGCGGACAGTCGGAGAGCGGAGAACATCTACTCGGATATGGAGCATTACTGTAGTGACTCGCAGAAGTATTTCCTGCTCAGCTCAACACTGACCAGTGGATTCCTCCCGTGGGCAAGGTCCCCCAGTCCTAAGCATGCAGGGCCATTCAGGGAGGCGACACTGGGGCAAGTTTTATGCTGGAGTTTACTGTCAGCCTGCAGTGAGCAAGGGCAGTGTGCTCTGCAAACCATCTAGAACCATGGAAATCCATCTAGAATAGCTTTATTCACTCACAAACTCGGCCACGGCAGGCGGGCGTAATAAGTGAATGAGGTAACAGTTAAGCTGTAAGATTTGAGGGGTTCCAGATTAGACAACTTTTTAGAAATCTCTCTCGTCAGCCTTCCACAATGCTCAAGGTTCTCCATTAGTGATTAATTCCTTTGGCTTAAACGTGGCATGTATTTTCTTCTCTAAGAGAAAATACGATAGTCCCTGTCAACAAAAAAAGTGATATTTCGAAAAACCAAGATGTTCTGTGTCACAATACTCGTCTATCGGGCGAGCCATGACCTCGGTCCCCCATTGGTGGGTGGGTATAGGGTCAGGCACTCACACGTGAGAACGGTGGGCATGAGGGCCGCAAACATGAGGAACAGCATGGAGAAGAAGAGGAAGCCGGAGTTACTCAGGACCTTCTTGGCTTCGTTCCCAATCCCCAGGTACAGCAGGCCGATGAGGAGCCCGATTCCAATGTGAGACGTGATTCGCAGGTGCGTCAGGACCTGGGGGAAGATGCAGCTCTCGCTGATGGGCGTGGGGGTCGGGCAAAGACCGCGAGGCCAAGGCCTTCGGAGGCATCAGGCCCCGATTTCTCCTCCAGAAAAACAAGCCCCAACCCCCCCCCACACACACACAGACACACACACACACAGAGGCACACAGAGACACACACAGACACACAGACACACACACACAGAGTCATACAGACACACACAGACACAGAGTCATACAGACAGACACACACACACAGAAACACACACACACACACATACACACACAGACACACAGTTTACTGTCACACAGAGACACACACAGAGACCCACACAGGCAGTAGGCCACACATACACACAGACACACAGCAGCTTGCTGCTGTTAAAACAGAAGCACTTGCTGTCCTCTGTTAAATCACCTTCACGAATGGCGCGAAGGGCAGTCTGCCTTCAGAGGAGGGGACAGTGCTGGGAGGGGCAGAGAATGGATACAGCTGAGGCCCCTCCCCGGAGTGCTCTAGCCTGGGCAGCGACAAGGCCCCCAGCGGTCAAAGCAGTCCCAGAGGCCCCACTGGGCACTCAGCTCTCCTCAGCAGGGAGCCTGCCAGATTGTCCACTGTGATGGGTGGACAGAATCATGGCTCCCAGGCTCTCACCACCTCCTGCCCAACCGGGCTCTGTGCACCTGCCGGTGCCCTGTGCCCCAGGGCCTCCTTCAGAGACGGGCACACTCCCACTTGGGCTTGGCCAGAGGAATGCGAGCACAAGAGAGGATCTGCCACCTCCAGTGGGAACTTTTACAGGCTGCCCTCATCGTGTTCCAGAAAAGGAGCCATGTCTCCATTCTGGGTCCCAGGATGAGACATGTAGGGTGGGGCCACCAGCCACAGCCACCAACACATGACCGCAGCGCAACCTGCGTATTTCCTGTCTAGCCACTGGGGAGTGTTTGTCACGGCAGCATCGCGGAGGGAAAGCTGACCCATGCAAATGCAGGGAAAACAGCCTGAGAGCTCAGTCAGGATGAACTAACAGGGAAGTGACCCCGCAGCCCCCTCTGCCCTCAGAGACGTTGGCCAACAGCCTTACCGAATCCCTCATGATACTGAGGAAGGTCCGCTTGAAGAGGATGCAGAACTGGGTGAGGCAGCTGGCCGAGAAGCTGTGGCATCCCTCCATGGAGGTGGAATCCTGCGGGCACACACAGGACCGGGGGGACGTGAGCCGCCAGCCCCGGACGCAGCTCCCCTTGGCTGAGGAAGAGCCCCCATGCGGCAGGGTGCAAGGCGCAGCATGCAGCCGTCCCGCGGGGGGCCGGAGCTTTGCATTACCTTTCTCCACCCCTTCAATCGTTTTGCCTGCTTTACCTCTTCAGAGGGCCGGTGCCAAAGAAAAGGGTTCACCTCGGCATCCCCCCCAGGCTCTCTCCTGTGGTCAGAGTCACACATGCCCTCCCGGACGGCTCTCACCAGGCGGCCGTTCTGATCGCCGTATTCGCCGGATGCGACCTCCATGACTGTGGGAGACACAGACGGGTCAACTCCAGGCCCCCCTGGGGAGGAGCCCCCGTCGCTAACATGAGCCCAGGCCTTGTTCATTTTGCAACGATACAGCCATGAGCCTCGCAGGAGTACTTTTAATGGATTATATGGATGCTGCATGATATGATAAGCTCATTCTGCAACCAATATTTCGTCAGCTCTAAAATCCCCAGCAAGGCCATGTATCATGTCAGGATCCTAGAAATGCAAATTCAGATGGTGATGCCAGGGAGCCTGGGGGGTAACCAGCTTGTGCGTCTATTAACTTATTCACCCAGTGATGGTTCCTGAATGCCTGCCTCGGGCATTCAAGCCCCAGGATTGGAGGCAAGGGATGAGCAGGACGGGGCTTGCGTGTCCCTCTGGGCTCCACAGGGAGCGGGAGCGATGGGCGCAGAGACAGAGCTTCAGCACCATGGAGAGGGGACCAGAGCCACAGGCCAGCTTGGGACTGTCGGCCCCACCTCCTGATCCCCAGGGAGCGTGTCCTCCAGACCCCGTCTCTGGATCCCACGGCCTCTCTGCGGCCCCTGGTTCCACACCCCACACGACTGCCGCTCCTTCCCACCACGACCTGCAATCTCCCATGCCTCCTTCCCACGGCCCCTCCCCTCACTAACATCCTTGCTGAAACCCAAAGTCACCGGCCTCGATTTTTTTGGCCCTGCCCTCAGGCCACAGCAGCTATCTGCTTTCCCCCAGCCCTCCTAGAGCCTGTCATAAACCAGGACATGCTGCCACAAGAGAACATCGTCATCGGTGATGCCACCCGAGCCCAGCGTGGCCGGCTCACCTGCTCACTCACACCCCATGCTCCACCATGCTCCACATGGCCACTCTCCCCTCCCCTCCCACCCTCTCTCCGGTGACGCAGAGGGAAGAGAAGCTGCCAGAAGGGAATACTCTCACTTTCCTGAGACCTTCCCACAGTCCCATGTGCCCGGTTTCCTACCCCCTAGGTTTTCTCCTCTTTGCAAGCTCTGGACCTCCACACACTGCCCCTGCTCAGTGGCCCCTGCCCCCACCTGCTTTCTCTCTCTGGGGAACAAGTGTATGATGACCACTGGCTCCATCCACTGCCTTCACAACACACCGAAGCCTTTCTTTAGGTGAGACTTCCCTCTCCCTCGGCCCCTTCCTGTCCACTATGTGTCCCCTCTCTGTCATGACCCACATCTCAGAAGNCCCCTAGGTTTTCTCCTCTTTGCAAGCTCTGGACTTCCACACTCTGCCCCTGCTCAGTGGCCCCTGCCCCCACCTGCTTTCTCTCTCTGGGGAACAAGTGTGTGATGACCACTGGCTCCATCCACTGCCTTCACAACACACCGAAGCCTTTCTTTAGGTGAGACTTCCCTCTCCCTCGGCCCCTTCCTGTCCACTATGTGTCCCCTCTCTGTCATGACCCACATCTCAGAAGATAGAGCCTGGCCTGGGAACCGTGTTCTCATGGAACACAATTTGGGGGATGATGATGTAGAGATATGGAATCCCAGCAGTGCTGTGGCCAGCTGCTTGGGGGAGAAACATCTGGATGAGAAAGGCTGATGGCTGGGACAGAGAAGGCATGCATTAGATTGAGAGGGTCCCCCCCATTCATGTCCACCTGGAACCTCAGAATGTGGCTGTATTTGGAAAATGCTCTTTGCAGATATAATTAGTTATGGATCTTGAGATGAAATCATCCTGGATTTCGGGTGGGCCCTGAGTCCCATGACTGGTGTCCTTACAAGAGGAGGAGAGGACATCCAGAGACACCGAGAAAAAAAANCCTCGGCCCCTTCCTGTCCACTATGTGCCCCCTCTCTGTCATGACCCACATCTCAGAAGATAGAGCCTGGCCTGGGAACCGTGTTCTCATGGAACACAATTTGGGGGATGATGATGTAGAGATATGGAATCCCAGCAGTGCTGTGGCCAGCTGCTTGGGGGAGAAACATCTGGATGAGAAAGGCTGATGGCTGGGACAGAGAAGGCGTGCGTTAGATTGAGAGGGTCCCCCCATTCATGTCCACCTGGAACCTCAGAATGTGGCTGTATTTGGAAAATGCTCTTTGCAGATATAATTAGTTATGGATCTTGAGATGAAATCATCCTGGATTTCGGGTGGGCCCTGAGTCCCATGACTGGTGTCCTTACAAGAGGAGGAGAGGACATCCAGAGACACCGAGAAAAAAAAGCCATGCAAGGACAAGGGCAGAGACTGGAGAGGCCCAGCCACCAGCCCAGGAATGCTGGAGCCTCCAGGAGATGGAATGGCAGGAAGGACCCTCTCCTGGAGCACTCTGAGGCAACACGGCCCTGCCCACACCTTGTCTTCCAGCCCCAGCACTGCGAGAGGATGAATTTCTGCTGTTTTAGGCCAACCAGCCTGTGGGGCTTCCTTGCAGCAGCCATGGGCAGGCAGAATATGCTGGCCAAGACTCGACCCCAGCACAGGGGCTGAGGTGGGGGAACACGACTGGGTGGGGGGTGTCAAGCACTTGGCAGTCTAGTAAATATGAAGCTTGAGAGAAAGAGAAGGCAAGAGGGATGCCAGGCTCCCTGGCTTGCAGAGCTGGATGGAGGAGGAGAATTGGTTTTGGAGACACGGCCTGGAGAGGCTGTGTGGCTTGCTGACAGGTGTGTGGGGTATGGTGTGGAGGAGACGTGCTGGGCCCAGAGCCCCAGCAGGTGGGGAGAAAGTGATGGCCACAGCAGCGGCATCAACGTCCTGGAGGGCATGGCCAGGGGAGGTGCCTGGGAGCAACTCCAGCATGCAGGTGTGGGCTCCTGCCTCTCAAGGGCCGAGACATGGCGCACTGGGCTGCCAACCCTGGGACCGCCAACTCAGGAGCCGGAGCTCAGACCATCAACTTGGTCTCTGGACTCTGAGCATCCCCTTTTTTGTTCTGTTTGGTGGAAATTTAAATCCACANTCCTGGAGGGCATGGCCAGGGGAGGTGCCTGGGAGCAATTCCAGCATGCAGGTGTGGGCTCCTGCCTCTCAAGGGCCGAGACATGGCGCACTGGGCTGCCAACCCTGGGACCACCAACTCAGGAGACGGAGCTAAGACCATCAACTTGGTCTCTGGACTCTGAGCATCCCCTTTTTTGTTCTGTTTGGTGGAAATTTAAATCCACATTTTAACACATCAGTTCATCAATGTAAAAGGGTCATTTTTTATTTTTAAAGGTTATTTATTTTCAGAAATACCTTCCTTTAAATCAGATACCCAATAGGGCAAAGCATTAGGAAACATGGCTCCTAGCCACAGCATCCTTGTTCTAGTTCCCAGATATCTTCTCTGGAAGAAAGAAAACTCTTATCTGTTCTTAGAAGTGCCACCACAGGATGGGAGTTGAGCCATATGTGGATTTAAGGAATTCCAGATTTGGGGGCTTCAGGTAAATGCAGAAACCCACTGAGAGTGGAAAACAGCCCCTTTCCTTCCCCTCCAGCGGGTCAAGGCTCTACTTACCAAAGTCAGCTGGGTTGTGATAGGTTGGGCAGTTCAGACCTNGCATCCTTGTTCTAGTTCCCAGATATCTTCTCTGGAAGAAAGAAAACTCTTATCTGTTCTTAGAAGTGCCACCACAGGATGGGAGTTGAGCCATATGTGGATTTAAGGAATTCCAGATTTGGGGGCTTCAGGTAAATGCAGAAACCCACTGAGAGTGGAAAACAGCCCCTTTCCTTCCCCTCCAGCGGGTCAAGGCTCTACTTACCAAAGTCAGCTGGGTTGTGATAGGTTGGGCAGTTCAGACCTAAATCCCTCAAGTATGGTACGAGATTTGAGACTTTTCCCCGGTACACACATTGTCCTTGACTGAGGACGTAAAGCTGGAAAAAAGTAAGGAGAGGGAGAACATCAACCTCGTCCTCCTTTGTAAAGCAACAGGAGCTGCCAATCCATCGACCCCTCGATCCATCACCCATTCAACCTTCTACCCACCCACCTACCCAATCATCTACACATGCATCCACTACCCACCCATCCACCCACCCACCCATTTACCTATCCATCCATCCACCCTCCCATTTACCTACCCACCCACCCATCCATCCACCCTCCCATTTACCTACCCACCCATCCATCCATCCACCCTCCCATTTACCTACCCACCCACCCATCCATCCACCCTCCCATTTACCTATCCATACACCCATCCATCCACCACCCATTCAACCTTCCATCCAACCATCCATCTTTCCATCCACCCACCCACTCATCCATCCATCCATCCACTACCCATTCAACCTTTTATCCATCCACCCACCCACCCATTTACCTATCCATCCATCCATCCATTACCCATTCAACCCTCCATCCATCCATCTTTCCATCCATTCACCCACCCACCTACCCAACCACCCATCCATCAATCAATTTCTCTCTCTTTCAGGAGAGTTTTATATTACCTCCCTAAAATGCTGAAGTTTAAAGGGAACTTTAAGTCAGGGAAGATATCATATGGACATGTATTACTTTATTATATTGCTTTTCTTTCCCCTCACACCAACCACCTGCTAGGAAAAATCTTGAAGCTGTACACATTTCATCCCTGGGCCTTTTTTTTTTCTTACAATATCAAAACCTACAATTTATAAAAGAAATGATGTTGTACACATATGATAACCTGCCATTCAATTCTGTAAAACAAGCGTTCTCCATTGTTACAGGGGTGAGGGTGGAAAAGCTTTAGCAATGTCAGACCCCTCGGCTGGATATCAGCTCCAGAGGGAGAATACCGGCCAGCTCCTTCTACCCTCTCCCGCCCTGCGACCTCAGCTGCTTATGACTCCAGAGTCTTATGAAACGTAACACTTAAGGCCACTCAAAAATGAAGACACCCCCAGGAACTGCNTTTTTTTGCTTACAATATCAAAACCTACAATTTATAAAAGAAATGATGTTGTACACATATGATAACCTGCCATTCAATTCTGTAAAACAAGTGTTCCCCATTGTTACAGGGGTGAGGGTGGAAAAGCTTTAGCAATGTCAGACCCCTCGGCTGGATATCAGCTCCAGAGGGAGAATACCGGCCAGCTCCTTCTACCCTCTCCCGCCCTGCGACCTCAGCTGCTTATGACTCCAGAGTCTTATGAAACGTAACACTTAAGGCCACTCAAAAATGAAGACACCCCCAGGAACTGCCAGGAAACTGTGAGTCCCTGGGATTTGGTGTCACCTGGGCTATCACCACATGTACCTGGTCGAAGAGTTCAAAGAGCTTGGCGCTGGGCTGGTGGATGGTACAGATGATGGACCGCCCTCCTTGCGCCAGCCCTTTCATCAGGGAGACCACCTGGAAGCAGGAGGCGCTGTCCAGGCCACTGTAAGGCAAGGGGCACTGTGAAATGCCTGTGGGACCCCCCAAACCATACTCCGCATTCATAGCACAGTGGGGAGCTCCGTCCTGCAAACCTGAGCCCCTCATATCTTCTAGAGTCAGACAGGGAGGGGGGGAGTCAGGTCTCTGCTTGGGACCCCAGGATAGGAGAAAAAGATGGGCAGGCAGAGCACATGCTTCCCCCTTCTGAGGTGACTCTAGGGGCTCCTGCAAAAACTGCTGGTAGAGAGGGCAGGGCTCTTCCCTCCGCTGTTCTTGATTACCTGGTGGGCTCATCGAAGAACATGACGGGAGGATTGTTCACCAGCTCCAGGGCAATGGCCAGGCGCTTCCGCTGGCCGCCAGAGAGGCTTCCAGTCCGTGTGTTGGCACAAGACAACAAGCCCAGAGCCGTCAGGATCTCCTTGACCTGGGGGAGCAGCAGAGCCAGAGCTGCCATCAGGGACTGCCTGCCACGCCTCCTCACCTCCAGGCCCATCTGGAAATGCCTGGGCCTCCCCCAACCCCCTCGTGGACACACGGATGGGGCTGCATATCAGGGCCCATCCCAGGCTGCCCGTTGCCAAGGGGGCAGGTGCCTTTCCAAGTCTGAGGTCCTGGTTTGGGCCCAGGAGGCTGGGGAGCAGTGCTGGAGCCAGGCCCGTTGGGCCCATTCTGCCTCCTGCTGGTGACCTGGCAGGCTCCCACGCTTGTAAGCCTTGCTCAGGCCCGGGAAGGTGCTCCATCACCAAGTGCAGAACGGGGGGATCGGCACACACACAGCCAGGCTGATCAAGTGTCTGAGCAGCACAAAGGGGAGGGCCATCGTGACGGCGACATGGGAGAGCAATGACAGCATGCGGGGTAAAGCTTGGCACAGAGGAGGTCTTGTATTCACCAGCAGCTATCAACAGCACTCTGAGCAGGGCCCACAGCTCCCGCAAACCCACGCCACGCTGGCCAGGCCTCTCAGGAAGAAGGAAAGCCTCCCGTTGGCAGTCATCATGGAGAACCAGGGCTCTGATGGGGCAGTAAGGCCAGGAAATGGCTTGACGCAGTCACTCCTTCCACGGGGGCCCTGCCCATGTCCCTCTCCAGGAAGCAGGCCGGGCACCGGGATATAAACAGTCCACTGTGACTAGGCCTCCATGTCCACTCCAGATCACTGATCCAGTATTGACTCGGGGAACAGGAGTCAGCAGACTTGAGTGCGGTGTTCAGGTGTCTTCCTGGAAGCAGGCCCTGGGACGGTGGGGGTCTGTGGTCACCTACCCCTCCTCCACCCCAGGCTCACCTCCCAGGGCCAGCCCTCCTGGAGTTTCCATGAGAATGCACCAGGCCACCATCCCGGCTCCTGGTGGCGGACCCCAGTCTAGTGGCTTCTGCAGGGAGATGAGGTCATCCAGAAGGTGAAGGAACTCACAGAAAAGAAAGTTTCCACTCCAGCTCTTGAGTTACTGACAAAATGCAGCCTGGGTGACAGGCTGAGCCAGGGCACTACTGTCCCAGAGGTCAGGAGGCAGTCGGGTCAGGCGGACCTGGGTCCGAATCCCACGAGGCTTTTTCCTTGCTGATCTGTAAACCCAACCCGCTGCCCTTCTCGAATACACTGCATTTGAGGGATCACAATCAGGAAAGAAGGTCAGCGAGGTTGTCCAGGAAGGGCCATGAGGCAGGGCAGGTGGGGAGGGTTCTCTGGCATGGCTTTCTTCCCCTGCAGCCAGCATCTGTTGGCTTTCCCAGGGCCACCAAGCTTCTACGGCCTTCTGCCGAACTTGCCGAACGAAGTCACTCCGGTCACTCCAGGCTCACCTTTGGGGCCCCCCACGGCATGGCACATGCCATTCCCTTCCACCATCTGTCCTCACAGAGCTCCCTCCCTGTGGCCGGGTGTGCCCCGCCCCTCGTGCCCTCGGCCGCCATGGACAGGCTGGACGTGGAGGCAAATGTCGATGCCGGCCCTTCCCCTGTCCCGTCCAGCCTGTTTCCCCAGCGCTCTCTCGAGAGGGATTCTCTGCAGGTTGGTTTTGCAGTAGAACTAGTCAGAAAGAACTTGTCCCAGCCCTGGGAGATCTCGCCCCAAACAAGCCCCTTGCTGGGAACCCTCGAGGGCTGAGGCTGCTTTTCTGGGAACCAAGGAAGGCTGTGGATGACACATTCCATTACCTACTAGAACATTCCATTCTATTGTTTCCACAAAACACAAACAACCGCAGCCTAGGTTCGAGGGAAATGAGTCAGGGCAGGCACTGGGCTGCTCTTTCATCCTTGAAATAACCACACAGTCCTGCGGATGCTCTCTTGGGAGAGGCAGCCCCTACACTTGGCCGGACTGGAATGGGCGCTTCCGGTGAGACGCGTGTGTGGGACCCGAGAGCAGCTCCAGACCCCACAGGGATGGCTCGGCGCCTTGCTCAATCCAGCAGCAGACGAATCTGGACAGGGGCAAGGCTCCCGCTCCCACAGGAGGACTCAGTCACACAGTCGGCAGAGAAGACCCTTGCCGACACCATGTCTTTGCTCTTGTAAACCCAGCTGAGAGCAGCATGCGGGTGTCCTCATGTCCGTGTCTCAGGCCAGCATATGGAGGACGTGCACGTGGGCCTGGCCCACCGGAGACACCTCCTTGCCCTACCAAGAAGGCAGTCTCACCCGTCCCTTCCGCTAGAGCAGGTAGAATGGGCTCCCGTGGCCCTCCCCCAAGACCCTGACCAGCCACCCGATGGCGTGGTCCCCACACCTGCCACGTCTCTGTTCTGGGTTCCAGTAATCCATTTCATCCCTTTGGACCTCAGAATGAAAGCTCCCCAGGCAGCACCCCAACGGCACAGGGGTCGTGCGCCCTCTCCCGCCTGCACAGGGCAGCTGACCCCCAACTCCTGGGCTGATCCTGAGGTTTCTGGAAGGTGGCAGCCGGGTTGGGGGGCCGCAGGAGAGAGGGGATGCCCCAGCGATGCCCGGCATTGTCCTCATGACACGTGTACGTCATATTAACTATTATGCGCTGCAGGAAAGGGAACGGATGCAGTAAATAGAATCGCTATTAATAGTTCTTGACATCGTTCTGATTTACAGCAAACGTGAGGGGCAAGTTGCAGCAGGGTGCTAGCCTACAGACCCTCCTCGTTCCATGGCTGGACCCTCGTCTTCCAAGGCTTTAGAAGACAAGATGGTATCACGCATGAATGGGATTTCACCCAACTCCACTCTTGCATGGAAATCCCACTAGCGCCAGGCTGGCTGGGGAGCAGAGGAGGGAAGCTGAGGTTCCCCCACGTGATGTGTACGCATAAGTGGGGCCCCCCAGCTGCATGGGGCTGCGTGGGGTTGTGTGGGGCTTCCCGGCTCCCAGGGGCTGCTTCCCGGCACCCTCCCTGGGCCCCTGGCTTTGGGGGAGCTGCGGAGGGGGGATGAAGAGGATTAGAAGGTCTCCAGCATCCCAGAAACTTGTTTTTTGATATATATTTTTAAAGGCTGCTTAATAATGTGTAAGAACCAAACTTCTTCTGTGAGTGCACGTGGGTGGAGGCTGGTTATTTTTAGGGGAATGACTAACCATCTTCAATGTTAGCGTTTCAGAAAAGAACAATGGGGTGTAAAGCATACTGAGCACTAAAGGGGCAGAGCGCCTGGTCGAATGTCGAGGCCGGCGTGCTTGGGCCACTAAGCTTTCCTGCCGCGTCCTTGCTGGCTGGTGGCTGCGCCAAGATCTGAAAGTCTGGGCCCCCAGCTGCCAGGCCAGGGCGCACACCGAGATGTCACCATCTCCCGCACAGAAGACTGGGTGACAAACAGCAAACAAAACCAGTGCCCCAAAGTCCCTCCCCATGCATTTGCCAAACGAATTTCGTGCACTTTCGGGACTGCCTGCGGCTCGGCGCACACTCACCATCTCCCTCCGGCCTTCGTCCTTCTCCTGGAGCTTCAGGTGGGCGGACACCTGCGGGGGTGCAAATCAGAATGGATGGTGGTCAGCAGGGCAGACCTCACTCTGACGTGACAGAGGACACCCGCAGAGGTCTGGGCTTCCCACCGTCCTCGGCTGAACAAGGGAGGCCCCAGGAGACCAGTCAGTGTCTGGGATGCTGCCTGTCATCTCGACGGCTTCTCTGCTACGCCCAGAGGGAAGGCAGGTGCAGGCAATGGACCGACCGGGAGACTCCAGGCGTCAGTGAAGACCACTGCTGTGGATGTGGGAAGCCACGGGCCACCTGTTAGAGCACCGACGGACCACAGTGCTCCGTAGTGCAGTGTTTACACCACAGAAATTGGTCGGAGCTAAATATAAGGACTCCAGTTTTGTTGTTGTTTTGTTTTGCTTGAGCTCCTGTTCGCTGGCACGGCACCGGGCCCCTGGCACTGCTCGGTAAGACCGCGAGCAGCCATCAGCATCCAGTAACAGCCCCGGTTCCGCTCTGCCCCCTTCTGGGGGTGGCCTTGGGGGACAAGGACAAGGGGGACAAGGACAAGGGGGACTGCTCCATTTCCTCCTGGGCGCACTTTCCAGCTGGTGAGCTGGGGAAGAGGCCAAGCCTGGGTGGCTCGCAGGGCCAGCCACCTGCCAGGCAATACCCAGGGTCACTTTGTGGTCTGCCCGGTGGTCGTGAGGGTCAGAAGCAGCACGTGGAAATGCACAGCCGTTCTGACCCGTGGCTGGGATTGGGTCCCTACGTCTGTGGCAGGACATTCAAAAGCAAAAGGCAGGATTCCCTCAAGTGAACGGTGATTTTCAAAGGCATCATAAACCTCTCAAGATCAAAACCTAATTTCATTCTGAAAATGAATTTCACAGCAGAGCCTGGTGACAGGTTGGGGACAGGCGCCAATCTTGTCTGGATAAGAAATCAGTGATCGCGCTGGAAGTCAAAGGGAAGATTCTTGGTCAAGTAACCAGGTGTTTAGTCAATAGCTGGTTGAGACGCTAAACTCTGGTCAGCGGAGAGAAGGCGATGTAGCAATTCAGGAATCAGCAAAGCTCGGATTTCCCAAATGTGCTGTTCTATTTGAACTCCTCCTGAGCTCCCAGTGCCCCGGTCAGAACGGCCATGCAGAGGCTGGATAAACTCTTAGGGGCCCCGAGCACGTGTCTGCTGGCGAGGCCCAGCCCCGTGGAGAGTTCTCCCCCTTCCAGAACACTCGGCCCCCGGGGACATGAATGAGGAGACCCCGCAGAGCAGGGTACGGGGCAGCCTGTGTACCCAACATCTTGCCCGCTGCCCTTTGCGGAGGTAGAATTCCCTGGAGTGCCCTTCAGAGGAAACGCCAGGCAGCCACTCTCCAACCCCACAGAGAGGAAGCTTCGCCCCACCAAGTCAGAAGCACAGGGCAAGACCTCTCTTGGCAGGGAAACCAAGGCTAATGCCCGTTGATTGACCAGGGCGCGAGGCAGAGCAGCTAAGAATGGGGAGGGACCTGGAGGCTGGGCTCGGCCTTTTGCAGCAGGCAAGGGGAAGGCTCACTGCCACCGTCCTGGTGACCGTGGGCCACTGCGCGCACAGGGCTGGGAGGCAGTGGTGTGCAGCAGAGGCTGGCTTCAATCCCCCCGACCCTGGCCAGCAGGGGGGCCGAGGACCAGACACTCAGGGCCCGACCCCAGGTGCCAGGTTGGGGAACTCGGGCCAAGAGCTACAAATAAGGACAGCTGATGGCCCACGGGCGGTAGGACTGTGGACACCTCCAAGTGCTCACCCACGAAGGTGGGTCCATAACCTCCTCACACATGTGGACACGTGGCCATGATTCTGCCGCCCAGAGTCTACGAGAACCCGGGGTGTTGGGAGTTTGTGCTCAATGGAGCTGTCCAAAGAGCAGGCCTGGTGTCGGAGCCCCACCTGACAGCGCGCAGGTGACCCACAAGCCCCGGCCCCACACTGGGCCCTGCTGTGTCTCACGGGGGAGAAGGGAGGCGGGCCGGCTGGGCGCAGGCCGGGCGGGGTGGGGGCTCACCATCATGGCCTCCTGCACCGTGAGGTGCGGCAGCAGCATGTCGTCCTGCATGATGTAACAGGACACCTTCCGGAAGCAGCGCAGGTCCCGGGGCAGCCCGTTGATGAGGACGGCCCCCTTCATTCCCGTCTCCCTGCAAAGCCCACACAGCACACCGTCAGCTCCTCCCGCAGGGCCTCGGGGAGGGGAGTGGCCCCTTCCCCACAGCTTCCCAGCTGGAGTGTTTATCGCAGGGACGCCAAGGGGCAGGAAGGGCTGGGGGCCCAGAAGAGCACCGGGACCCGCAGGAAGGAGCTGCGCGGAGAACGTGCCCAGGACGGAAGGGGAAGCTGTACCAAACCCGCACGTAACAGGTGCTAATGCGCAGGGGTACGCGTGCGTGCTCCCACCTGCGGCCCCAGGTCGGACGGACACCCTGGCTGCGCTGGGCTTTGTGAGACTGGCTTCCGAATGATCTCGTGAGTAGCCAAGGCTACACCAAGAGCCCCCAAAGGCCGGGACTCTGACGCCAAGGAGGTGGCCATCCGTCAGAACCAGCTCCTGAGGGCGCGGAAGGAGCAGGGCCCCGGTGCACAGGTGGCTCAGAGGAGGGGGCTGGGCCCTGCTCCTTCTCCACAGGGGAAGCTGTCCCCTCACTTGACAGGTCAGGGCACGGCGTACGCACCCCAGAGACGCCAGCCCCCCTCTCTCCCTCCCCCTCCCAGACCCACTGTGCGTCTGCGCTGCCCCACACTCTCTGGGTGCGTCATCTCAGCCCCGGGGGGGAGCCACAGGCATCCCCCTTAGGGCCTGCCTCCTGGATGTCCCAGAGCACAGAAACACCAAGGGGCTGTGGACACCAGTGAAATCACATCTGGTTTCCAGCTTCATCCCGGCCAGTACTGTGACCTTGGGCTCTTTCCTCCCGGCCGCTCTGGGAGCCAGGCTCGGGGCCCAGGCACCTCCAGGCAGCGGTCGGCAGCCCCAGGCTGCCCGAGCACCCCCAGGCCAGGCAGCGGCTGTGGGTGTGGATGTGCTGAAAGTGGGCACCCCCACCCCTGCCATGCGTCCCCATGACGCTGGGCATTGGCCTCAACCTTTCGATGTGAATGCAACAGGCAGAAACTTGTCATAGGAGAGGTTTTTAAAAACCCTGATTTGTAGTGTTGAACAGTAATTCAGAGGTCCTAAGGAAAGGGGCGATAGTCGCCTTTTTTTCCCCAGGAGACGACATTACTATTAGTATTACCAGTACTCGCTAACGTTGGCAAATGGGAGCCTGAGAGGGGAGGCCAGCCGACGCTAAGAGGGCACCTGAACGCTTGGAAAGATTCAGCTTTCCAGCCGCTCCCCCAGGAAAGACACCGGGCAGGATGTCAGGGGCTAACACAGGCCCAGGCTAGAGCACATGAGCCCCGGGCCCCAGCCTGATGGTTCTCCTGCTGCTCAGCTTATATTTTTTTTTTTAAATCTTTGTTTTCTTTATCTAGGGAGAGAGCAGAGTGCGAGGGGCAGAGGGAGAGAGAGAATCTCAGGTAGACGCCCCACTGAGCCCAGAGCCCGATGCGGGGCTCCATCTCATGACCCTGAGATCATGACCTGAGCCGAAACCAAGAGTCGGTTGCTGAGCCACCCCGGCACCCCAGCCCTCGGCCTCCTAATGCTCGACCCCGCAGGCCTCAGCAGAGTCTGTGCAGAACCTCGACAAGTGACAGGGCAGACCGAGGTGGCCTCGCTTTTCCAGGGGCTGTCCCCAGGCCAACAACGGGGCGAGAACCCCGTTCTCCGCGGCAGGTGAGCTCACCTGTATCCAGCCAGAATGTTCATGAGCGTGGACTTCCCGGCCCCGGATGGCCCCATGATGGCCACCAGCTCCCCGCTGTTGAACTTCCCAGAAATCCCTTTCAGGAGGGTCTTGTAACCTGCAGAAAGCACATCACACTCATTTCCAGCCATGGCGGGGTTCGTGTGGGCTCGACCCCCAGCAGGAGGGACAAACCCACAAGTACACTAACGACACAACCAAGGCTAAAAGCAAGGTTTTGCATGCGTGGCGTAAAATGCCGAGCTCTGAGCAAGAAAGTCACCCTCTGTGTCCTTCCTCCGGCATCTCGCGGCATGTCGGCGTCTCGTGGCTCCCTTAGCAGCCCCCAGCTCGTGTGCGCCCCCTGCAGGGCTCCGAGGCGCTTGCACGTGCGTTATCTGGCCGACGAGGAATCCACCTCATTGAGCCGCGAGGACGCAGGTGCCTCCTAGGACCCCACAGCCGGTGTGAACAGATCTTAACCCAGGGCCACGCCACCCGCCACGCTGCCTCCGCCCCCATGACGGTAAGCAAGTGCCTTTATTCGTTAAATGATTATTTCATTTATTTATAATTTATATTCATATAAATTATTCATGTAAAATGTATTCATAAATCATTATGTTGTAATTGAAATAGTAATAATTAATTAATAATTAAGAGTTTATCATTTTGCAGCCACATCAAATTGCTTTGGAATTTCTGCCAAGTCTCCCCGAGAGCTTCTTCAAAGGAAAACACTTCACGTCGCACACAGAGCCACGTTCATCTTTCTTCCAGGGGACTGTTCGATGTGCTATAAACAAAATAGAAGCAACTGGACCCACAGGTAAAGACTCCTAGTTCAGAAACATTTTCTCAGTTGCTGAGAAACATCCTCAGAGCAGACCCTCCAATGATCACAATCATGCAAAGTATTTGACCCCCCACACCCAACGGTTAAACGGGAGAGTGAAGCCCTCCATGGAGCCCCTTATTCTAGGCTTTCTCCCTGGTCACTGGCCACATGCTCCCTGCACCCCCAAACCTGCACGGGCCTGGGGAGTTCTCGCCCAGGCTCTCTACTTGTCTCTCACAGATGGGACACCTCCACACTCCGCCTGTCGCCAGGTGCCACCCCGATTTGGACAGGGAGTCCCCGAGGATAGTTTCATCAGGCAGAAAGGAGCGGAAGCAAAAGGCAGGAAGCTTGCGGCCCTGCGAGCTGCCTCATTACGGAGAGCGACAGTCGCCTGGGGAGGGCTGACAGTCGCCGGGGTGGGAAAGGGGCAGAGGAGCAATGCACGCATGCAGTGTGGAGGAGGAGCTCACATGCCTACCCCTGGGACAAAGGTGACTCGGGTCAGCAAACACACACCAGAGCCAAGGGAGACCAGTGCGGGGAGGGGGGGACCCCAAAGCACAGAGTCTGCGTCTGCCCCTTGGTGGACAGACACATGGAAAAGCTGGGGGACAGCAGTGGTTTCTCCTCTGCAAGGTCGAGCTTCTGGCAGGGGCCTTTGTCAGGCACCCCGGGGCCTGGGCCACAGGGACCTGCATGACATCACCGAGGGAGCGCTAATGCCAGGTGAGCGTCTGTTCCTTCATTCCTGGCCTCCTGGCGGTTCAGGTCAGCATCGGGGTTACTCCCGAGCAAACCCTCCCTTAGGCTGTTCTCCTGTGAACCAGGAACCGCCTGAGGGTGCAGGTGAGTCCCTGCGATGACCACGAGATGACCACCGGCCGTTTGGAAGCCAAGGGCAGTCCCCTGGCCTGGGGGCGGCCCCACACCCCAGGGTTCTGAGAGGCCCTTTCCTTCTGGGCAGAGCTCACGGGGGATCCTCTGACAGCACCCTGGGCTGTCCCTTGGTATTGGGGTACACACTGCATACCAGATAATAGCACAACTCACACAGGCTGTGATGCCCAGGGCCAGCTCGCCAGGATGTGCACCAAGGATGTGGGAGCTGTGGGGGCAGCGGGCCCTTTCAAGAGAAAAGGTGGGACCCTCGGGTGTAGCCTGTGGTCTTGCCATTTACAGCCCATGACTGGGATGGTGGGTCTGCCCATGGACCCCCATCTGGCTGCACTGATACACGGCCAGGTCACACGAGGCTCGTGAGGCTTGGGGCTTATGCCTCCAGGAGGGACGCTGGCTCCCAGCACAGCCTAAAAGGACAGGTGGCCGGCGGCGGGCTGGCCGGGAGGGGTCCTCCCGTGTGGGGCCTGCACGGGGTCAGGCAGCCGAGAAGGGGCAAGACCCGGCTCGGGGCTGCGCCTCTCTCATATCAGAAACCTGCTTTTCTTTAGAAACGACAAACACACGTTTGGGATAGAAGAATCATAGAAG
>NC_048218.1:3555492-3576806 GCF_002007445.2 Ailuropoda melanoleuca
GGCCACGCCACCCGCCACGCTGCCTCCGCCCCCATGACGGTAAGCAAGTGCCTTTATTCGTTAAATGACTATTTCATTTATTTATAATTTATATTCATATAAATTATTCATGTAAAATGTATTCATAAATCATTATGTTGTAATTGAAATAGTAATAATTAATTAATAATTAAGAGTTTATCATTTTGCAGCCACATCAAATTGCTTTGGAATTTCTGCCAAGTCTCCCCGAGAGCTTCTTCAAAGGAAAACACTTCACGTCGCACACAGAGCCACGTTCATCTTTCTTCCAGGGGACTGTTCGATGTGCTATAAACAAAATAGAAGCAACTGGACCCACAGGTAAAGACTCCTAGTTCAGAAACATTTTCTCAGTTGCTGAGAAACATCCTCAGAGCAGACCCTCCAATGATCACAATCATGCAAAGTATTTGACCCCCCACACCCAACGGTTAAACGGGAGAGTGAAGCCCTCCATGGAGCCCCTTATTCTAGGCTTTCTCCCTGGTCACTGGCCACATGCTCCCTGCACCCCCAAACCTGCACGGGCCTGGGGAGTTCTCACCCAGCTCTCTACTTGTCTCTCACAGATGGGACACCTCCACACTCCGCCTGTCGCCAGGTGCCACCCCGATTTGGACAGGGAGTCCCCGAGGATAGTTTCATCAGGCAGAAAGGAGCGGAAGCAAAAGGCAGGAAGCTTGCGGCCCTGCGAGCTGCCTCATTACGGAGAGCGACAGTCGCCTGGGGAGGGCTGACAGTCGCCGGGGTGGGAAAGGGGCAGAGGAGCAATGCACGCATGCAGTGTGGAGGAGGAGCTCACATGCCTACCCCTGGGACGAAGGTGACTCGGGTCAGCAAACACACGCCAGAGCCAAGGGAGACCAGTGCGGGGAGGGGGGGACCCCAAAGCACAGAGTCTGCGTCTGCCCCTTGGTGGACAGACACATGGAAAAGCTGGGGGACAGCAGTGGTTTCTCCTCTGCAAGGTCGAGCTTCTGGCAGGGGCCTTTGTCAGGCACCCCGGGGCCTGGGCCACAGGGACCTGCATGACATCACCGAGGGAGCGCTAATGCCAGGTGAGCGTCTGTTCCTTCATTCCTGGCCTCCTGGCGGTTCAGGTCAGCATCGGGGTTACTCCCGAGCAAACCCTCCCTTAGGCTGTTCTCCTGTGAACCAGGAACCGCCTGAGGGTGCAGGTGAGTCCCTGCGATGACCACGAGATGACCACCGGCCGTTTGGAAGCCAAGGGCAGTCCCCTGGCCTGGGGGCGGCCCCACACCCCAGGGTTCTGAGAGGCCCTTTCCTTCTGGGCAGAGCTCACGGGGGATCCTCTGACAGCACCCTGGGCTGTCCCTTGGTATTGGGGTACACACTGCATACCAGATAATAGCACAACTCACACAGGCTGTGATGCCCAGGGCCAGCTCGCCAGGATGTGCACCAAGGATGTGGGAGCTGTGGGGGCAGCGGGCCCTTTCAAGAGAAAAGGTGGGACCCTCGGGTGTAGCCTGTGGTCTTGCCATTTACAGCCCATGACTGGGATGGTGGGTCTGCCCATGGACCCCCATCTGGCTGCACTGATACACGGCCAGGTCACACGAGGCTCGTGAGGCTTGGGGCTTATGCCTCCAGGAGGGACGCTGGCTCCCAGCACAGCCTAAAAGGACAGGTGGCCGGCGGCGGGCTGGCCGGGAGGGGTCCTCCCGTGTGGGGCCTGCACGGGGTCAGGCAGCCGAGAAGGGGCAAGACCCGGCTCGGGGCTGCGCCTCTCTCATATCAGAAACCTGCTTTTCTTTAGAAACGACAAACACACGTTTGGGATAGAAGAATCATAGAAGCGACAGTGGCGACAACTGGAGAAGTCTGTCCTACTTCGGACCCGCAGTGGTCCACGTGCACACTTGGAGTGGGGACCTCGGTCTGGAGCTGGGGGACTGGGAACCCCCTTAGAGTGGGGTTTGTGGGTGTCCCACATGTGCACAACTCTGTCTTTATGTAACAAAACTGTCCTTGTCTGCAGAGCCTTGCACGTGTCCCTCACAGAAATACGAAGTGGAGGGGAGGCGTCCCAAGCCCCGGCCCTACCTCCCACCCAGGAGCTCCACCCAGCCCCGTTCTGGGCACCGTGGAGGGGCCGCCTGCCTCCTCCTCCGCGCTCCGCAGACACTCGTTGACACGAACGCTGGTCCTGCTGCTTCCGATGGGGGTCGGGATGCGCGGGGGATCCCGGGAACAGAAACCACAGAGGGGCAGGGCCACGCAATGCCCATCAGCCCCCCGCAGGGTGCAGGCAGCCCGTCTCTAACACAGCCAGGCCAAAGCCAGAGCAAAACCCAGACAGGAGGGGAGAGGAGAGGAGAGGAGAGGAGAGGAGAGGGGAGGAGAGGAGAGACAAAGACAGAGAGGACAGTGCCCTGGTCCCTCACCGGCACGGGAACCCTGCTCAGACACTGGTCTTTCCATCTCAGAGGACGCTGGCAAGGCGCTGGCACTGGGACCCAGGTTAGCACACAGTGCTTTAGAGGGACACGGTGTCAGTCACACCTACAAGGTTCAGGGGACACACAGCAGCACAACTTCAGTTGAGTGGGGGGCACACAGACGTCTCCTTTTGTAGAAAGGAGCCATTGAAGGAGAAGCTGGGAGAACAGCTCTGCTCTTGGGCAAGTGCCAGCCCTGGGTGCACAGGCCCAGGGTGAGCCCGGCCCCAACATTGCCCACATCTTCCCGTTCAGGCCTCGCGGCAAGCCGAGCACTAGCTTCCTCTCCGTAGTTTGCAGCTCGGGAAGCTGCCTTCGGTCCGCCACCCATGAACACTGCCCAGACAATGGGAAGACATGACACACCTTTCCTCCCCAAAAGACGAAATCGCCCCTCGCCAAGGATGCCCCCGGCTCATGTTCCGGAAGCTAAGGCCAAAACCCCCTGCGTGGATCCGAAGAGCTCTGAGCGGGTCAAACCCTCCCTTACCCTTCGGCTTCTTCATTCTGTAAATGCCCTTGAGTTAAAAGCGAAGCTTCTTGCCAGGGTGAGGGAGGGGTTCTGTCACTGGGGGGGCACCCAAGCCCGGCCTCTGTTCCAGACCCCTGGGTGCATGAGGCAGGGCGTGCCTCCTCTGACCAAACGGAGACTCCCTGAGGCCACAGGCTCTAGACACGCCTCCCGCCACCTGTCCCCAGCCAGCTGCACCAGAACCGCATTCGGCAGACAAGTTTCGGAGCGGCTCCTTGCGGGCAGCACCGGCAAACCGGGGCCTGCCGTCTGAGCCCTTGGGGATCCGTCAGGCCCCCAATCCTGGTTACCTGCAGGAAAGAATCAGCAGCCTGTTCCACAAACTCCAGCAAGAGACTCGCTCGCTTGGTTTGGTTTCTTTCCCAGCTGCGGCTTTAGAAGCGGCGGCTGTCTGGAGGGGTCCCAGGGTCGGTCAGCCCCCAGGTCTGGTTTCAGAGCCGCACCAGGCGAAGGCGAGCGGTCTCCCTGCGCCGGGCTGGGTGGCCAAGGGGAGCGGCAGGAGCCCCGGGAGAGGAGAGCAGACCCCTCTGGGGGCAAGCAAGCCACAAATGTAACTGTGGACAGACCACCGTGGTGCGTGGAGCCCCGCAGGGAGGGCCACAGAGGGGCCACCATCCAGGGTTGGTTCCCTCACTGAAGACGTTGCCCAGGGGGCTGCACCACGCAGAANAATTCCTTTGGCTTAAACGTGGCATGTATTTTCTTCTCTAAGAGAAAATACGATAGTCCCTGTCAACAAAAAAAGTGATATTTCGAAAAACCAAGATGTTCTGTGTCACAATACTCGTCTATCGGGCGAGCCATGACCTCGGTCCCCCATTGGTGGGTGGGTATAGGGTCAGGCACTCACACGTGAGAACGGTGGGCATGAGGGCCGCAAACATGAGGAACAGCATGGAGAAGAAGAGGAAGCCGGAGTTACTCAGGACCTTCTTGGCTTCGTTCCCAATCCCCAGGTACAGCAGGCCGATGAGGAGCCCGATTCCAATGTGAGACGTGATTCGCAGGTGCGTCAGGACCTGGGGGAAGATGCAGCTCTCGCTGATGGGCATGGGGGTCGGGCAAAGACTGCGAGGCCAAGGCCTTCGGAGGCATCAGGCCCCGATTTCTCCTCCAGAAAAACAAGCCCCAACCCCCCCCCACACACACACAGACACACACACACACAGAGGCACACAGAGACACACACAGACACACAGACACACACACACAGAGTCATACAGACACACACAGACACAGAGTCATACAGACAGACACACACACACAGAAACACACACACACACACATACACACACAGACACACAGTTTACTGTCACACAGAGACACACACAGAGACCCACACAGGCAGTAGGCCACACATACACACAGACACACAGCAGCTTGCTGCTGTTAAAACAGAAGCACTTGCTGTCCTCTGTTAAATCACCTTCACGAATGGCGCGAAGGGCAGTCTGCCTTCAGAGGAGGGGACAGTGCTGGGAGGGGCAGAGAATGGATACAGCTGAGGCCCCTCCCCGGAGTGCTCTAGCCTGGGCAGCGACAAGGCCCCCAGCGGTCAAAGCAGTCCCAGAGGCCCCACTGGGCACTCAGCTCTCCTCAGCAGGGAGCCTGCCAGATTGTCCACTGTGATGGGTGGACAGAATCATGGCTCCCAGGCTCTCACCACCTCCTGCCCAACCGGGCTCTGTGCACCTGCCGGTGCCCTGTGCCCCAGGGCCTCCTTCAGAGACGGGCACACTCCCACTTGGGCTTGGCCAGAGGAATGCGAGCACAAGAGAGGATCTGCCACCTCCAGTGGGAACTTTTACAGGCTGCCCTCATCGTGTTCCAGAAAAGGAGCCATGTCTCCATTCTGGGTCCCAGGATGAGACATGTAGGGTGGGGCCACCAGCCACAGCCACCAACACATGACCGCAGCGCAACCTGCGTATTTCCTGTCTAGCCACTGGGGAGTGTTTGTCACGGCAGCATCGCGGAGGGAAAGCTGACCCATGCAAATGCAGGGAAAACAGCCTGAGAGCTCAGTCAGGATGAACTAACAGGGAAGTGACCCCGCAGCCCCCTCTGCCCTCAGAGACGTTGGCCAACAGCCTTACCGAATCCCTCATGATACTGAGGAAGGTCCGCTTGAAGAGGATGCAGAACTGGGTGAGGCAGCTGGCCGAGAAGCTGTGGCATCCCTCCATGGAGGTGGAATCCTGCGGGCACACACAGGACCGGGGGGACGTGAGCCGCCAGCCCCGGACGCAGCTCCCCTTGGCTGAGGAAGAGCCCCCATGCGGCAGGGTGCAAGGCGCAGCATGCAGCCGTCCCGCGGGGGGCCGGAGCTTTGCATTACCTTTCTCCACCCCTTCAATCGTTTTGCCTGCTTTACCTCTTCAGAGGGCCGGTGCCAAAGAAAAGGGTTCACCTCGGCATCCCCCCCAGGCTCTCTCCTGTGGTCAGAGTCACACATGCCCTCCCGGACGGCTCTCACCAGGCGGCCGTTCTGATCGCCGTATTCGCCGGATGCGACCTCCATGACTGTGGGAGACACAGACGGGTCAACTCCAGGCCCCCCTGGGGAGGAGCCCCCGTCGCTAACATGAGCCCAGGCCTTGTTCATTTTGCAACGATACAGCCATGAGCCTCGCAGGAGTACTTTTAATGGATTATATGGATGCTGCATGATATGATAAGCTCATTCTGCAACCAATATTTCGTCAGCTCTAAAATCCCCAGCAAGGCCATGTATCATGTCAGGATCCTAGAAATGCAAATTCAGATGGTGATGCCAGGGAGCCTGGGGGGTAACCAGCTTGTGCGTCTATTAACTTATTCACCCAGTGATGGTTCCTGAATGCCTGCCTCGGGCATTCAAGCCCCAGGATTGGAGGCAAGGGATGAGCAGGACGGGGCTTGCGTGTCCCTCTGGGCTCCACAGGGAGCGGGAGCGATGGGCGCAGAGACAGAGCTTCAGCACCATGGAGAGGGGCCCAGAGCCACAGGCCAGCTTGGGACTGTCGGCCCCACCTCCTGATCCCCAGGGAGCGTGTCCTCCAGACCCCGTCTCTGGATCCCACGGCCTCTCTGCGGCCCCTGGTTCCACACCCCACACGACTGCCGCTCCTTCCCACCACGACCTGCAATCTCCCATGCCTCCTTCCCACGGCCCCTCCCCTCACTAACATCCTTGCTGAAACCCAAAGTCACCGGCCTCGATTTTTTTGGCCCTGCCCTCAGGCCACAGCAGCTATC
The DNA here is from genome assembly GCF_002007445.2 of Ailuropoda melanoleuca. Taxonomy (NCBI): domain Eukaryota; kingdom Metazoa; phylum Chordata; class Mammalia; order Carnivora; family Ursidae; genus Ailuropoda; species Ailuropoda melanoleuca. The sequence goes on from NC_048218.1 coordinate 3,561,745, forward strand.
TGCTTTCCCCCAGCCCTCCTAGAGCCTGTCATAAACCAGGACATGCTGCCACAAGAGAACATCGTCATCGGTGATGCCACCTGAGCCCAGCGTGGCCGGCTCACCTGCTCACTCACACCCCATGCTCCACCATGCTCCACATGGCCACTCTCCCCTCCCCTCCCACCCTCTCTCCGGTGACGCAGAGGGAAGAGAAGCTGCCAGAAGGGAATACTCTCACTTTCCTGAGACCTTCCCACAGTCCCATGTGCCCGGTTTCCTACCCCCTAGGTTTTCTCCTCTTTGCAAGCTCTGGACTTCCACACTCTGCCCCTGCTCAGTGGCCCCTGCCCCCACCTGCTTTCTCTCTCTGGGGAACAAGTGTATGATGACCACTGGCTCCATCCACTGCCTTCACAACACACCGAAGCCTTTCTTTAGGTGAGACTTCCCTCTCCCTCGGCCCCTTCCTGTCCACTATGTGCCCCCTCTCTGTCATGACCCACATCTCAGAAGATAGAGCCTGGCCTGGGAACCGTGTTCTCATGGAACACAATTTGGGGGATGATGATGTAGAGATATGGAATCCCAGCAGTGCTGTGGCCAGCTGCTTGGGGGAGAAACATCTGGATGAGAAAGGCTGATGGCTGGGACAGAGAAGGCATGCATTAGATTGAGAGGGTCCCCCCCATTCATGTCCACCTGGAACCTCAGAATGTGGCTGTATTTGGAAAATGCTCTTTGCAGATATAATTAGTTATGGATCTTGAGATGAAATCATCCTGGATTTCGGGTGGGCCCTGAGTCCCATGACTGGTGTCCTTGCAAGAGGAGGAGAGGACATCCAGAGACACCGAGAAAAAAAAGCCATGCAAGGACAAGGGCAGAGACTGGAGAGGCCCAGCCACCAGCCCAGGAATGCTGGAGCCTCCAGGAGATGGAATGGCAGGAAGGACCCTCTCCTGGAGCACTCTGAGGCAACACGGCCCTGCCCACACCTTGTCTTCCAGCCCCAGCACTGCGAGAGGATGAATTTCTGCTGTTTTAGGCCAACCAGCCTATGGGGCTTCCTTGCAGCAGCCATGGGCAGGCAGAATATGCTGGCCAAGACTCGACCCCAGCACAGGGGCTGAGGTGGGGGAACACGACTGGGTGGGGGGTGTCAAGCACTTGGCAGTCTAGTAAATATGAAGCTTGAGAGAAAGAGAAGGCAAGAGGGATGCCAGGCTCCCTGGCTTGCAGAGCTGGATGGAGGAGGAGAATTGGTTTTGGAGACACGGCCTGGAGAGGCTGTGTGGCTTGCTGACAGGTGTGTGGGGTATGGTGTGGAGGAGACGTGCTGGGCCCAGAGCCCCAGCAGGTGGGGAGAAAGTGATGGCCACAGCAGCGGCATCAACGTCCTGGAGGGCATGGCCAGGGGAGGTGCCTGGGAGCAACTCCAGCATGCAGGTGTGGGCTCCTGCCTCTCAAGGGCCGAGACATGGCGCACTGGGCTGCCAACCCTGGGACCACCAACTCAGGAGACGGAGCTAAGACCATCAACTTGGTCTCTGGACTCTGAGCATCCCCTTTTTTGTTCTGTTTGGTGGAAATTTAAATCCACATTTTAACACATCAGTTCATCAATGTAAAAGGGTCATTTTTTATTTTTAAAGGTTATTTATATTCAGAAATACCTTCCTTTAAATCAGATACCCAATAGGGCAAAGCATTAGGAAACATGGCTCCTAGCCACAGCATCCTTGTTCTAGTTCCCAGATATCTTCTCTGGAAGAAAGAAAACTCTTATCTGTTCTTAGAAGTGCCACCACAGGATGGGAGTTGAGCCATATGTGGATTTAAGGAATTCCAGATTTGGGGGCTTCAGGTAAATGCAGAAACCCACTGAGAGTGGAAAACAGCCCCTTTCTTTCCCCTCCAGCGGGTCAAGGCTCTACTTACCAAAGTCAGCTGGGTTGTGATAGGTTGGGCAGTTCAGACCTAAATCCCTCAAGTATGGTACGAGATTTGAGACTTTTCCCCGGTACACACATTGTCCTTGACTGAGGACGTAAAGCTGGAAAAAAGTAAGGAGAGGGAGAACATCAACCTCGTCCTCCTTTGTAAAGCAACAGGAGCTGCCAATCCATCGACCCCTCGATCCATCACCCATTCAACCTTCTACCCACCCACCTACCCAATCATCTACACATGCATCCACTACCCACCCATCCACCCACCCACCCATTTACCTATCCATCCATCCACCCTCCCATTTACCTACCCACCCACCCATCCATCCACCCTCCCATTTACCTATCCATACACCCATCCATCCACCACCCATTCAACCTTCCATCCAACCATCCATCTTTCCATCCACCCACCCACTCATCCATCCATCCATCCACTACCCATTCAACCTTTTATCCATCCACCCACCCACCCATTTACCTATCCATCCATCCATCCATTACCCATTCAACCCTCCATCCATCCATCTTTCCATCCATTCACCCACCCACCTACCCAACCACCCATCCATCAATCAATTTCTCTCTCTTTCAGGAGAGTTTTATATTACCTCCCTAAAATGCTGAAGTTTAAAGGGAACTTTAAGTCAGGGAAGATATCATATGGACATGTATTACTTTATTATATTGCTTTTCTTTCCCCTCACACCAACCACCTGCTAGGAAAAATCTTGAAGCTGTACACATTTCATCCCTGGGCCTTTTTTTTTTCTTACAATATCAAAACCTACAATTTATAAAAGAAATGATGTTGTACACATATGATAACCTGCCATTCAATTCTGTAAAACAAGCGTTCTCCATTGTTACAGGGGTGAGGGTGGAAAAGCTTTAGCAATGTCAGACCCCTCGGCTGGATATCAGCTCCAGAGGGAGAATACCGGCCAGCTCCTTCTACCCTCTCCCGCCCTGCGACCTCAGCTGCTTATGACTCCAGAGTCTTATGAAACGTAACACTTAAGGCCACTCAAAAATGAAGACACCCCCAGGAACTGCCAGGAAACTGTGAGTCCCTGGGATTTGGTGTCACCTGGGCTATCACCACATGTACCTGGTCGAAGAGTTCAAAGAGCTTGGCGCTGGGCTGGTGGATGGTACAGATGATGGACCGCCCTCCTTGCGCCAGCCCTTTCATCAGGGAGACCACCTGGAAGCAGGAGGCGCTGTCCAGGCCACTGTAAGGCAAGGGGCACTGTGAAATGCCTGTGGGACCCCCCAAACCATACTCCGCATTCATAGCACAGTGGGGAGCTCCATCCTGCAAACCTGAGCCCCTCATATCTTCTAGAGTCAGACAGGGAGGGGGGGAGTCAGGTCTCTGCTTGGGACCCCAGGATAGGAGAAAAAGATGGGCAGGCAGAGCACATGCTTCCCCCTTCTGAGGTGACTCTAGGGGCTCCTGCAAAAACTGCTGGTAGAGAGGGCAGGGCTCTTCCCTCCGCTGTTCTTGATTACCTGGTGGGCTCATCGAAGAACATGACGGGAGGATTGTTCACCAGCTCCAGGGCAATGGCCAGGCGCTTCCGCTGGCCGCCAGAGAGGCTTCCAGTCCGTGTGTTGGCACAAGACAACAAGCCCAGAGCTGTCAGGATCTCCTTGACCTGGGGGAGCAGCAGAGCCAGAGCTGCCATCAGGGACTGCCTGCCACGCCTCCTCACCTCCAGGCCCATCTGGAAATGCCTGGGCCTCCCCCAACCCCCTCGTGGACACACGGATGGGGCTGCATATCAGGGCCCATCCCAGGCTGCCCGTTGCCAAGGGGGCAGGTGCCTTTCCAAGTCTGAGGTCCTGGTTTGGGCCCAGGAGGCTGGGGAGCAGTGCTGGAGCCAGGCCCGTTGGGCCCATTCTGCCTCCTGCTGGTGACCTGGCAGGCTCCCACGCTTGTAAGCCTTGCTCAGGCCCGGGAAGGTGCTCCATCACCAAGTGCAGAACGGGGGGATCGGCACACACACAGCCAGCGGCTGATCAAGTGTCTGAGCAGCACAAAGGGGAGGGCCATCGTGACGGCGACATGGGAGAGCAATGACAGCATGCGGCGTAAAGCTTGGCACAGAGGAGGTCTTGTATTCACCAGCAGCTATCAACGGCACTCTGAGCAGGGCCCACGGCTCCCGCAGACCCACGCCATGCTGGCCAGGCCTCTCAGGAAGAAGGAAAGCCTCCCGTTGGCAGTCATCATGGAGAACCAGGGCTCTGATGGGGCAGTAAGGCCAGGAAATGGCTTGACGCAGTCACTCCTTCCACGGGGGCCCTGCCCATGTCCCTCTCCAGGAAGCAGGCCGGGCACCGGGATATAAACAGTCCACTGTGACTAGGCCTCCATGTCCACTCCAGATCACTGATCCAGTATTGACTCGGGGAACAGGAGTCAGCAGACTTGAGTGCGGTGTTCAGGTGTCTTCCTGGAAGCAGGCCCTGGGACGGTGGGGGTCTGTGGTCACCTACCCCTCCTCCACCCCAGGCTCACCTCCCAGGGCCAGCCCTCCTGGAGTTTCCATGAGAATGCACCAGGCCACCATCCCGGCTCCTGGTGGCGGACCCCAGTCTAGTGGCTTCTGCAGGGAGATGAGGTCATCCAGAAGGTGAAGGAACTCACAGAAAAGAAAGTTTCCACTCCAGCTCTTGAGTTACTGACAAAATGCAGCCTGGGTGACAGGCTGAGCCAGGGCACTACTGTCCCAGAGGTCAGGAGGCAGTCGGGTCAGGCGGACCTGGGTCCGAATCCCACGAGGCTTTTTCCTTGCTGATCTGTAAACCCAACCCGCTGCCCTTCTCGAATACACTGCATTTGAGGGATCACAATCAGGAAAGAAGGTCAGCGAGGTTGTCCAGGAAGGGCCATGAGGCAGGGCAGGTGGGGAGGGTTCTCTGGCATGGCTTTCTTCCCCTGCAGCCAGCATCTGTTGGCTTTCCCAGGGCCACCAAGCTTCTACGGCCTTCTGCCGAACTTGCCGAACGAAGTCACTCCGGTCACTCCAGGCTCACCTTTGGGGCCCCCCACGGCATGGCACATGCCATTCCCTTCCACCATCTGTCCTCACAGAGCTCCCTCCCTGTGGCCGGGTGTGCCCCGCCCCTCGTGCCCTCGGCTGCCATGGACAGGCTGGAGGTGGAGGCAAATGTCGATGCCGGCCCTTCCCCTGTCCCGTCCAGCCTGTTTCCCCAGCGCCCTCTCGAGAGGGATTCTCTGCAGGTTGGTTTTGCAGTAGAACTAGTCAGAAAGAACTTGTCCCAGCCCTGGGAGATCTCGCCCCAAACAAGCCCCTTGCTGGGAACCCTCGAGGGCTGAGGCTGCTTTTCTGGGAACCAAGGAAGGCTGTGGATGACACATTCCATTACCTACTAGAACATTCCATTCTATTGTTTCCACAAAACACAAACAACTGCAGCCTAGGTTCGAGGGAAATGAGTCAGGGCAGGCACTGGGCTGCTCTTTCATCCTTGAAATAACCACACAGTCCTGCGGATGCTCTCTTGGGAGAGGCAGCCCCTACACTTGGCCGGACTGGAATGGGCGCTTCCGGTGAGACGCGTGTGTGGGACCCGAGAGCAGCTCCAGACCCCACAGGGATGGCTCGGCGCCTTGCTCAATCCAGCAGCAGACGAATCTGGACAGGGGCAAGGCTCCCGCTCCCACAGGAGGACTCAGTCACACAGTCGGCAGAGAAGACCCTTGCCGACACCATGTCTTTGCTCTTGTAAACCCAGCTGAGAGCAGCATGCGGGTGTCCTCATGTCCGCGTCTCAGGCCAGCATATGGAGGACGTGCACGTGGGTCTGGCCCACCGGAGACACCTCCTTGCCCTACCAAGAAGGCAGTCTCGCCCATCCCTTCCGCTAGAGCGGGTAGAATGGGCTCCCGTGGCCCTCCCCCAAGACCCTGACCAGCCACCCGATGGCGTGGTCCCCACACCTGCCACGTCTCTGTTCTGGGTTCCAGTAATCCATTTCATCCCTTTGGACCTCAGAATGAAAGCTCCCCAGGCAGCACCCCAACGGCACAGGGGTCGTGCGCCCTCTCCCGCCTGCACAGGGCAGCTGACCCCCAACTCCTGGGCTGATCCTGAGGTTTCTGGAAGGTGGCAGCCGGGTTGGGGGGCCGCAGGAGAGAGGGGATGCCCCAGCGATGCCCGGCATTGTCCTCATGACACGTGTACGTCATATTAACTATTATGCGCTGCAGGAAAGGGAACGGATGCAGTAAATAGAATCGCTATTAATAGTTCTTGACATCGTTCTGATTTACAGCAAACGTGAGGGGCAAGTTGCAGCAGGGTGCTAGCCTACAGACCCTCCTCGTTCCATGGCTGGACCCTCATCTTCCAAGGCTTTAGAAGACAAGATGGTATCACGCATGAATGGGATTTCACCCAACTCCACTCTTGCATGGAAATCCCACTAGCGCCAGGCTGGCTGGGGAGCAGAGGAGGGAAGCTGAGGTTCCCCCACGTGATGTGTACGCATAAGTGGGGCCCCCCAGCTGCATGGGGCTGCGTGGGGTTGTGTGGGGCTTCCCGGCTCCCAGGGGCTGCTTCCTGGCACCCTCCCTGGGCCCCTGGCTTTGGGGGAGCTGTGGAGGGGGGATGAAGAGGATTAGAAGGTCTCCAGCATCCCAGAAACTTGTTTTTGATATATATTTTTAAAGGCTGCTTAATAATGTGTAAGAACCAAACTTCTTCTGTGAGTGCACGTGGGTGGAGGCTGGTTATTTTTAGGGGAATGACTAACCATCTTCAATGTTAGCGTTTCAGAAAAGAACAATGGGGTGTAAAGCATACTGAGCACTAAAGGGGCAGAGCGCCTGGTCGAATGTCGAGGCCGGCGTGCTCGGGCCACTAAGCTTTCCTGCCGCGTCCTTGCTGGCTGGTGGCTGCGCCAAGATCTGAAAGTCTGGGCCCCCAGCTGCCAGGCCAGGGCGCACACCGAGATGTCACCATCTCCCGCACAGAAGACTGGGTGACAAACAGCAAACAAAACCAGTGCCCCAAAGTCCCTCCCCATGCATTTGCCAAACGAATTTCGTGCACTTTCGGGACTGCCTGCGGCTCGGCGCACACTCACCATCTCCCTCCGGCCTTCGTCCTTCTCCTGGAGCTTCAGGTGGGCGGACACCTGCGGGGGTGCAAATCAGAATGGATGGTGGTCAGCAGGGCAGACCTCACTCTGACGTGACAGAGGACACCCGCAGAGGTCTGGGCTTCCCACCCTCCTCGGCTGAACAAGGGAGGCCCCAGGAGACCAGTCAGTGTCTGGGATGCTGCCTGTCATCTCGACAGCTTCTCTGCTACACCCAGAGGGAAGGCAGGTGCAGGCAACGGACCGACCGGGAGACTCCAGGCGTCAGTGAAGACCACTGCTGTGGATGTGGGAAGCCACGGGCCACCTGTTAGAGCACCGACGGACCACAGTGCTCCGTAGTGCAGTGTTTACACCACAGAAATTGGTCGGAGCTAAATATAAGGACTCCAGTTTTGTTGTTGTTTTGTTTTGCTTGAGCTCCTGTTCGCTGGCACGGCACCGGGCCCCTGGCACTGCTCGGTAAGACCGCGAGCAGCCATCAGCATCCAGTAACAGCCCCGGTTCCGCTCTGCCCCCTTCTGGGGGTGGCCTTGGGGGACAAGGACAAGGGGGACAAGGACAAGGGGGACTGCTCCATTTCCTCCTGGGCGCACTTTCCAGCTGGTGAGCTGGGGAAGAGGCCAAGCCTGGGTGGCTCGCAGGGCCAGCCACCTGCCAGGCAATACCCAGGGTCACTTTGTGGTCTGCCCGGTGGTCGTGAGGGTCAGAAGCAGCACGTGGAAATGCACAGCCGTTCTGACCCGTGGCTGGGATTGGGTCCCTACGTCTGTGGCAGGACATTCAAAAGCAAAAGGCAGGATTCCCTCAAGTGAACGGTGATTTTCAAAGGCATCATAAACCTCTCAAGATCAAAACCTAATTTCATTCTGAAAATGAATTTCACAGCAGAGCCTGGTGACAGGTTGGGGACAGGCGCCAATCTTGTCTGGATAAGAAATCAGTGATTGCGCTGGAAGTCAAAGGGAAGATTCTTGGTCAAGTAACCAGGTGTTTAGTCAATAGCTGGTTGAGACGCTAAACTCTGGTCAGCGGAGAGAAGGCGATGTAGCAATTCAGGAATCAGCAAAGCTCGGATTTCCCAAATGTGCTGTTCTATTTGAACTCCTCCTGAGCTCCCGGTGCCCCGGTCAGAACGGCCATGCAGAGGCTGGATAAACTCTTAGGGGCCCCGAGCACGTGTCTGCTGGCGAGGCCCAGCCCCGTGGAGAGTTCTCCCCCTTCCAGAACACTTGGCCCCCGGGGACATGAATGAGGAGACCCCGCAGAGCAGGGTACGGGGCAGCCTGCGTACCCAACATCTTGCCCACTGCCCTTTGCGGAGGTAGAATTCCCTGGAGTGCCCTTCAGAGGAAATGCCAGGCAGCCACTCTCCAACCCCACAGAGAGGAAGCTTTGCCCCACCAAGTCAGAAGCACAGGGCAAGACCTCTCTTGGCAGGGAAACCAAGGCTAATGCCCGTTGATTGACCAGGGCGCGAGGCAGAGCAGCTAAGAATGGGGAGGGACCTGGAGGCTGGGCTCGGCCTTTTGCAGCAGGCAAGGGGAAGGCTCACTGCCACCGTCCTGGTGACCGTGGGCCACTGCGCGCACAGGGCTGGGAGGCAGTGGTGTGCAGCAGAGGCTGGCTTCAATCCCCCCGACCCTGGCCAGCAGGGGGGCCGAGGACCAGACACTCAGGGCCCGACCCCAGGTGCCAGGTTGGGGAACTCGGGCCAAGAGCTACAAATAAGGACAGCTGATGGCCCACGGGCGGTAGGACTGTGGACACCTCCAAGTGCTCACCCACGAAGGTGGGTCCATAACCTCCTCACACATGTGGACACGTGGCCATGATTCTGCCGCCCAGAGTCTACGAGAACCCGGGGTGTTGGGAGTTTGTGCTCAATGGAGCTGTCCAAAGAGCAGGCCTGGTGTCGGAGCCCCACCTGACAGCGCGCAGGTGACCCACAAGCCCCGGCCCCACACTGGGCCCTGCTGTGTCTCACGGGGGAGAAGGGAGGCGGGCCGGCTGGGCGCAGGCCGGGCGGGGTGGGGGCTCACCATCATGGCCTCCTGCACCGTGAGGTGCGGCAGCAGCATGTCGTCCTGCATGATGTAACAGGACACCTTCCGGAAGCAGCGCAGGTCCCGGGGCAGCCCGTTGATGAGGACGGCCCCCTTCATTCCCGTCTCCCTGCAAAGCCCACACAGCACACCGTCAGCTCCTCCCGCAGGGCCTCGGGGAGGGGAGTGGCCCCTTCCCCACAGCTTCCCAGCTGGAGTGTTTATCGCAGGGACGCCAAGGGGCAGGAAGGGCTGGGGGCCCAGAAGAGCACCGGGACCCGCAGGAAGGAGCTGCGCGGAGAACGTGCCCAGGACGGAAGGGGAAGCTGTACCAAACCCGCACGTAACAGGTGCTAATGCGCAGGGGTACGCGTGCGTGCTCCCACCTGCGGCCCCAGGTCGGACGGACACCCTGGCTGCGCTGGGCTTTGTGAGACTGGCTTCCGAATGATCTCGTGAGTAGCCAAGGCTACACCAAGAGCCCCCAAAGGCCGGGACTCTGACGCCAAGGAGGTGGCCATCCGTCAGAACCAGCTCCTGAGGGCGCGGAAGGAGCAGGGCCCCGGTGCACAGGTGGCTCAGAGGAGGGGGCTGGGCCCTGCTCCTTCTCCACAGGGGAAGCTGTCCCCTCACTTGACAGGTCAGGGCACGGCGTACGCACCCCAGAGACGCCAGCCCCCCTCTCTCCCTCCCCCTCCCAGACCCACTGTGCGTCTGCGCTGCCCCACACTCTCTGGGTGCGTCATCTCAGCCCCGGGGGGGAGCCACAGGCATCCCCCTTAGGGCCTGCCTCCTGGATGTCCCAGAGCACAGAAACACCAAGGGGCTGTGGACACCAGTGAAATCACATCTGGTTTCCAGCTTCATCCCGGCCAGTACTGTGACCTTGGGCTCTTTCCTCCCGGCCGCTCTGGGAGCCAGGCTCGGGGCCCAGGCACCTCCAGGCAGCGGTCGGCAGCCCCAGGCTGCCCGAGCACCCCCAGGCCAGGCAGCGGCTGTGGGTGTGGATGTGCTGAAAGTGGGCACCCCCACCCCTGCCATGCGTCCCCATGACGCTGGGCATTGGCCTCAACCTTTCGATGTGAATGCAACAGGCAGAAACTTGTCATAGGAGAGGTTTTTAAAAACCCTGATTTGTAGTGTTGAACAGTAATTCAGAGGTCCTAAGGAAAGGGGCGATAGTCGCCTTTTTTTCCCCAGGAGACGACATTACTATTAGTATTACCAGTACTCGCTAACGTTGGCAAATGGGAGCCTGAGAGGGGAGGCCAGCCGACGCTAAGAGGGCACCTGAACGCTTGGAAAGATTCAGCTTTCCAGCCGCTCCCCCAGGAAAGACACCGGGCAGGATGTCAGGGGCTAACACAGGCCCAGGCTAGAGCACATGAGCCCCGGGCCCCAGCCTGATGGTTCTCCTGCTGCTCAGCTTATATTTTTTTTTTTAAATCTTTGTTTTCTTTATCTAGGGAGAGAGCAGAGTGCGAGGGGCAGAGGGAGAGAGAGAATCTCAGGTAGACGCCCCACTGAGCCCAGAGCCCGATGCGGGGCTCCATCTCATGACCCTGAGATCATGACCTGAGCCGAAACCAAGAGTCGGTTGCTGAGCCACCCCGGCACCCCAGCCCTCGGCCTCCTAATGCTCGACCCCGCAGGCCTCAGCAGAGTCTGTGCAGAACCTCGACAAGTGACAGGGCAGACCAAGGTGGCCTCGCTTTTCCAGGGGCTGTCCCCAGGCCAACAACGGGGCGAGAACCCCGTTCTCCGCGGCAGGTGAGCTCACCTGTATCCAGCCAGAATGTTCATGAGCGTGGACTTCCCGGCCCCGGATGGCCCCATGATGGCCACCAGCTCCCCGCTGTTGAACTTCCCAGAAATCCCTTTCAGGAGGGTCTTGTAACCTGCAGAAAGCACATCACACTCATTTCCAGCCATGGCGGGGTTCGTGTGGGCTCGACCCCCAGCAGGAGGGACAAACCCACAAGTACACTAACGACACAACCAAGGCTAAAAGCAAGGTTTTGCATGCGTGGCGTAAAATGCCGAGCTCTGAGCAAGAAAGTCACCCTCTGTGTCCTTCCTCCGGCATCTCGCGGCATGTCGGCGTCTCGTGGCTCCCTTAGCAGCCCCCAGCTCGTGTGCGCCCCCTGCAGGGCTCCGAGGCGCTTGCACGTGCGTTATCTGGCCGACGAGGAATCCACCTCATTGCGCCGCGAGGACGCAGGTGCCTCCTAGGACCCCACAGCCGGTGTGAACAGATCTTAACCCAGGGCCACGCCACCCGCCACGCTGCCTCCGCCCCCATGACGGTAAGCAAGTGCCTTTATTCGTTAAATGACTATTTCATTTATTTATAATTTATATTCATATAAATTATTCATGTAAAATGTATTCATAAATCATTATGTTGTAATTGAAATAGTAATAATTAATTAATAATTAAGAGTTTATCATTTTGCAGCCACATCAAATTGCTTTGGAATTTCTGCCAAGTCTCCCCGAGAGCTTCTTCAAAGGAAAACACTTCACGTCGCACACAGAGCCACGTTCATCTTTCTTCCAGGGGACTGTTCGATGTGCTATAAACAAAATAGAAGCAACTGGACCCACAGGTAAAGACTCCTAGTTCAGAAACATTTTCTCAGTTGCTGAGAAACATCCTCAGAGCAGACCCTCCAATGATCACAATCATGCAAAGTATTTGACCCCCCACACCCAACGGTTAAACGGGAGAGTGAAGCCCTCCATGGAGCCCCTTATTCTAGGCTTTCTCCCTGGTCACTGGCCACATGCTCCCTGCACCCCCAAACCTGCACGGGCCTGGGGAGTTCTCACCCAGCTCTCTACTTGTCTCTCACAGATGGGACACCTCCACACTCCGCCTGTCGCCAGGTGCCACCCCGATTTGGACAGGGAGTCCCCGAGGATAGTTTCATCAGGCAGAAAGGAGCGGAAGCAAAAGGCAGGAAGCTTGCGGCCCTGCGAGCTGCCTCATTACGGAGAGCGACAGTCGCCTGGGGAGGGCTGACAGTCGCCGGGGTGGGAAAGGGGCAGAGGAGCAATGCACGCATGCAGTGTGGAGGAGGAGCTCACATGCCTACCCCTGGGACAAAGGTGACTCGGGTCAGCAAACACACACCAGAGCCAAGGGAGACCAGTGCGGGGAGGGGGGGACCCCAAAGCACAGAGTCTGCGTCTGCCCCTTGGTGGACAGACACATGGAAAAGCTGGGGGACAGCAGTGGTTTCTCCTCTGCAAGGTCGAGCTTCTGGCAGGGGCCTTTGTCAGGCACCCCGGGGCCTGGGCCACAGGGACCTGCATGACATCACCGAGGGAGCGCTAATGCCAGGTGAGCGTCTGTTCCTTCATTCCTGGCCTCCTGGCGGTTCAGGTCAGCATCGGGGTTACTCCCGAGCAAACCCTCCCTTAGGCTGTTCTCCTGTGAACCAGGAACCGCCTGAGGGTGCAGGTGAGTCCCTGCGATGACCACGAGATGACCACCGGCCGTTTGGAAGCCAAGGGCAGTCCCCTGGCCTGGGGGCGGCCCCACACCCCAGGGTTCTGAGAGGCCCTTTCCTTCTGGGCAGAGCTCACGGGGGATCCTCTGACAGCACCCTGGGCTGTCCCTTGGTATTGGGGTACACACTGCATACCAGATAATAGCACAACTCACACAGGCTGTGATGCCCAGGGCCAGCTCGCCAGGATGTGCACCAAGGATGTGGGAGCTGTGGGGGCAGCGGGCCCTTTCAAGAGAAAAGGTGGGACCCTCGGGTGTAGCCTGTGGTCTTGCCATTTACAGCCCATGACTGGGATGGTGGGTCTGCCCATGGACCCCCATCTGGCTGCACTGATACACGGCCAGGTCACACGAGGCTCGTGAGGCTTGGGGCTTATGCCTCCAGGAGGGACGCTGGCTCCCAGCACAGCCTAAAAGGACAGGTGGCCGGCGGCGGGCTGGCCGGGAGGGGTCCTCCCGTGTGGGGCCTGCACGGGGTCAGGCAGCCGAGAAGGGGCAAGACCCGGCTCGGGGCTGCGCCTCTCTCATATCAGAAACCTGCTTTTCTTTAGAAACGACAAACACACGTTTGGGATAGAAGAATCATAGAAGCGACAGTGGCGACAACTGGAGAAGTCTGTCCTACTTCGGACCCGCAGTGGTCCACGTGCACACTTGGAGTGGGGACCTCGGTCTGGAGCTGGGGGACTGGGAACCCCCTTAGAGTGGGGTTTGTGGGTGTCCCACATGTGCACAACTCTGTCTTTATGTAACAAAATTGTCCTTGTCTGCAGAGCCTTGCACGTGTCCCTCACAGAAATACGAAGTGGAGGGGAGGCGTCCCAAGCCCCGGCCCTACCTCCCACCCAGGAGCTCCACCCAGCCCCGTTCTGGGCACCGTGGAGGGGCCGCCTGCCTCCTCCTCCGCGCTCCGCAGACACTCGTTGACACGAACGCTGGTCCTGCTGCTTCCGATGGGGGTCGGGATGCGCGGGGGATCCCGGGAACAGAAACCACAGAGGGGCAGGGCCACGCAATGCCCATCAGCCCCCCGCAGGGTGCAGGCAGCCCGTCTCTAACACAGCCAGGCCAAAGCCAGAGCAAAACCCAGACAGGAGGGGAGAGGAGAGGAGAGGAGAGGAGAGGAGAGGGGAGGAGAGGAGAGACAAAGACAGAGAGGACAGTGCCCTGGTCCCTCACCGGCACGGGAACCCTGCTCAGACACTGGTCTTTCCATCTCAGAGGACGCTGGCAAAGCGCTGGCACTGGGACCCAGGTTAGCACACAGTGCTTTAGAGGGACACGGTGTCAGTCACACCTACAAGGTTCAGGGGACACACAGCAGCACAACTTCAGTTGAGTGGGGGGCACACAGACGTCTCCTTTTGTAGAAAGGAGCCATTGAAGGAGAAGCTGGGAGAACAGCTCTGCTCTTGGGCAAGTGCCAGCCCTGGGTGCACAGGCCCAGGGTGAGCCCGGCCCCAACATTGCCCACATCTTCCCGTTCAGGCCTCGCGGCAAGCCGAGCACTAGCTTCCTCTCCGTAGTTTGCAGCTCGGGAAGCTGCCTTCGGTCCGCCACCCATGAACACTGCCCAGACAATGGGAAGACATGACACACCTTTCCTCCCCAAAAGACGAAATCGCCCCTCGCCAAGGATGCCCCCGGCTCATGTTCCGGAAGCTAAGGCCAAAACCCCCTGCGTGGATCCGAAGAGCTCTGAGCGGGTCAAACCCTCCCTTACCCTTCGGCTTCTTCATTCTGTAAATGCCCTTGAGTTAAAAGCGAAGCTTCTTGCCAGGGTGAGGGAGGGGTTCTGTCACTGGGGGGGCACCCAAGCCCGGCCTCTGTTCCAGACCCCTGGGTGCATGAGGCAGGGCGTGCCTCCTCTGACCAAACGGAGACTCCCTGAGGCCACAGGCTCTAGACACGCCTCCCGCCACCTGTCCCCAGCCAGCTGCACCAGAACCGCATTCGGCAGACAAGTTTCGGAGCGGCTCCTTGCGGGCAGCACCGGCAAACCGGGGCCTGCCGTCTGAGCCCTTGGGGATCCGTCAGGCCCCCAATCCTGGTTACCTGCAGGAAAGAATCAGCAGCCTGTTCCGCAAACTCCAGCAAGAGACTCGCTCGCTCGTTTGGTTTCTTTCCCAGCTGCGGCTTTAGAAGCGGCGGCTGTCTGGAGGGGTCCCAGGGTCGGTCAGCCCCCAGGTCTGGTTTCAGAGCCGCACCAGGCGAAGGCGAGCGGTCTCCCTGCGCCGGGCTGGGTGGCCAAGGGGAGCGGCAGGAGCCCCGGGAGAGGAGAGCAGACCCCTCTGGGGGCAAGCAAGCCACAAATGTAACTGTGGACAGACCACCGTGGTGCGTGGAGCCCCGCAGGGAGGGCCACAGAGGGGCCACCATCCAGGGTTGGTTCCCTCACTGAAGACGTTGCCCAGGGGGCTGCACCACGCAGAA
>NC_048218.1:3581014-3609429 GCF_002007445.2 Ailuropoda melanoleuca
CTCCCCTTCCCCCTCCCCACTACTCTTGGCCCCAGAGCTAAAAGGAGCTCTTGTTGAAAACTGACCCTCATTCTCCAGACCCTTCCTCCTCCCTCTCCAAGAGCAACCTCAAGGCAAAAAGGACCAAAGTCCATACTCCTATACACCCAGCCATTTCATTTTTACCCTACCTGTTTCTCCCTTCGATGCCCAAGGGCCTTCACACCCTGGTCTCTGTCTCCGTTTTCCTCGTTAAGTGGCAAAGCCACACCCACAGACCAAACCTCTTCTCCTGTTTTATGCACCTGAAACACTAAGAGGGCTTTGAACTGACTGCGATAGCAGGAGCCCAGTGCAACCGGGCGTCGGAGCGTGAGCCAGGAATGAGCAAGAGCCACTCGTGACGTGAGGATGTTACTGTGTGTCCCCAAACCATGCAAACGTCATGGCACCCCCTCTACCACCCCAGCTTGTGTTGGGGCGGCAAGCCCGGTCCAGCTTCAGAGCAGCGCCGTGACCTGTCTGACTAGGACAATCGACTGCTGGTTTCCCCGGGCCTCATGCCCGCGGCAGCGGGTTAGCAGACAAAGCGCCAAGCTTTCGGAGGCCTTTCCTTGGGCCACGACTTTAAGGGACTCAAAATGGTCACCTGGCCACAGTTCAGGAGGCCTTTCCATCCTTCCTTCCTTAGAGCCTCTCAGCAACGTCGTCCTGGGTCGGTGGTCTCCCTCAGAGTCCTTGTCCCCTGTGCACCCATCAGTCCGTCCGTCTGTCTGCTGCCCCAGCCCAGGGCCCTCCCAGGTCCCACCTCTGCCCAGCTCGAGACAGAAGCAGCTCCCTCATTCTTTCTGCCTGCTTGGGTCTAAGTATTTTAACCTGCCATGCCCACAAAGTCCATGCGAGACGGTGCTCAGTGCCCCGCGAGCGCCCCAGGGAAGCGCGCACACCCCTCTGGCCTCCTGCCCCAACAGTAAGGTGGCAAGCCCATCACCTGAAACACTCCTGACAACACCGGGTCCCGCCTGTCCCTCAAAGCCGAGTTACTCTGCAGCCTCGGACGACAGCACTGCATCAGGGGGACACTCGACAGAGTCGCTAAACCACAGTCCGCCTTCCGTGTCCCCCAGAAGCCAGTCGCGGCACCGAGGGTACTCACCCAGCTCTGCTACGCACAGGGCTTTGGGTCTGGGGGTCAGTGGGGTATGGTCCCCCTGGAGGGTCGAATGAAGGCCTTTCTCCCTGACACGAGCCAAAGGGGCCCTTTAACAGCCCTTTAAAGCCCTTTTCTTGCTTTGGGCAAGAAAACCATGACATGGGCATTATAATCCCGTGCCCGGCTGAACCCCGTCTGGCGTGGCTGGGGCTTACTCCCCATCGTCCGCAGCGGCTGGGCACACTCTCCCCACCGGAGCACCAGCTCAGCCCCGGTCACCCGCCCTTGGAGGTGCCGCACTTGACCAGGCCCCCACAGCTTTACAGCACCTGCCTTCTCTGTCCACGTGCCCCACTCTGAACCTGGCATCTCCCACGGGAGTCGTGACCGGCCCTCGGCTCCGGGCAGAGTAGATGCATGCCCCGGGGACCAGCAGCCCCAAGGCTGGGATCTGGATGTGAGATGCCCCGACCGTGGCATCCTGCGGGTCCTGCTCTGTCCAGCCCGCATGCGGATGCTGCACACACCAGGGGGGACGTTGGGAGACCGAACATTCACTGGGCAGCCCACGGCACCAAAGTTCCTCCCTGCACAGCCAGGCCAAGCCGCAGCTTCCCTGCACCTGCTCCTTGCTCACCACCTCCTGCCTGGGATGACAGCGGGAAGAGGGCTTCCTGCAATGACTTCCAAACCCTCCCCCAAAGTGGGTTAAAAGCCCAGTGATGAACCCCAAAGCCCAGAAGAGGCGGTGTGGCTGAGGTTCTGAACAGGGATGGTCGCCTGCCCCCCGCAGTCACCGCACCAGGAAGTTGCCCCCGGCCTCGCAGGCGGCTCTTCTGTGAGTCAGTTTATCCTGGGACACATTTCAGAATGGAATGACATTCATGTCACCTTCCATTACAGAAAAATCACGGTACAACTCTGACCACAAGCCACACACTCTCAGAAAAGGCACCGTGGAGACTGTCAGACAGCGTGGCCCAGAAGTCTGAGCCCATAGCCAGGCCGGACCCGCATAACACATGTTGCACTGGGCCGAGCGCAGGCTTGCCTTGCGCTCTGAGGCCTCCCCGTCCTCCCGGGCCGATTCGTGCTTCGCGGGGTCTATTTAACAAAAGTCATGGTCACTGCTGGGATAGAGCAAACGACTGCATTCCCCATCCCGAATTCAAACTCTGAAGGAGAAAGAAAAAACAAAGCAGAAATCAGCACGCGCGCCATTGTAGGTCCAGAGAGCCCTGGACGGCTTCCAGAAGCAGCCTGGGCTGACGGGCGCTCGGCTCTACCACCCTCCCTGACATTCACGGTGATGACGCTTCTCAAACAGAAAATGGCAGCCAACAGCTCGTTCTCCTGCGAGGACCCGTGCAGAGCTGGGGACAGCTCAGCCGCTCGCTGCTGCGCATGGCCACATCCGAGAGGCATTCTGGGACAGCTGCAGAAGTTCAGAGCACTGCCTCATTTCCACATTTGGGACTTCCAAGGACCCAGGGCCATGACCCAGGTGGCCACCGAGCTAGGCATGCTCCTGACCCCTCCCCGCTTCATGAACTTTCCCCGTTGTTCCAGGTGAGACCGCCGTGGGGACGCCCCCCCCACAAGTGCATATTCGAACTCATCTTGCACGTAACTCAATGTCACGAGTGAAAGCATGGCGCCCTCTGGAGCAGTGGGGCCTGCGGGTGGCATTCTGAGCCTCCTGAGGCCCCCGCTGGATGAGGCCCCACTATCTCCACCCAGGATCTACTCTAGGTGCTCCGGCCTATGGATCAGGGCCTTCCTTCCCACAACTGGCCCTTCTAGGCCCGTCTCCCATCACCCCTCAACTGTCCCACACACTGGGCCAGTCTGCTGGGCTCTCCCAAACACGCCTGGGCTGGTGCACTTCACCCCAGAGAACGCCCTCTCTGTGCGGGCTCCATCCTGGTCCTGCCAGTTACAAGGCCCGTGGAGAACAGAGTGACCTTTATACGGTGACCGGCCATAGCTCAAATCCTAAATCCACCGTTGTTTCTCATTTGGCTTGGGGCAACTGACATATCGCTGCGTGCCTCGGTTTCCTCATCTATAAATTGGGGATAACACCTACCAGGTGCTTCTTGGCTGGGCCTCGGTGAACAGGCCCCTCCCTGCCCCCAAAAGTCTTCTTCCTCCAAGCCCCGGGGCCATTTTCATCTGTTCGTTCCACTTGCCAACTCATTCACCACCTTGAGAGTCAAAGCAGCGGGCCTGGAGGCACCCGGTCAGATCTCGCTCCCGCCTTCCTCCAGGCGCCGCCACCGCGGGGACAGGGCCATCCAGTCCCTCACGGCGCCAGGGTCGGGGGTCCGGCGGGACATAGGACCAGCTGCGCATCGGCAGCCAGAGTGTTCGTTACGTGATTGCCGTGCTGTTGTGGTCATTCCTGTTGTTAGCTCTGGCCTCGTGTCCCCCGCAGGTGGCTGGTCCCCTGGGTATGCGGGAGACCGACACAGACACGCATGTGTGCCAAGAGCACGTGTGGCCCCAGGAGTCAACTGCAAGGATCACGCACGGCCATAGAGAGAACTCTCGAGCCGGCCGGAGACGGGGTGCTGCCCCTGGACAGACGGGCTTGTTCTCTGGACGCCCCGGTGCCCATCTTCAGGCCCCATCCCAGGAGCTAGCCTGAGTGTGGCTCTTCAGTGCCTGCAGCCGCTGGGCCCTGGGCAGCCCGGAGGCCTCGTCTCTGGGCAGGACTCCCACGGGCACCCACGGAAGAACAGAGAGGCACCCAGCAGGACACCGAGATCAGGGTGGGTTTGAATCTGGCTTCTGCCCATTGAAATGCCTTCAGAATGTGGCCAAAGGTGCCACACTCCCCGGGGCCCCTGGCCAGCTCCCCCCAGCAATGAAGCCGACACCACCAGTCAGCCCCATGGGGGTGCCAGTCAGAAGAAAGGAGACCCGCCCAAGCAGGGCTCATCACACCTCCTTCCAGGTGTCTCCCCTCCTGTCCCCTGTGGTCCGCAGTCCCTCGGCTTGCAGTCAGAATCCCACTGCACGTCCCGGACGCGCACATGCCTGCCCTCCCTTAGCGGGAGCCCTCCATCCTGTCTCTCCCTCCGTCCTGTCTCTCCGTCCGTCCTATCCCTCACTGCCCTGTGGTTCCATGCCTTCTGCTTCTTTCTTTCTGGATCTGGAAGTGCTTCCATGGCAGGACGGTGGTGACCACAGCGGCCGGCGCTTACACAGGCTCGCTGGGCTGGGCACTGCTCTGCACTCCCATGCTTATCTGATTCCCACACCACACTCCGTGGGACACACTTTAATGCCCCCACTTTACAGATGAGAAAATGAGTCATGGAGAACTAAATGACCCTCCCCGGGTCCCGCAGGTGGGAAGCCAGAACTTCAACCATGCAGCCTGGTCCAGAGTCCCTCCAGCACCGTGGCCGGTCACTCAGCGGGGCCATCCAGGCAGCTCTGACCCCTTTCTCTTCTGGGGATCTGGGCTCATTACGCATCCATCCCCTGCCCCAGCTTCTTCGCAGTGGTACTGATGCCCACCCCTCTCTGCTCCTCATTCCCAGGACCCTTCTCGCGCACCCCTCCCTGTTTCCCACGAGCCACTGTCCCAGGGAAATCTACACCCCTCAAGGGCCGTACTTTATCCACTTTTTCCCTCCCTAACACTTAGCAAAACTACTTTGCCTTTAACAGATAATTCATAAGGAATGTGTTGAATCACGAGTAGATGCTTTATCCCCCATCATGAGAATGGGGGAAAAACCCAAGCATTTTCTACTCTGAAAATTGCTCAGATGGGGAAAGAAGCACAGTCACCAAGAAGCAGAAAGCGCGTCGGCTAGAAATTACTTCCCGAGAGTGTATAACACCTCACATCTCTTACCTTACACATCCCTGTCTGACTCGAGGTAGAACGGGGTTTTCCTAGTGGCACTTAAAAATCACGGTCACATTTACTGTCTTTTGATTACGGGCTTTGCCTTTTTTTCTTTTTTAACTTCTCCTAAGCTGGTTACCTGAGGCTTTAGGACTGATAGTAGTCCATGATACATCACCTTCTCGCTCGGAACAGAATGAACGTACGCACAGGACACAGAAGTTTGGATGCAGCTGGGATAGTGTTTGATCTCAAAAGCTGATTTCTCTCAAAACAAACTCCATCGAGCCTGGGCCTTCATTTTCTAGAAGCCTGGCTTCTGTGAATCTTTAAGTTCTTTCCCTGACTTAAAAAGAAACACTCACATATAAATGCAAGCATCCATGTACACATCGCGCAGACCAGCATGAATGTCTGCACGTGTCTCGAAACGACATCTCGTACTTTCTGTGAGGCAAAATCATGAAAAAGAAACTGAAAAAAAGCTCACGAGACAGTCCATTCCTTTCCACCAGGGAGTTTACACTGTGCGTGACAATCTTCTATTCGCCCCGCAGCTCCAGGGATGCTTCTCGCGCGGAACAGAGGTTACTGTATGAAAATACTCACGAACAGGTCATTTATTATAGCAGCTTTATTGTTTGGCTGGTATCAAAGTGAAAAAGCTCTCAAGGGCCACACATCCTTTGAAAAGCTATTTTATATCCACCGATGACTCTTCTTCCTCTTAAGAAACAGCCTTGTACACACGGTCTGTGTAAAAATCCCCACGTTCACTCCTCTGAAGTGCGGGGATGGCCACACCGCACACCTCGAAGCTGACACCTGCCGCTGCGGTGAGCCACTCAGGTGTCGGGGTCACTGTCCTCGGAGTAGCGCCCTGCCCCTGCACCCCCGCCTGCCGCCTCCCCTGCCTGCCCGGGCTCTCTGGGGTCTCCTGCCGGGACCACCGCTCCTGACCTAACTCCAGGGTGCTCCTAGGGAGAAGAGGTGCAGGCACGGTCCCCCCGGAGCTTGTGCAGCCCAGTTCCACCAGGACACCCAGCTGTGGTGGTGCGCCAGGATGGGCAGAGCCCAGGAACATGTAGGAAAATGCTTTAGTTGCCTGGTTTTCCCCAAAGGTTGGCCCACCTGGCCTGGCTGCATCCCAGCCCTCAGCTGCTCCCTCTTCTCTGCCTCTAGTGAGGCCGCCAGCCCCCTGCCAGCCTCGTGGGCCTCTCCTGGTCTCCCCCACAGCCTTTGTTTCTGCTCTGCCCCCTGCCCTGACCCCTTCCTGTCCCCTGGTTGGACTCTCCTCTGTGCCGGGTTGTGGGAAAGGAGGCAACCCCCAGCTTACAAACGAAAGGACCCCACTGTCCACAAGAGAGCTCTGGCAGGCAGTAGGCTGAAGCAAACTGGGGTTAAGTTTTCCTCCCTGGGTAGTCCCTTTATCTGCATGGGATGCCTGAAGTCCGCTGGAGAAGAATGCAACTTTCCAGCTCCCTTCTAATTTTTAGGACTTCAAAACCCCCACCCAACAGGTTCTTTATAAATCAAGCTGATCCACAAGCCAAATGAAAGGCTCAAGTTTTCATGTAAACCCCATTTTCTTTGGCTCTTCCATCTGTGAAGTTCCAAAAAGTCTTCTGACCCTAAAGGTCTGCTCCATCCTACATGCTCTGGCACAAAGCACAGAGTGTCCAGAACGGACTGGAGCAAGCTCCAGAGGCAGCCCAGGGGACCCAGGGTCAGCAAACACAGCTCCTAGGATGGGTCTGACTTGCATCTGGGGGTAGAGCTGGGCCAATGATTGGGGAACCCAGGACCCTGCCAGGCACAGGTCTTCTCACTTGGAAGTCACCCTCAGCGGGCAAGTCGGGAAGGGAGGGAGTTCACACTCTGGTTTCTACTCGTCCCTCTTGGGATGACTCTTGCCAAGTCAACAGCCCTCTCTGAACCTCCAGCTCTTCCAGCAAGCCTGGGGTTCTCTCTACCTCTGGTCTTTTGCTGGTGAAGGGGCTTCCCCACTGGTAAAGTCACCACCAGCTCTCATCAGTTTCTTCCAATGGAGGTACTGCTGTGGCGTCAACTATTCTGTGGCAGGGAAACAGACGCCACCCTAACAGCCCCTGCCCTTCAGTGCAGAGGGGAGAAGCCTTGGATCGTTCCGCTCACGCTCCAACCATTAGGACCAGCCCTGCGCTCCCAGGATGATTTTTAAAATTCACGAAGTACAATCCCGCGGTTCAGAACCTACCATCTGTGAGCCGAGGAAGACGCTCATGTTCTTTGCCAAAAAGGGAGCGGGGATTGCAAAGTAAGACAGCGTCCACGGGAAGGCATGCATAAGAGAACAAGTTTTGGAGGCCTTCTGGATGAGCCGATTCAGTGGCACAGCGACGACTGCGCCAACCGCCGTGTTTCTCGCCAAGTCCCTAGAGCTCGTGCGGAGGATTTTGGAAACGCGACCTTATTCTGATGAAGCATTTCTAAATCCTGACAGGTGGCTCAGGTAGGCTCGTGTTGGAGCCCCGTGCCGGGAGGGGTGAGGAGCCGCTGGGGTCCGATGGCCCATCCTGTAGACCCACGAACCCCCCCGCGTCTACTCTGGTCTCGCTTTCCCACCCAGACCCTGCAGCAGACCCACGGCCCCTCACACGGCCCTCTTTCCAGATCTCTCGGCGGAACTGGCCAGTGTAGGAATCCAACAGTGACAGAGCTCATGACGGCTTCATCTGGGGGCTTGAATGGTTTGACAAATTCACAGGAGGAAACCTACCTTCTTTAGCCCGCACAGGTGACATTTCAAACGAGCACACGCGTGCGGGCATACACACATGCCGTATCTAAAATATCGCTCTCTGGATCAGATGAAGATAAAAATACAATGTGTACTCTCTTAAGTAAAAATAATGAATTTGCTGAATTTACCCAGAATCCCGAGCCCGCTCTCCCCGCAGAGATGCCCCGGAGGACAGTGAGCTTTTAGTCCCCAGCGGAAGGGAGGGGACGGAGGGGCTCTCTCAGGCCAGGTGGGGCTCAGAAGCCTGGGCCTGGCCCCTGCCGCACGCGGAGCAGCCCCCGCACCCTCATCCCACCCTCCTAGAGCCCTATAGATTTCCAAACCCCCAACAGACACACAGGCCCACATGTCCTCCCTTTTCGGGTGACAGCGAGCTCACTGATGTGACAACGAAGAATGTCCATTTTGCGCTAGTTTGCATTAAACCCCCGTCCTGAGAGGCAGTCACTTTGAAAGGTGGGCAGAGCTGTCACAGCGGCCCTCCCAGGCTGTTCCAGGCCCCCAGACCCCGTTCTCCTCTGGTGAGTCTACCCACACCCTGCGCTGACAAAGTGACAAAGTGGCTGACTTCACCCCCCTTCCTCCACTGCCCATCTCCACCCAGGCTCACACAGGGGAGCGAGTCCCGCGGCACAGCTGCACACACTCCCGGGAGAGTCTGGGCCAGGTCAGGAGAGCCGGCTGCAGCCCCCACCACCCCACAGTGCTCCGAGCTCCCCAGACTTCTGTCCACACTGCCTCGTTCTCCCTGAAAACAGCTTTAGGGCACATGCGTGAAGGAGGGAAACGTTTTCATGTAGGGCGTTGACAACACATGACCATGGGCCTGGGTGGTCACTGGATCTGCTTCACATGCCCAAGGGCAGAGGAGAGCGTGGGGGTCGGCCAGGCTGGCCTCGATCCCGGGGTCTCAGTGGCCCCCACAGGAACTCCAAACCTGGTGCTTATACGGTTCCATCATTCATGACATGGACACGGTGCCCCACATGCTACTGGGGACGCAGCAAGGCAGGTCATGCCACCGCCCTCCTGTTCTACCCACACGGGTGCCTCAGAGCCCAAGGCGGCTACACAGGGTGCAACCCTCCCTCTACGACAAGACCTAGAACCTGTGACTGCGGCTGTCCCACGCGGCTCTCCTCCCGTCCCCCACGGGGCCAAAGTGAGGGTCATGTGAGCTCACAGCTCTGACATGTCTTTATCGTCACTGTAATCTGATTTTTAAAGCCTAAGATTTTACCCCAAACTTACCTTTAGAATGATAACCAAATGGCTTTGATCCAGCCTATTGATTCCAGGCTACAGTGATTATTTTATTATTATATCACATATAAAACCATTCATAAGGATTGTAGCCACTATTTGTTAAACACCATGTGGGGGAGGGGCGCCTGGGGGTCACAGTCGGTTGAGCGTCCAACTCTTGGTTTCGGCTCAGGTTGTGAAGTCAGGGTCATGGGATCGAGCCCCGGGTCGGGTTCCACACTCTGTGGGGAGTCTGCTTGGGATTCCCTCTCCCTCTGCCTCTGTACCTCCCCCCACTCTTTCTTTTTCTTCCAACTAAATAAAATCTTAAAAAAAAACCCAAGACACCACATGTTGGGCACAGCACTTCCTATGTATGAAGTAATTTGATCCAGTGAGATGGATATGATGATGGTGGTGATGATGGCCTTTCACAGTGAGTGAGGTCACTCCCCTGGCTGCCCAGGCCGTAAGAGGTAGGGCCGGGCTCCGAACACACACTCCCTTATTCCCAAGCCCAACCCTCATCCACAGAGCGCATTTGCTAGCAGGTGCTGGACCTGAGATGCTTTTATTAAAGGAAAGAGAGACGGAGAAAGAAAGAAGATTCTACCTAAGCCCATGTCTCATTCAGTTCATCTTAACCTCCGCCTTGTTCCACATTCACTTATGACTCAAAGGAAGGGATATGCGTTTTTTACAAAATTACAAGCTGACAGGATTTCACACTTAACATCTGCAGATGCAAGAACGAGATCCACATGTCAGTGATGCAGCCGCCACGCGGAGACCACGGCCCATCACCGCCCATGCCTGAGAAGCCACCAGCCGCACCACGGCTGCCTGTGCGTGAGCAGTGGGCACGACGTCCTTAATTTGCAGCCATGAAAATCTAGCCATAAGACTCACACACACAGCACCTGATTACATCTCACACCCTCCTAAGATAAGCCGCATGAACCTCGCTCCTGGGCCAAATTCTGAAGTGTAATGTTGCTGGGAACATTGTTCCTATGGTGGAAATTTCCATCCGGTCACCACAGCATTGATGCTTCCGTCGTCAATAGTCTCAGTGACACAACCCGCATCAGCTGGTGAGCTGAAAGTTCTTGAAAGACCCCACAGAAATAACGGGACCTCTGCTTATCTCATCCACGGAACTGCGCAAGCCTTAAATAAGGTGTTTGTTCGCCTCCCTGAAATGGTGGGGGTCGGTCCTGGCAGTAATCATGAGCAGGAAGCCTGGGACACCTTAAAGAAAGAACGATACAGGGGCGCCTGGGTGGCACACCGGTTGAGCGTCTGCCTTCGGCTCAGGGCGTGATCCCGGCGTTCTGGGATCGAGCCCCACATCAGGCTCTTCTGCTGTGAGCCTGCTTCTTCCTCTCCTACTCCCCCTGCTTGTGTTCTCTCTCTTGCTGGCTGTCTCTCTCTCTGTCGAATAAATAAACAAAATCTTAAAAAAAAAAAAAAAAGAAAGAAAGAAAGAAAGAAAGAAAGAAAGAAAGAAAGAAAGATACAGAAATGCCCTCAGAGCACAGCCCCCGGCGTGCTTGTCAAGGTCTTCCTCACACAGGACAGAGAGCCCAGGGCATGGGGTAAGGGAGGGCACTCCATGCTGCGAGGACAGGGGACCTCCCGGCTCTGAGCCACAGGGGAACGGTAAGGAGAGCTTCCCATGTGGTTGCTGGGAAGACAAACACGCTGGTATCATTGTTCTTATTCAGGAGTAAGACCCTCAATGAAGCCAAGAAGACAGAAGCCAGCAGGTGGGCAAAGTCCATCCTAGAGCACTGAAATGCGCCCCGCTGTGTGCCACTCCTGGTGTGGGGGGGCCTCAGCCACTCCCTGCACCAACCCCCTGATGGTACTCTCCTCACCCCATTCTGCAGATGTGAGGGCTGAGGCCCAACGCCCCGTGGCTCACAAGGGGTGGAGCCAGGATTCACGAGCAGGCTGCCTGGCCCGGAATCCAGACTTCCGCTGCCCAATCCCCCACCCACCCGCCAGCCTGCCCCTGCCGGACGCTGTAGGGTGAGGCCCTAGGCCGGGCTGACCCAAGAAAAAAGCAGGCAGTCCCTGCTCCTACGTGTTCGGCCAGAGGTGGCTCGTGGGCTCCACGCAGCTAGGGAAGATCCAAGTGTCCCACCTCCTCGAGGCTCCTGCTGCCCTGAGGTCTCTTCTGGGGTGAACGTATGCTCCTCTACTGTGACCTAGCCTTTTGCTATTGCATTCATTCAACTGGCAGTGAACACCCACTGAGCCAGGCCCTGGGCAGGGCCGCAGGGCTAAGGGGTAACTTATTCCCTATTTGGAAGCAGAGAAGAAGAAAAACAGAAAATCGTGTGCTGAGTGCCATGACCATGGGGGCAGAAGGGTATGGAGGCACAAGGTGCAGAGGGAAGCATGGGTGAAGGAGTGCTTCCCCCACCTGGAGAGGCAAGGTGGGTTCCGGCAGGGGGCATGGCGCAGGAAAAGACCACACAAACACCATGAGCAGTTCTGCCTGGCTACCCCTGCAGACTGGCTTCAGAAAAAAGAGTCTGGAGACAAGCAGGAGGGGGCCCAAGGGGAGCCTTTGAGACCTACCCAATTCCAAAATCGAGACGCACAGAACATTCCTATGAACAGAGAAAGAGACAAGATGATCGGGATCATTCTCCTCTCTGAGCCTGATAAAAATGAGAGGCAGGAAGGAGGGGGGGGGGCTTTGGCCCAGAGCACGTGGCACGTTCGTGAACAAGTTAAGGGAAGCAGGACCAGACGCAGATGAGGTTAGAAGGCTCACTGTTCGCACCACTGAAGACGTAACCACTTTCTGGACAAGCTGATATGTAGCTCTTAGAAACAGGAAACCCGCAAGCTTCCTTTGCATGTACATTGGGCCCCCCACTTTTCAACCAGACTTTTGTATATGGTATGATCTTACTTTAGCAACATGCATTGTTGCGGTTCCTGATGATGGACTGTCTCAGTTATCAGAAATGTGCACTTCCTTCTTTTTGCCAAAGTTTTTACCCTCTGCACCAGCAAATCCTCCAGAAAACGTGAGAGGGAATTTATGGTGATGAAACTTACCCACCACCGTCTCTGACTTCCTGTATATTCTACCTTCAGCTCAGCAAACCTCTGAGACTGGGGGACTCTGTAGGTCCCTATGTCGGTTTACAAAAATGTCAACACTACAGTCACAGAATCAAATAAGCAAGCCAGGAAAACCCAAGACTGTGAGAAAAATCATTGGTCCTTAGTCTCCTTGCATTGGGTCAGGAGCCCAGAAGGTTGAGCAAAGCATATGAGTGATGGTGTTGAGTGTTTCGTCACACACGGAAATGAAGCCCAGAGACACCAGGGCTGCATATGTCTGGAGAAGGCCCCGTCCCCAAGGAGGTGAAGGACGGCACCCAATCTCACCGCAGCATCCCCAGGTCCAACTGCAGGCGTTGTGTTTATCATCACATTTGTGGGTTCACAGAAAATGTGCACTAGCTGCCCCAGAAAACACAGGGTCAAGTTCGGCCGGCCGTTCTTCCTCTCGCCTGGCTGCCACGCCCAGCATGGAAGTGACTCAGCAGGCGGCACGGAGGCCGCAGCCTGGCCCTCGGGATTCCCGCCCGCTTACTGGATCCCCCGCTCCAGATTCCTAAGGGGAATTCCAGGATTCCAGAAGCTGCCCTGGTCATTTTTAAACGCTGACCCGCCTCCCTCCGGTGGAGAGGGCGCCACCGCTGGGCGGGGTGCTTCCCCGCCCGACCTGCTCGGCCCCACCCTCTCGGCGCCTTACATACAGGTGAGCCTGGAACAAAAAGATACAGGAACCTTTTATAGGGAATCAGAAGTCAGTCGTCTCAAAGGGAACGACCTAATGGCGCCACCTTCCACTTTAAATAGAAGTCTGGAAAATTCGTGAACCCTCCCCAGGCTGCTGCTGAAAGCTTGCAAGGACGCAGACACCCCACAGGCCGCCGGCCGTTCCCGTGCGATGGCCTTTCGAAACGTCTGTGTGCCGTCCCCACTCCGCCGGAGCATCCCAGTTATACTTAAACGGCCATCAAAATAATAATCATCGAGTGAAGATTCTCTCCATTCATCAGATCCATTTTAGCGACGTCTCCGGGGTAAACTCAGGCTCCCGAACCGGAGCGCGCGCTGCGCGAGCGCAGGTGCTCCTCGCGCCCGGGCGGAGCACCGGGTCTGCGCGTCCGGGGTCTGCACGCCCGGAGGAGCAACGGGGAACCGGGCCGGGGACACGGAGACCCGGCCGCCCCTGGGGCCGCAGCATCCCACCCGCGCTCAGCCCTCGGCTCCCTACCGCTTAGCAACAGCGCCCCGCGCGCAGCCAATCGTGCCGCGCCGCCGCCGAGGTTACTCTCGAGCGTTGACCGAGAGTAACCCCGGCGCGGGCGGTGGCAACGTTGGGCGGCGGCCACTGCGCACGCGCCGTGGCGTGCACCTGCCCCGCCCGCATCCTCTTGCGCGCTGGGGGCCGGCCGAGTGGGGCTCTAGCAACCCTTCAGAATTTAGGGTCCCCGAGGCACACGAAAATCCTCCCGGGCAGCCCCCAGCAGACCCGCAGCCTTATCTGCATGTAGGAGCAGGTGCGTCCCGCCCCAGCGGCGGGGACGCGCGCCTCCCCCCCTCCCCCGCCAGGGCAGCGGGCCTGCAGAGTCGGAGGGGGGACAGCAGCCCGGGAAAGGGGTGGGTTTTTACTCTGTCTTTAAAGCCCGCTGAAGAGCCTCCTCTAGGCCCTTGGCCAGAAACTCACTCTCCTGAGAAGGTGCAAGTGAAAATGGGCCAGACTGAATTCGTTCCTTGGTATCAAGCCAGACTCGCAGCCCTTGGAAGGACCGTGCAGGTGGAGGGCAGGTGGCCCGATACCCCCATCCTGCAGGGGGAGGGCAGGCAGAGGTGCTCAGCACAGTCCCCAGACCGGTGGCAGGAGCTCCTACCCAGGCCAGACGAGGAAACTGCTCCCTCCCCCAGCCTGGC
The DNA here is from genome assembly GCF_002007445.2 of Ailuropoda melanoleuca. Taxonomy (NCBI): domain Eukaryota; kingdom Metazoa; phylum Chordata; class Mammalia; order Carnivora; family Ursidae; genus Ailuropoda; species Ailuropoda melanoleuca. The sequence goes on from NC_048218.1 coordinate 3,595,028, forward strand.
GCGTGCAGGAAATCTGGGAACCGCCTGGCCAGGGAGGTAGGGAGGCCTTCTGTGGTGCCTCAGCGCTCAGCAGGGCCTGGGGTTGTGTATGTCACAGGCAAAGAACATTTCACACAGTTCGTTTGACGTGGGCCCAGGAGATGACAAAGGGAGGTGAGCTCTCAGTGGGGCTTGTTGAGACGCAGGGAGTTAAGACTTGAGGTTTAAGCCTGAATCCAAGATCTGCCTCCCTGGAAACCTTTACTCCTGGATGAGATGTCCATACTGATCTGCCCCCACGACTCTCCCGTGAGCCCTTCAGGACGCAATGTGCTCAGGGGGCAGTTACCTTTCTACTAAAAAAATAAACACTTCTCCGAAAAAAGTGGGAGGGCCAAAATAACAACTGAGAAATCCCATAAAACTCCTGCTCAAAAGATTCAGTTTCAAGATAAGCCACTGAGATACGAAGGCGAGGGACTTTTTGTTGCCTCATGACAATAAAAGAAACAGAAAGACGGCCTCATGTTCTCGTCAGTGAAGCTCCCTCCTCCTCCGTTTAGGGATGGAGAGCAAGAGCTCAGCTCACTGCCCTGCCCCCAGGGATGCCGTTGTGATGCCCACACCCAAAGCGGGACTCGAGCCTCCTTTCCTCCAGGGGCCACATGCTTCTGTGTCTTCCTTCTCAGGTGGCCCTTGGTCTTGATGCGCTTGGTCTTGATGGTTTTGTACTTGGTTCAGCTTTCCTCTTCCTACTTTGCGAGCTTATTTCAAGACCAAGATTATAAGTGTTTTGCAAAGTTCCAAAAAGCGGAACTTGGATCAACAGATGAACTCAGATTCAGTTTCAACTCAACAGACAGGAGCCTTTACTGAGAATGACATGGTGCGAGCAAGGACCTGGCCGCCCGGGGAGATGTCGGTCCCTGGTTGTTGCAAGAGCTCAGACAGAGGCCGGCCGCCCGTTGGTAGGGATGCAGCAAGAAGAGTTGCTCCACAGGTGGGAGGTCAGACTAAGGGAGCTTCGAGGCCCCCGTGGGTCTCCAAGATTCGGACTCTAAATCTACGTCTCAGTTGGACATAATAAGAGTCTCGAAGTCACTCTGGCGTGTCTTAATGTTGACGCGGAAGGCCGTTCACCCCAAAGAGCCGCAGCTGGCTGACAACACAGCTGAAGAATGAGAAGTGAAGCTAATGGTAGGGGTCACACTGGCCCCCTGCAGGCACGCCAGCCTCCACCCTTGACTCTGAAAACTCCTCTTGCTGCCTTTTCTCATATTATGAGCAAAACACTCAGCATTAGATATATTTCATTTGAAGGTAAGCTTTCCTACAAAGGTTTTGGAAGCCGGTCAGCCCGGATTTGATAGAGAATGCACCTCCGTTCTACAAACCCCTGGATGGGACAGGTTGGGTTTACCCTGACCACGTGGTTACCTTTGTTCCTTAAATAAGCAAATCTGTTGATTCCAGAACTGAACTCAAAAAGGGCAGGTGTATGGTTACTAAACATTTCTTTCTGCCAATTTATAAACAACAGAAATGGTTTCGTGTTCAGCAAAATGTCACCTCGGGTTATTTCTTTGCCTTAGCAGATTGGGTTCTGGTTTATAACAGAGGACTTTAGTTCAAGAATGTGCAGTTCTCAAGACACGAGCCTGTCTGGGGTGTTAAAGGAAGGCAGGAGGGCACCCACCTGGCAGGTGAAAACAAGGGTGGCAAGAATGTCTTCAAAAAAGTGAGACGGTGACACCAAGCCACCAACGCCCCGCTGAGCAGAGCACAGCTCTGCAAAGTCTCCTCGAAGAGACCAGATGGCCCAAGAACAAGCAGAGTCCCTGGGAAAATGACAAAAGGGGAGTGTGCCCGCATAGAGAAGCTGCAGATGGGAGGGTGACAGGGTGGCCGGGCATGGAAGCGGAGGGGGAAAGGAGACCTCAAGGCCATGCTGGCTGGGCCACCAAAGCCACGGCTACAGGGGCCCTCAGGCAGACGGGGCCACACCTTTGCCTTGTGCACCTGACTGCAGGTCCCAACTGGCGACAGTGGGGCTTCCGCGCAGGGTGCCGGCGGGAGAAGGGGAGCATCGAGACTCTTGGATCTTAACCTGCTCCTTGTAAACTAGCAACCCCCTGGTGTGGAACGTGCTCACTGCGCATTCCTCTGTTATGACTCTGTGGCAGAGCCAGCCCGTCCTCCACGTGTTTTCAAAGCCTACAAAGCAGAAGACCAGCGCTGTTCCAGAAGGATCTCATCACCACAGGGCCTGAGTGGGTGGCCGGCCGGTCTGCCGCAGGGAGCCACCAAGTACTGAGGACCGAAGAAGTGGCCCCAGAGGGGAAGGGAGGAGCGCTGCAGTGTCTGGGCTCTCCTCGGCAACGAGGGCCATTGGGCTTCCTTTGTACACGCCTAGCCTCAAGCAAGGAGCCCTTGTGAGCCTAGGTTCGCCATGCTTCACCAGAAGCCTAGCTACAGCCTCAGATAAAGACAGTAGTACGACCGATCTCCTCTTGTACCCAAGGAAGTCCACCTCAGCGTGATGGTTGCCAGGAAGCACAAAAGTCATTCATTCGTGCTGGGGGTTATATAACCCCCTCGAACCTGAGCAGCCCCACCCCTCTGCAAACCCACAGTGCCGTGGGACCCCCACAGACCTCCCGTCTCGGCCTTCCCTCCCCACCCCTGCCCCCGTGGGCTGCATCGAGCCAGCCAGCGCTTGCTTGGAATCCAGTCTTCCCTTAATGGAATTCCTGAAAGGGCTTTATTAATGGCACATTCCACTCACGTTAGCTAGTCTGTCATTGCAGGCCCCGGGAGGTAGCTTTGGAAATTAAGAGAAAGCAAACTTTAATTTCAGAAATGCATTTTTACAGCTCAGATGCAAACCGGGACAGATAATCCGATGTGGTTCTGCCCAGAATGTTCTAACGCCTCTAGCGAGGCGGAGGCTGGGAGGTAGGGTTTCAGGGCAGCCCAGGCTATTCCGTTCCATCAGGGCACCATGCTGAGACAAGTGCCAGGCTGAGGAGTGGTAAAGAAAACTCTCTAAAGCCCCAGATAGGATTCCTTTCCTTCTCAACCTGAACTTTGTCACCCGGTAATCATGGGAGGGGTATTTAATTTCTAAGAATCATGTCACCTGTTTGTATGAAAGCATGCCACACATATCAGCTCACCTCCCTGGTGAGGGGACAGGACAGCTGGAGCCTCTCCCAGGCCTAGGAGATCCTTCCTGGGTCCCTAGGAATAGCAAAGGGGACTGACATCCCCACAGGTAGGTAAGAGGGAATCTATCAGCATGAACGGTCAAGGCAGTGCCTCATGGTTTCATCAAATGGGGCACAGCACCCCCAGGCCACGGTGGTCTGAGGGTGTGCCGTCTCGGGGCCACGAGCTTACCAGGTGCCCCGTTGGGTCTTGGCCTCAAATTGTACAGACCCGCTTTCCAATTGCCATCTTCTGTGCTCCTGGGCCAGGCCCTGTCTCTGAACCTCATGTATTCCATGGGGAGAGAGGGAAGAATTGGCCCCTGAGCCAAGTGGCCTCACAAACTGCTTTCATTGTACAGATGGAAACCACTGGGGTCTCCTTGGGGAGCAGCGTTACCCAGTACCCCAAGTATCCTCTTGTTCCTTGCGAAGGGTCACATCCTGCCGTGAGCTCTGAAAGCCAGGAAGTGCCATGTAAGTGTGAATGTCCTCGTCGCCTCCCACAATGGCGTGTTCACCTGAGAGTTTCATGATGTGGGTTCTGTTCTTCATCGGGGGTCCTAAATATTCCCAGCACTGTCTTCTTTACAGGAATGGAAGCCGCTTTCAAAGTAAGTCACACTGAGAGTGAATGAGGACCTCCGGGCCGACACGTCCCCGACACTGGCTTGTGTGGCCGTGCCAATGTCCACACTCTTCCAGATCATTTGTCCCATCAACTTGTGCTATGTGAGTGCATTCCTTGGGGGAAAGTAATTACTGCATCAGAAGCCGGCGAAATTATCCTTGGGGTGTGCTCTGTTCTCCCGAGAACGCTTCCTTTCACAATTATGCTCTCTACAAGGAATCTATTATACGATCTAGTTTTTCCTCCAAAGACATCATTAATCATATGGTGAAAACATTACTACAATTGAAAATGTAGAGATGTTTGTTAAACGCCATATTCAATGTTGGCAATCGTCCCGCTCAAGGATTTTAAAGAACCAGCGCCCGACATCTCACAACGATGCCACTGATTCACCGGCCACCTTTCTTCCAAGGATTAAGATGCTCCCTTTCTTTAAAACGATCACGTGGGGGTTTATAATATCATTCCCGTCACACCGCCAAACTTTGCGACAGTGCTCTGTGTCGAGTTGGGTCCCAGCGCCTGGTTCTGGGAGAAGCCGTGTGAGAAGGAGGCTGGTCTGGAACATACAGAGTGGTCTGGTGTCTTCGTGAGGGAAACAGAGCTGGAGCAGAAGTTGGACCGCGGGTCCCGCCTTGGCTCTGACCTTGCACGACCACTGCGGCTCTCTGGAGCCGGGCCCTCCAGGAACTCACGTCCCGGAAATGCCAGGGCATCCAGGCCCAGTGCCGTCACTGCCGGGAGCTCCACACGCAAAGCTGAATTTTAAACAATTAAACACCGCCGCAGGGGCACCTGGGGGCTCAGTGGGTTAAGTGTCTGGCTCTTGGTTTCAGCTCAGGTCACGATCTCAGGGTCGTGGGATTGAGCCCCACGTTGGGCTCCGTGCTCAGCACAGAGTCTGCTTGGAGTTTCTCTCTCTCCCTCTGTCCCTACCCCCCCCCGCTCTCTCTCTTTCTCTAAGAAAAATAAGCCTTAAAAAAAAAAGTCAGCAGAACCAATATGGTGAGAGAAGTAAGAGGAAGAGCCCCTGCCCTGAAGGTCAGCCACACGTGGCCTCAGACAGAGGTGCTGCCAGAAACACGACGGCCACAGTGAGAAACGGGGCGTGCAGAGTGGCTGGTTTGACTTCTCAGCTTAGCCGAATCCTGGCTGGGGGCTGAGGCAATCGCCAACAATCAGAGGAACAAAAGCAGGAAAGCGGGATCCCGTGCTGAGGGCAACGGAGCGGGACCCCAGGAAGGAGGGGGCTCACCTATGAGGACGTGGCGAACTGCGTGGGAAAGGCAGATTCACAGGGACCACCCCCGGGCAGCCCCGACGACCGGTTCCAGATTTCATGCCTGCTTCTGTGATTTGTCCTGGGGGGCTCTTAGTTGGGGAGATGTGGTCCCCAAGTCCGAGCCCACGGGATGTAGCGCTCAGGAGCCTGTTGGGGATGACGCAGTGAGCATGACCGGCGTCAGCAGCTACCTTCCCTCGTTCTGGAAGCTCTGGGTTTCCCTGGCCGCAGCCTGCAGCCTAACGGGGCAGCCAACCCGCCAAGCGGCAGCAGCGAGGCTCTGTGGGCACCCAGCCTCGAGGGGCAGCGCCGCGTCCCTGAGGCCCTGCACCAGGCAAGGCATGGGCACCCAGGCGGACTGCAGAGTTAAACCGGCCCTGCTGACGAGCTCAGGGTCACGGGCAAGCCCCTCCACCGCTCAGTTTCCTTTCTGTTCAGTGAGAAGCATTTCCCACCCTAAATTTATGGGGAGTGGAAAGCCATCTAAGTTCTGAATTGCAGAGTACCGAGAACAAAGAAAACGATGGGGCGCCCAGCGGGGGAAGGGCTGGGGGAGCAAAACGGAAACAGGTGCTGCTGAGGGGGGCAGGGAAGGAAGCCAGGCCCCACTGGTTCAGAAGCGAGCAACTGGGACACACCAGACCAATCTTGCCCATCTTCCCCTCTAGCCCTAACCATCTCTGACTCACCGGCAGGTCCCGTGGGGCCCACTTCCTGCTCCTCCCCTCCTGAGCCCACACAGGTTACTGTAGGTCAAGTGTCTGTCTGGAGGCCATGTGGGCAGGGCTCCCAAGGAGGCTGCTGGGAACAGGCCGTGGGGGCCCCTCCCTGACTAATGAAGAGGCCATCACCACGGGCTAACTTGGACAATGAGCGTGACCAGTTCTCACATGTAAAGAGTACGGGATTCACAGCCCCTTACCTAATGGGAAATGCCGTTCTCCACTTGCAAACCATGAACACTTGCTGTGTTGGATGTCAAACCGAGAGTCTGCCACCGTTTTCCAATGCTTGCATGTCTGCTCTGCAAGCCACCTTCACCATACGGGGCACCCATCAAGCCTCATGACCATTTCCGTGGCCACACGTACCAGGCATGCCGAAATCAACCTCTGCCACTCACAGGCCTGCCACGCTTTGTCTCTCTAGGCCAACCAAGCCAACACAACAAGGCCCTCCCGGTGGCTTGGCAAGTTTGTCCCTAAGTTTTTTCTTTCATGGTGAGAAGGAAAAGGCTGTAAGCCTGTGTTGAAATTTCAACGGGCTTGCATGCACGGGCCCAACCCTGAGCCTGCCACAGACCTTCTTTACAACGCTGGTTGGCAAACTCTGATAATGTAAGTATCAGATGGCAACGTACAGTCGGCCTTTGATAAGACTCAGGATGTGTTCCTACTTGTACAAACAGACATAAAGTCATCCAGCAACCAACATGGTGAGCAAGTCCTGGGAGCCGGTCCGTCAAGGGTCCAGCCCCGTGGTCACAAGGAGGCCAGAGCGTCCACGCCAACGATCTCAACAGCTTAGCTTCAAGGGGGTAGGAGAACAAAAGGAAGGTAATAGCGGGAAGAGACAGGAAAATGAAAACTGAAAAAGTCTTGGCGGGTCTTCCTCGAAGAGAAGGAAGGGCTGACTCTGGATTTCAGTGGAAAGTCCTAAAATACAACACGCCAGTGGACCCTGGGCCACTGTCCTTGTTCCAGATTCCTCCCAGATCTCCATGTCTTTGTAAATGACTCATGAGAAGCCACAGGCTGTTGTTCCTGGAGGATGTGGGACATGCCCTCTCCCGACCGGCCCTCCCCCCGGCCTGAAAGAGGGGTGCAGGGTGGGCACACGGAGCAGAGGGACACACGGAGTAAATTCCATGGGAAGAAATAGGTCAGGGTGGAAAAAGAAACACCAGCCCAGGGAAGCATTAACTCTACACACTTTGAAAATCTAGAGCTAACCCAGAACATTGAGGTTGCTGAGAAAACTCAAACTACCGTCGTCGGTCGCCAAATCCCGTGAACACGCAGCAAACTGCGGCGCGCTCAGAGCCTCCCAGTTCCGTCCTTTCCCTTGTCTGTTGTCATTTCTGTGGCCTATTTATAGCCCATCGGCACCACCCGTAACATAGATGACAAGTGGCCAGAGAGCCACTCTAGGGCACCGGCTACTTTGTACCCCTTCAAACTTGGGAGGCAGCACGTGCCTTCCTTTCCCCTCTGAAACAGTAAGAAATTGTGTCTCTTGCAAGACCAACATGAAGGGCACCCAGCAAAGGGGCCGAGCCCACGCCGGCAGCCAGTACACGCAGACGCTGGCCAGCCTTCGCGAGCGTCTCTGCCGTCAGGTCGGGATTGAAGAGCCACCATGAATCCAGAGTCCTCTAATCCAGCCTGTTTGCATCAGAGGCGAGGACAAGTCCGGCATGAAGCCATTAAAGAAACTGGCCAGAGCAGCAGCCGCAGCACCAGCGATGGGAGTGGCAAGGCTCCCCGCCTCCCGACTTCCAGACCCCGATTGTCCCAGACCACCTGTCGCCTCCCCCAGCGTGCATGGCAGCCCTCCCTACCTTTCTTCCTCCACCAGGGCCCTTCGGGGACCGAGTAGGAGAGGTCCTTGAATTCGATGTTCACGGCCGCCCTGCGTGGCAGGGACGAAAAGCGCTGGGCCTCCGTGAGCGTGTTGTCCACCTTCTTCAGATGTCCGTTCAGCAGGTCAGTCTCGGAGGGTTCCATGTTGCCAGAGACCACCTCATCCACCGACACGCACACGGACTTGGGCTCCGTCATGGCCGTGGAGTAACTGCTGGCATTCTGGAAGAAACGGGGAGGAAGCACCGAGAGAGGTTAGCGCTCCACGAAGGGAAGGGCCCCAGGGACCGGCCATGAAGCTCGGGGTCATCGGCTCTCCGCGGCCACACTTGTGACTGTACCGCCACGTGCTCACGCAGAGGGATTTGTCATCTCTAGCCATCGTGGCTGCTTCTATTAAAAAAAAATGCTTAAGATAGAATATTAAACTAATCTGTCGAAGTCTCACTGTGGAATCATCAGATCGCCTCACAAAACTATAATAAACGAATCGCTTGTCTCAAAGAGTCAGACACTGGCCACCATAAAATATTATCTCTTTACAGTAAGTACACTCATTCAAAGACCCAGGGGAGGTGCATGGGGTCCCTGAGAAATGTATAATTGAAAGAGTTTTACTTAAAATGAGCTCTTTTATCGTCTTCCTCTGAAGCTCATAAACATTTCCCAAGAGCCATGACTCCACTCGAACCGCGCTGTTTTGTGGGAGTCGGCTTCGTGTCTTCCCTGCAAATGTTCCAATTCACTTGCAACTCTGCCTCTCACTGTCTCTTCCTAATCGCACTGGAAACTTGGAAAGGTTGATTTTCTCTCTCTCTCTGTCATACACACGAGGAAGTGGAGATACAGACACTCCAAGGAGCTTGCTCCGAGCTCTACAATCGGGAGAGGGGCAGAACTGATCCCCGAATTGAGTCATCAGAAAAGGAGGTGTTCCTCCCACTGCAACAGCAGAGGACCTGATATTTTGTAGCGACGTTGGCTTTTTGAAGCTTCCATTGGGAGTAACTGAGCTGTTACAGATACGCCAAAGAACCAAAAGCATTTATGCAAAGAAAGGAAGACCCTTATCAATGGCTTGGCCGCGCGGAGCGGATCCACGTGCTTCTGGCACCTCCAACACATAGAAGAACCCTGGGCAGGCAAATATGCTGTGCTTTCCGCGGCCGTCCTCGATCCAAAGAGAACATTCCACAGTGCCAAAAGTGTGGGCCTTTGGCACCTCTCCTCCATACGGTTGCCTGATTGGGACAGCCCATCGATAACCCTCTTTGATGATTCAGGCCCTTCCGCCTGCCATAGGACTGCAGGCACTCTGCTCTTCCCCCATTACAGTGCCCTCTTTAGGGTCTGTGATGGTACCATGGAAGAGCTGGCATTATTTCCATCATGGTATTGAAAGGCTCAAAAATCTCAGAGGGCTGGGGCGCCTGGGTGGCTCAGTTTGTTAAACGTCGAACTCTTGATTTCAGCTCGGATTATGATCTCAGGGTCGTGGGATCAAGCCCGGCATCGGGCTCCCTGCTCAGCAGGGAGTCTGCTTGAGATTCTCTCTCTGTCCCTCTGCCTCCGCCCCTCTCCCCTCTCTAAAATAATAAATAAATACATCTTTTAAAAAAAAATCTTGGAGGGCTTGAAGCTTCCAAATATTGGAAGCACACATAGGGCAAGGGGAGGTGTGGGCACAAGGATTTCTGGTCCTCGGCGTGTTTGAAAATGTTGCTTTGCTGTTTAAGTCAATGACATACACACACAGCCCTCCCAGGCATCTCCTACCTCTGAAAAGCTTAACCAAATCAAAGCTTAGCTCACTGACTATAACATTCTGTGGATAAAAATTAAAGTGCAAAGTAAAACTGAGAAAATTAAGCTCGGTTTGCTGCTGGCACGGAGCATGTGAAACATTTCACACGCAAACATAAGTAGGTTCCTACGTTCCCGAGGCAGAGGCAGGCAAAGCTTGCATCTGGCTGGCCACGGGCTCCTCAGAGCCTCTCCACTCCGGGGGGAGCCGCAGGACGCGGCCTCTGCCATGGCTCTGCCCACTGCCTTCTGTGCTGGGGCCCCTTGAAGGAAGGACAGCGGGGCTCACCCTTGCTCAGCACGCTCTCGGCTTTGGCCGCATGAGCAACATCGCTGCAGCACCCACGGTGGGCTCCGAGCGCCACCCCTCTGCCCACCCATCCAACTTCATACCCGCTCCGAGTCCATCGGCGCACCGGGGGTTAGCGGAGAGAGCGATGGGGGAAGACAGGGAGCTCCAGGCCTGGTCCCTAAAGCCCATGCTCCCCCCACCTGCCACCTCCTTGGAAAAGCTAAATGTCTGCTTCCAAACTCGCACCCTGCGGGCAGACCTGGCTTCAGCTGCGGGGGGGTCAGCTGGGAGCCGGGAGCATAGAGCAGCCCCTCACCAGTGGTGGCCCCAGGAGCTCCAGGCTCGCATCCCAGCTGCCCATCCAAACTGCACCCCTCTCCCTGGCACCCACCACAGGACTACAGCAGATGCTCAACCCGTATTATGATGCGGGTCTAGACTCCAGGCCTATCTCTTCTCTCGCTCACTCACTCGCTCATTCAGAAATGAGAGCACCCAGCAAAGCCCTGGGGTTGGCAGTCAGCCAGGCAGACAGGCCTGTGGCCTCAGCAAGCTCCCCATTCAAGGTTGGGCCCCAGGCAAGAATGCAGGCAGTCACAATGCCCTGAGGCCAGAGCTAGAATGAGACCAGGTGGGGTGGGAGCAGGGTGCCTGCTAGGGAACAGCATGTGCAAAGGCTCAGCAGCAGGAGGGAGCGGAACATCTGGAGATCTGAGAGAAATTTAGAGGCTAGAGCTCAGATTTCAGGTGGTAGGGAAGAAGGGAGGGAGGGTCAGAGGAAACTGGAGACACACAGGGTCTGCCCATGAAGTGCTTGCAAACGCTGTGAAGGGTTTTGCACTTTATCTGGAAGTCTTGGGGGGCACCGGGATCTGAAATGGAGGTAACGGACCAGAAACCGTAATTAAAAACCATCTCCTGAAGCAAAGTGCAGATGGGAGGGTGACGGTGGCCTTAACCCGCTAGTGGCAGTGGGGATGGAGGCAAGTAGACGGGCCAGTAGGACAAAGCTGGGTGATTAAACTGATCTGGAAGAGAGAGAGGGAGGGAGGAGGCAGAGTCAAGCACTCATTATTTGAAGTGTTAAATAATGCTTCCATACTAGGTGACTGATCGTAAACAATTGTGACTGTTGATTCGGCAATTACCTGTACCCGGTAAACTCTAAGCTGCAGAGAGGATGCCTCTTACTATCCCCGCACCAAAGCGGGGATCGCCATCTCCCACTCCATTCAGAGTTGGGCTCTAAGACACTGAGGCTGCCTCCTGCCCGAGACCCACAGTTAATGAGTAGCCAAGCCAGGGTCCAGCTCTGTGTGGCTTCTGTTCTGCACCCTGTTGTCCCAGCCAGTGCCCTTAATAGCACTCGAACGTTGCTTAGGTTTCTAGAGGCAAGTTTTAGGTGACCCAGGGTCATCACAGCCCCTGCCCATTAGAGAAGAATCCACAAGAAACTGAGGAAACCAGACAATCCCGCCCCCACAAAAAAAAAAAAAAAACTGACGCCCAAGCAGTGCATACCATTATCCACCTTTCTTCCACGGGTGTCCAATGACCTTGCCCAATTAATAAAATCATGAGACCTTGGATGATGGGAGGCGGTGGCTGTCATTCTGAAATAGACCAGCTCTCTGGAAACACATCCTCAGATGAGCGCGGTCGGCAATGTAGGTTATAGCGAGCTTGTCCTTAGCCTCCTGAGCTCATTAAAAATGAAACAAATACATCTTCCCTCCCCATTTGTTCCCTTTCGTTGTATGTTTCCCAATCTTTTCCTTCCAAGCATTGTCTTTGACCTCCCCATCCACACACAATTTGTGCTGCATAATAAATGATAAATGATAGTAAGTCCATTCATGGGTGTTGAATGCCGAGGAGACCCTATTTGGAATTGTTGCTGCCTGCCGTTCCTGAGAACATTTTCTTGGGTGCTGATTTCAACTGGAATGCAAGCATACAGAGATGCCTGTGTAGCTGGGGAGGGTCTCTCAAAGTCCCCCAGGCGACTGTGAGGGGGGTTCACGCTATTTACCCAGGGACATGCAATGAGAGATAGAAACTTCTTCCCACAGCCCATGGGGAAGGGAGGAAAAGGAAGAGGAAGGCGCAGGCAGCAGGCATTGGCACACTCTTCTCTCTCAGTTCTCTCTCCCGTGTGTCACTGCTGGGCTTGGTGCCTACCTAGACCAGTGGACCCTTCAGTTGGAGGGCAGCTCCCTCCCAGGTACCCTGGCCACATAAAAGGAAAACACTAGCCAAGAATCCTCAAGGCCACTGCCCTGGGGAAAATAATCCAAATGTCACACCCTTAACTAAGCCGAAGGCTGGTACCACTTGTGTGGTCACTTAGACTGCTGACCTCATCATCATCACCAAGCCCCACTCCAGACAGCCCCAAATACCACCATCCTGTTGGGACCTCGTGCCTGTCCTTCCCAGCCCAGCTCAGGGCCAGGTGCTTCGCCCATCCTGCAAGTCAGGTTTTCTGGGCTCATACCTGGTGCAGTCAGTCCCAGGTTGGACCCTAGAGCAGGGGGTGAGGGAATAGCTCAGGATCCTGGGGCTCTCTCAACGGCTCTCTGTTTATGACTTGTGTACAATTTTTTAAACTAAAAAAAAAAGTACAAGATCTTCGAGAAGATTTGTCAAACAAAACAACGTTCCCTGAAAAAATGAGCCCAGCACTTAGTGTCTCCATGTGAGCACAGAACGCCGGAGCTCTGTGTCTGTATCAAACTATCACATAACATTAAAAAATCCTGACATAAAAACATCCACACCTTAAAACATCCCGATTCGTTATTTTTCCACACGTATAAGCCACTTTTGCAGCTTCGAAAGGACTTCAAGAGTTACCCGCCATCTGAAAGATCTGAAACATTCCTTACCTACAGCTAACGATAATAATCTCCTGAATTTTCCATTATCAACATAATTTAGGAAGCCCAGAAAGATGGATAAATGTAAAAGGAAGATTGGCCAAGCATTACCCAAACATTCATCCAGATAAAAGCAAATGTCAGGAGGAGGGGCTGCCTTTCCTGTTTCCATCCCCCCTCAAACGTGAGAAGCCAAGTAATGACGGTAGGGCATGCCCAGAGAGGGGACCCGGTCGGTGAGTCCCCCTGCCACGGGCCCCTGCTCCACCAACGTCCTAAACACGTCTGCGGGCCCCATTCTATCGGTTTACACAAAATCATTATATAATGAGCTGGCGCCGCTCGGTATGTGTTCTACAGTAACCTGTTTGGAGGCATAGGATGCAGTTGTGAGAGAGCGCATGCGCACACAGCCCCTAAGCTTTTTTTTTCCCCTGGGCTCAAGGCAAGAGGTAACTGTCGGTCAAATCCTGCTGAGCCCTGCTGACTTCAAATACAGGATGCTAAAAATGAAATAAGGCGAGGGGTGGGGGTGAAACCCCGGTGCGTGCTGTGCACTGTGGGCTTACAGCCTATGGGGAGTAATTAGCAGGATAGTAAATCCATACACAGATGATAGAGAGAGGGGTGGAAAGGGAGGGCGAGGTGGGTTGGAATACGGAATACTTTATATTTGTACTTTAGATGACCTGAAATCTAGTCTGTGAGTACCTAACTGCAATGTCAGTGTGCTAGGCATAAAAATAAAAAGCTGATGGTTAGTTTGTTGTTTGGGGGGGGGGCGGGTTTGGTTTTTTTTTTCTTTTCCCCCTAATGTGAGTTTATGGAGCTCTTATAAAGGAGCAAGAGGAGACTTTGCACCACCCCTGGGAATAGCACTTGATGTCAGTGTGTCTAGCACTGAATCTGCCGGCCCGGTGGTCCCTCCACGGAGCTGGCACCCTCGGGAACGGAAGATTCCGCGTCCCTGTCCCCACCCTGGTCTCTATCCAGGGTGCAGGAAAGGTGGCCTTCAGGTATCCAGGCTCGCCCCTGGGCTACCTCCCCGGAATCCGCCGCCCCCTCCCGAGCAGGTTCAGGAGAGGTTGTCCCCAGGGAGCGCCAGGGGCAGCGCAGGCTCTGGTTCTCGGGGAGCAGCTCTCTCTTTTGTTCCCCCAGACCTTGCCCGGCGCTCCGGAGGGTGGCGAGAGAAGTGCCAGCTCCCGGAGCCCGGGCCGCGCGCTGGCTGAGAGAGAGGACCTTCCCCCTTCCTTCAGGCCCAGGCTGCCACCCTCCCAAGTGCGCTCAGGAACCCAGGCCCCAGGCCCCTACCCGGAGGGGGCCGAGGTGGGGCCATCGGTGAACTTGTGGGGCTGCTGGCCACCTCCCGCACACTCCTGGCCCCTCCGCCTGCCCCGCGTCCCCGGAGGGTGCAAGGAGCATCCCGAGGGGCCAGGTGGACAGGGCGGGGGGCAATGGGATGCGGACTTCTTCCCAGGGACCCAGAGGCGGCTGTAAGGGTGAGGGTGCGGGTCTTTGTGCGTTTCTGGCTCTGCTGGAAAACAGAAGCAAGCCCCGGGGGCGAAGGATGCGCTCACTCACCATGGCGGTGCCGACCGAGAAAGCGGCCATCAGACAGGCCATGCCCCGGGGGCGGCGGGCACGGGCGGCGGGCGGCGGGCACGGGCGGCGGGCACGAGGCTGCGCTCGCTCCAGGCTAGGCTGCTGCGCCCCGCGCCGGCTCCAGCTCGGGCTGCCGCTGAGGC
>NC_048218.1:3609840-3706352 GCF_002007445.2 Ailuropoda melanoleuca
CTCTTTTCTTGTCTTTTCTCGTTGTCGAGTACCTTTCTGTCAGATAGGAGCGTGAGGACTAAAGAAAACATGGCCTTTCCAACGCCCGCCATCTCCCCCAAATACAGCTCCGTATCTGGGGTGACCCGCCCCAGCACTGAGACAGTGCAAACACATTCATTCCTGCACCGCTGTTGTGGCCAGCTGCAGGACTAAATGCTGGGTAACAAAGGGACGCTAGGTGAAGGTGGCCTCTGTCCTGCCACCGTCCCGCCCACCCAGCCCCACTAAAAAAAGGCTTGTTTCCAGTGCCTGGCTCAGTCCCTGGCCCGCAGCTGTGTTCAGGTAACTGCATAAGGAATGGCCCTCCAGACACCCTCTCATTTGGCCCCAGACTGGAATATCAGATGGCCTGGCGTCCGCTAAAGCCCTTATTATATATAAGTGGGACCATTTCCTGGTAACCATGGTGACAAGGCATTCTTTCTCCCAATCTCAGAGGCTAATACTTTTGTTCAGCGGTTTGCATGTTGGGACTGAAGGTAGGAATGCACCTCTCCTCACCTCCCGCACACCTGGCAGGTGGACTTCACACCCAGAGGTCTGACAAACATAGTCCTATTCTCCTCTCAACCCAATGGAGGAAAAGGGAGTATGATGTCGAGTTCAGGGGGAGGAGGGCCCTGCTCTTGTCTGAATAGTTTCACCCGAAGATCGATGCATTACCTTTATTCTCTTTGTCCGAGAGGAAGGAAACATGACTACTGTATTTTCAGGTGCCACTCTACACATCCGGCCCAGAAGGCTGTGTGGTACCTTAAATGTACTGAACGGGGAAGGCAAAAAACTCCAAATGCTCTGGAAAGAGGATTCAAATCCACAAACCTCATGGGGAGAGACGAGGTCAAAAGGTAGAGACAAAGGTGCCTCACTTCTGGAGCCCAGGGCTGGTGGCTGGCCCTGCAGCCCACCGCCTGCTCCAGGGGCAGACAGGACAAGAAGCAGGAAGAGGAAGACATGAAACACAGCAGGGGAGGATTTCTCCATGAGCATCTGGCGGGACACCACCCTGTTCTGTGGTCAGGGCAGGCAATGTGACATCGTAGTCTTGTGGCTCTGGCCTCTGTTTTCTGTCCACTGTCCACTGTCCTCACTCCTATGGATGAGCACAGAATTTCCCTCTGGAAACCTCCCGACCCCACCCCCACCCTGTTCTGTATTGTGTGATTTATAGCAACGGTTGGTCAGGAACTAGAGGTGTAAGTCAGTGCCTGCCAGGCTTCTGGGGATGGCCACGGGGACAGTGTGTAGAGCCCGGGTGTGAAGCCAGAGACGGAAGAGAGTGGGAAAGTGAGTCCTTGTTGGCATGGCTTGAGCTGCTGGCTTTTCCATTACACGCCTTGAAAGAGTCCTCACTGACACATCTGTAGGCTGGGTAATAAGACTCTCAGCCATGTGGGAAATAGCGCATACCTTACACTTTCCACCATGCACGGCACCTAGCAAGCAAGCCAGTCCCAATCCTTACTGGTATCGTCCCTCTAGTGCCAAGTCAGGGAATAAGCAAACAGTAGAATAAGTCGGATCTGTGACACTTGTATTGGGACTCCTGGTTGTAAGTAACAGAAACCCAATCCCAACTGGCTTACACTAAAGGTAAAGCATTGTCTTAGGTCACAGAAAGGTTCAGAGTGTGCTGGTTTCAAGCCTGCCAGGGCCAAGGACCCATACTCTGTCCTCGGCTCTTGGTCTCTAGCTCTTTCCATGCCTCTACTTTCCATCTGCTGGCTTCCCCCTCAGCGAGGCTGTCTCTGCAAAGCAGCTGCAGGCTTCATCCTATCAGTTAGCAGCCAGTCACCGTCCCCAGGTGGAGGGGGTTGGGGGAGGGGTGCCAAACACTGATTAGCTGTGTCAAAAAGGCCAAAGGGAAGAGCAGCCCATTGGAACCATGCAGAAAGATTGGGACACGGGTGCTTCACGAGGCCATTTGGGGGCACTCTGAGCAGAAGTCTATGTGCCAAGCAGGCAAACGCAAGAGGAGCTCGTCACAGGATTGTCCAGCCCAGACCCCAAACCCAATAGGGATTTCTGCTAATACAGCAAGTCGCAGAGCCAGGCAGCACCTCCTCCCCACAGTAAACCTTGAGTCATTCAACCAAGGCGCCATATTTCTCTCTAGACCTTGGCTTCTCTGGACCAAACATCCCTGCCCCCAACCCAACGTTACTTCTTAGACTGTGCGCCTTCTTCCTGCTTACCTTTCTCTGCATGGGTTCCATTTACTCAGTGTCCCTTGTGAAACTTGGGGTACACGACTGACCGCCTATTCAAGGCACTCCCCTCTCTCTGAGGAGCCAGTGGTCCCAGGCTCCACTCAGACTGCCGGTAAGGACAAGCTTCCCTGCTGCAGAACTGGCCACCTGCTATCTAGGGACAGGCAGGTCAGTGGACTCCACCACCGGGGACTGAATTCACTTTCCTTATCATGTCATTTCAGTTGCCTGGTTTGCACTTTATGCCCCAAATTCCATTTTAACTACTGTCCAATTCATCTCTGTCAGACATCTAGCCACTGAGACCAGGAAATGGCGGGGAGACAGGGGCACCCCGAGCACCCAGTCTCTGGTACAAGCTTTCTGCTCTTGGTGTCCAGTGAAGGGGGTAAAAGGGGTGACAGGTAAGTCAGACATCCAGATGGGCTCACACCGCAGGCCTGACTGACATGAATGAGCTCCTGCGGGAGGCCGGCCACAAGGGGGTGAGGCTGGGCTTGGAACCATGGATTGCCCCACCCTTTCAGGTCCGAAACAAAAGATCCCTCCAGAGAACCCTTCGGGGACATCCCATGTCTTCCCAGCCCCCCTGCTCCCAGCTGGCTAGGAAGAAATCTAATGAATAGATTCTTTACTAATACCGTCTTCTTCATATCGTGGTGATTTGGCTTTCAACAGTTTCGACCTTGGGCTTTCTTTCCTTACAGGGAGTCCAGCTCTGAATGAACCTGAGTGCCCCCATCGGCTGACTTGCTCCCACTCAGCTACAGAGCTACACCAACCTGAGCTGCACTTTCCAGGAACTACGACTTTTGCTCTGCACTCAGTGGACCCTCAGAGACTGCCTGCTCTGGGGGCACCCGGGGGGCTCTGCCGGTTGAGCATCTGACTCTTGGTTTCAGCTCAGGTCATGATCTTAGGGTTCTGGGATCGAGCCCCTTATTGGGCTCTGAGCTCAGCACAGAGTCTGCTTGAGATTCTTTCTCTGTCCCTTTCCTCTCCCTCCATTCACATGTGCGCCATCTCTCTCTCTCTCTCTCTCTCAAATAAATAAATAAGTCTTCAAAAAAAAAAAAAGATTGTCTGCTCTGCCAGGAGCTGATCTCTGCATTGGAACAGGGGGTGGGGGTGGCAGGGAGCAAAATGGAGAAAGCCCCGCCCTAAAGAGTCGTCAGGCAATAATGGGGAGCGATCGGAAAGCTGAGGTTCTCAACTAGATTGGGTATGTTTCTAACTCATTCTGTGAGCTTAACACACTTTAGGGATCATTCTTTCCCTAAAGCTGCAGGAGCTCTTGCTATGTAGTTTGGGGGAGAGGCAAAGTGGGGACACATGGGCCTCCCGGTCTTCGGTGGCCCTGCCCCTTCCAGAGCCAATCCTTCAGGCTGTTTCCAGCACACTGGAAACCCCCAGTGTGGAAAAGTGCTCCCCTGCCCATATTTTGCCATGGGAACATCTCCATCATTTGACATATCACCATTTCATGGAGGAAAATGAAAAACTAAAGAAGCCTGCTCCCCCTGCCCCGTCCGCAGCTCCCCTTCCACCACAGCAACAGCTGCACTGTGACCATGTATGAGGGTTTGTGCGGTGGGTTTCCCCAAAGCCTCAAGGAAACTCGGTTCTGGAGGGAATGGTGTAGGGAGGTGTTTGCTTGTTTGCTTGCTTGCTTTTTACAGCCCAAAGCTCTGGCTCTGAAGGTAAATGTTTTCAGACAAATAAAAGCAAATGTTGGTCTGCACCAGGCAGCAGGGACAGGGGCTCGTCCCTTCTCTTGGCAGACAGAGGTGGGAGATATGACGGGGACTCCTGGAGCTGGGCCCGCAGGGATGAATCCCACCCCTGTTGTATCCTGCACCTACGACCATTCAACAGGTGCGCATTCCTGGAGGCGTCCCTGTGGGAAACCCGCTGGGCCGGGCTAGAGACCTTCCTCTGGTCATGGCCCCTGACTTGTTGAAGTCTCTGATCCTTTCCCTGTCATGTTAACAGAGAATTAGGGCCATTGGGCCTTTTCTACCTCTGTCTACATAAAACCCAATGCTTCCACTTTAAAAAAAGGAAGAGAGAAAGAATGAGGGAGAGGAAAGAAGAATTTGGGTGAGTGAGAAAATGAGAAAGAGAGCGAAGGCAGGAGGGGTGGGGAGGGAAGGAAGAAAGAAAGAATATTAAGAAATAGGAGGGAGCGCAGAGGAAAACCTTGTCCCAGCCCTTATGGGTAGGGATGGGAAAGGGCAGCGGACACAGGGCTATCAGGGAGGGTGGCAGCCTAAGGCTGGGTCTGAGTACCAAATGGGAACTCTCTGTAGGCTGGTTCATTTTAAAGAAACATTGTTTTCATCTCCATGGTTTGCTGGATTCCTGTTTTGCTGGCCCTCCCGCCCCCTGTCATGTTCTGCCTCCAGTGTCCCGATGTCCCCGCACTGCATCCTCTGGCCCAGCTCCAAAGGGGCCCCTCCCTCCTCACCTTCCAGGAGGTGGGGGCAGAGGAGGAGCCGCAGGTGCACGCAGGGTGGAGGTAGGAAGTGGGGGAGCGCCAGAAGATGGAAAGATGAGGTTAATGAAGGATGTTTTCAGGAAAAAAAAATGCAAGCGAATATTCATAAGCTAAGTTAGGAAAAAGTAAGTGTTGCAGATTATTCCTGTTTTCTTCCATTAGCGCAGAACAGAGAGTGGCAAGAAAGTTCTAGGAAACAATTTCCACAAATGAAGAAAGAGGAAATAACGTCTGGCAATGAAATGACCTTCAAAGCTGAAGACCAGGACAGAAGTCTCAGAGACTGACACCGGAAAATTACCGGAGGCCTCTTCCCACACAGAAATAAAAGCCTCCCGCTGCCCCCATTCAAGGGCCCAGTAGGGAAAAAACTGGTAGCTCAGGGTGTGCACCCCACTTTTCCTCTGCAGAACTGCTTTGCCCAAACTGCATGTGATCGACTCTAGAATGCAACACCCACCGGGAACCAGTCAGAACATTCCATCCCTAAGGCCACTGTGTTTGTCCTGGAGAGGATTTACCAGCCCAGGGGGGGCATCTGAGTTCTCCCTGGGACTTGCCAGGGCCCTGAGAAGGAAAGGGTTTCTTCCCCTTTGGGGATTGACAGCCCTGTACGTTGGCCACCTGCTCTGCCTGCGGAGACTGGCCAGCTGGGAAGGGAAACCATGGAGGCACAAAGGCTGTGAGACATGGCGGGACGCGCTGGGCACCTTGAACAAGTTCGTGCCTCTTGGTGCCTCCATGACCACAGCTATAAAGGGACTGGCAGCCATGCCCATCTCAGGATCGTTGGGAGGATTAAATGAGTCAAATCTGTGATAATCATGCCTGGCTCATCGTGTGTGTCTTACACACAAAGGCTGGTCATCCTCATTATGAGAACCAGCTCTCTCCCTCTGACCTTGAACTAGCATAAATTAGATTTCAGTCGCTTACAGCCTAGAAATCCTGATGAGAACAAACAGGCTGTTAAAAGTCGGGGCCCCTAAGCCAGTATATGGAGAAATCCTCACAAATAGCTTATCAGTCAACCCCATAACCCTTTGTTGCCTTCGTCTCTGTTCACCTGGCACTTGCCTTATCTCCCTCAGGAGATGATAAATCTCAGTGTCTCTGGATTATTTCTTTGCCTCCAACATCGTTCTTAGCGTGGCATCTAGCCAAGGAGGTGCTTGATAAACATCACGAGTTATGTTGAATAACCTCCAATGTTTGGGAAAGCGCTGAACCAGGCACTATCCCATGGGACACTCGGGACGCCCCTGCAGGTTAGGAGGGCAGATGCCATCACTGGATCACACGAGAATCTGACACCCCAGCCCTAGATACAGGGCAGGCCACATTTTACTTTCCTTGGCAGTCAGATAATGTGCCCCTGGTCCCTGGAAGGCAGTGCCTCCATGCCATGCCAGCTCAGGCACAGATCTTTTCCCCCTGGCTCCAAAGACCGCGGCTCAAGTCCTGTGTGCTAGGTGCCCTGAAGCCCTCTCGCCTCCCTGAGACACCTGAGCTCTCCTGTGATCTGCAAACCCTCCCCCTCCCCTTCCCCAGGCCTGGGATGTTCTTCCTGAGCCCCCGCCTCTCTCCTCCAGGTCCCCAGCTCCCCTTCTCCTACCTCCCAGGAAGACCTGGGCAGTCACCTACTTGAACTGGAGCTTTTGAAAGCAAAAATTTGGTTGGGGAGATTATCTTCTGCATGTTTGGAAACTTCTGGGCAGGGCCCTGCACTCGGAAGTCCCCAAGGCAAAAGAAAAACAAGTTAATTAAAAAAAAAAAAAAGACTTGGCTACTTTTTAAGGGAGAGGAGGGGAAATTAGCTAAAGGAAAGAAATTAGCCTCAGAACTATATCAGTAAATGATCCTGCCACTTGGAAACAAGGCAATTGAGGTTCCGTAAGGTTTGAAAAGCCCCAGGTCTCCTGCCTCCTGCTGAGCCCTCTCACACTGGAGGGTCACAGCTCCTCCAAACGGGACAGAGATCCGAAGATGCCCACATCCAACTGCTAAAAATCACAGGCAGGCTAGTGGGGAGAGGGAGTAGATATACGTTATTCCCCCCACCTGAGCACCACTAAAAACTCTGGACATTGTACAAAGCACATGAGGAGACCCTGAAAGGTGGGGAGCACATGGCAGATGGCCCAGGGACCTTGGGACCCAAGGAACCACGCTGTGGTGAGGTCCCTGGGTTCTCTTTGTGCCTCATATATCCCAGACTTTCATTCGAAGAAACCAACAACCTGGAAATGTTCATGGGCACAAACAAAGTAAGGCCCCAACAAAAGGCTACCTGGCCAAAAGAACAGAAAAAGGGCACACTAGAAATGTAGACATTTTTTAGACAACTGCACTATTCCAGTCAGACTCCACACCCTGCCCACATCAATAAAGATGAGTGGGGAGCCAGGTTTCCACCCTCCTCAGACTGTAATGAAGCACCCCAAAGTGCCCCCATCCCTAGTCAAAATGGTGTCAGAGAAGGCCATATCCAGAGGCCAGAACCGTCCCCACCAGGCAGTAATGGGGAGCTCCTCCTTTCCTCACCAGGGTGGTGGCAGACGAGGTCCAATAGACTCAGGATTTTCACCACCACACAGGGTTAACAAGGACACTGCACTCTCCCAAGTCATGGTGTCAGCGGCGATCATATGGGGAGCAATAATGAGCTCTCCTACCTTTCCTGGCCAGGGAGGTGTGGGTGGTGGCCAACCTTCCAGCAGGAATGAGGAGCTCCTCACTTGGATGCCAGCAAAGACTGAGCAGGGAACCTGGACTTCTATGCTCACCTGGCAGTAATGAGGCAGTTCCCCCCCCCCATTTCTCCTACCTGAGTGATGTCAGAGGAAGCCAGCTAAAACAGAGAGCTTTAATGAGATTCAAAGTCTCATAACAGTATACCTGTTTAGTATTTAGGTTTCCATCAAAACTCTTTCATTACCTAAGAACCAAGAAATTCACAATTCAAATGAAAAAAGCAACCAGTCAGTAGATGTTAACACCAAAATGACAAAAATGTTACAATTACCTAACAAAGATTTAAAAGCAGCCATCATCAAAATGCTTCAGTGAACAATTATGAACACACTTGAAACAAATGAAAAGACAGAAAGTCTCAGCAAAGGAATAAAAGATATGAAAAACAAATAAAATGGAATTTTAGAACTGAAAAATATGATACCCAAACTGGGCTCAACAGCAGAATGGAGAGGAGAAGGGAAAGAATTGATGAACTGGACAACAGAACAACAGAAATTACCCAGCCAGGACAACAGAGAAAAAATATGTTGTATGAAAAATGAGCAAAAGCTGTGGGACATATGGGACCATAACAGAAGATCTAATAGAAAATCTATAGTTCCAGAAGGGTGGCTGGAGGTTGAAAATTCTCAAAGAGGGGCACCTGGGTGGCTCAGTCAGTTGAGCATCTGACTCTTGGTTTTGGCTCAGGTCATGATCTTGGGGTCGTGAGACTGAGCCCTGGACAGGCTCCACACTGTGTGGAGTCTGCTTGAGGTTCTCTCTCTCTTCCTCCCCCTCTGCTCTTCTGCCTACTCATGCTCTCTCTCGCTCTCTCAGAAAAAAATAAAATCTTTAAAAAAAGAAAATACTGAAAGAAATAATAGCTAAAAACTTTCCAAATTTGGCAAAAGACAGAAACCTCCAAATTCAAGTAGTTGAGTAACTCCAAATTGGTTAAATCTAAAGAAATCTACAATTAGACACACATAGTCAAACTTCTGATACTAAAGGCAAAGGAGAGATCCTGAAGGCCGTGAAAGAGACATGACATCTTACCAAAAGAAAAAGCAATTCAAATTACAGCAGATTTCTCATGGAAAACAAAAGTGGTCAGAAAGAATTGGCACAATACTTTTCACTTGCTGAAAGAAAAGAACTATCAACCCAGATTCTTATATCCAGAAAAATATTCAGGAATGAAAGGGAAATCAAGACAAATTTAAGAAAATTTGTTAACAGTAGACCTACCCTAACAGAATTGCTGAAGGAAGTTCTCTAAAAATAAAGAAAATGGTAAAAGAAGGACATTTTATGTATCAAAAAAGAGAAAGAACACCGTAAGTAAAAATATGAGTAAACAAAATAAATTTTCCTTCTGCTCTTCAGTTTTTCAAATTGTGTTTGATGGTTAAAGCAAAAATTGTAATATTGTCTGATGTGACTCTAAATGTGTGTGGAGTAAATATTTAAGACAATTATATTATAGGGGCGCCTGGGTGGCACAGCGGTTAAGCGTCTGCCTTCGGCTCAGGGCATGATCCCGGTGTTATGGGATTGAGCCCCACATCAGGCCCCTCCGCTATGAGCCTGCTTCTTCCTCTCCCACTCCCCCAGCTTGTGCTCCCTCTCTCACTGGCTGTCTCTATCTCTGTCGAATAAATAAATAAAATCTTTTAAAAAAAAAGACAATTATATTATAAAAAGAGGAGGATAAAGAGATATAAAGGGAGGCACAAGGCACTCCAACTTATAAAACTATGACACCAAAAGACTTATGTTATGTATATGTAATGTAATAACTAAAGAAACCACTAAAAAGGCAATACAAAGAGATACTCTCAAAAACATTATAGAGAAGTCAAAAAGCAATTCCAAAAAACATTCAAGTGACTCCTAGGAAGGCAGGAAAAAGAAAACAGGAAAATGAAAAACCGAGAACACAGGAATAAAAAAATAAAATACATGCTTATGTCCAACATGTCAATATTTACATTAAATGTAAACGAACCAAACAACAGAACTACAAACTATGTGAAGCAAAACTTGATAGAACTGAAAAGAGAAATCGATAAATTCTCAATTACAGTTGGAGACTTCATCACTTCTCTCAACAACCGCTAGAACAACTGGACAGAAAACTTAGCAAGGATATAGAACCCAACGGCACCACTGACCAACAGGATCCAATCAGTATTTACAGAACACTTGATGCCAGCCAGTGACAGGAGAATACACATTCTTCTCAAATGCTCATGGAACATGTACTAACATAGATCGTATCCTGGGCCATAAAACAAGCCTCAACAAATTTAAAAGAACTGAAATTATGCAGAATGTGTTCTCTGACCCAAATAGAATCAAACTAGAAATCAATATAAGGAAGGTAATAGGAAAATCTCCAAATACTTGGAATCTAAGCAACACATTTCTACATAATCCATGAATCCAAGAGGAGGTCTTAAGGGCAAACAAAGTAACTGAATTGAAATGAAAGTACATATCTCCAAGTACACATGTGAGAGCTACATCAGTGTGGAGCAGAAATTTATAATGCTAAGGGTGTATAAATTAAAAATAAGGAAAAGTCTCATCCATAATCTAAAGTCCCACCTCAAGAATATAGAAAAAGTGGAGCAAAATAAACCAAAATAAAGGAAATAATAAAGACAATAACTCAACAAAATTAAAAATAGAAGAATAAAGAAAGCCAATGAAACACAAAGCTGGACTGATCATTTAGAAATGATGAATAAAACTGAAACACCTCCAGCAAGTCTGACAAAGAAAAAACAGGGAAAACACAAAATACCAATATTAGAGATGGAGCAGGAGATATCATCACAGATCCCACAGTCATCCAAACAACAATAAGGCAACACTACAAACAACTCCGCACATCTAAGTTTGACAATTTAGATAAAATGAATTAATTCCTCAAATTCACGAACTACGGCAACTCACTCAATATAAAATAAGTTATTTGAATGGTCCTATAACTATGAAGAAACTGAATTCATCATTTTAAAAATGAGAGAGAAAAGGAAGGAGGGAGGGAGGGAGGGAGGGNAGGAGGGAGGGAAGGAAGGAAGGAAGGAAGGAAGGAAGGAAGGAAGGAAGGAAGGAAGAAAGGAAGGGAAAGAAGTCTCCAGGCCCAGACAGCTTCCCTGGAGAATTCTCAAAGTGTTGAAAGAATTCACATCAACTCTCTACAATCTCCTCCAGAAATAGAAAAGGAGGGGACACTACACAATTCATTTTATTTAACTACTATAACCCTGGTATCAGAAAAAGATAGTATTTTTTAAAAACTACAGATCAAAATCCCTCATAAATATAAATGCAAAAATCACTAACACAATATTAGCAAACAGAATTCAGCAATATACATTTAAAAAGATATTCTAAGTCCAAGTGGGATTTATCCCAAGCATGCAAGTCTGATTCAATATTTGCACGTCCGTGTAGTACACCATATTAACAGACTAAAGAAGAAAAATCACACAATCGTGCCAACTGATATGGACACAGCACCTGACAAAACTGAACACCTATTCATGGTTTTTTAAAAAACTCAGAAAAATAGAAATAGAGGGCAATTTCCTCATTTTCCAGCAATTGTGCTCCTGGACATTTGTCCCAGAGAAATGAAAACTCACATTCGGACAAAAATTAGCACACAAACGTTTACAGCAGTTTTGTCTGTGATTAGCCAAAACCTACAAACAGCCCAGATGTCTGTCAGTAGGGAAAGAGTGAAACTGTGGTCTACACTATGGAACACTACTCAGCAATACAAAGCAATGAACTACTCAACACCCAACAACTTGGATGGCTTTCCAGAGAGTTCTTCTGGAAAAAGCCAACGTGAAGAGGTTAGACATTGTACAACTCTATTTATGTGACATTCTTGAAATGACAAAATTACACAAATGGGGACAGACTGGTGATTATCAGGGGTTAAGGAGGGGATGGAGTGGAAAGAAAGAATGGGGCTATTGGAGGGTGGCACAAGGGAACCTTGTGTGGATGGCATCCCGTGTCTGGACTAGATCAGTGTCAACACCCTGGATGTGATGTTGTACTCATTTTGCAAGATGTGACCAAGAGGGGAGCTAGGTCAAGGGCACATAGGGTCTCTCTGTGTTCTTCTTTACAACTCCATGGGAACCTACAATTATCTCAAAATGCAAAGTTTAATGTTTTTGAAGTCACAGGACAGTCCTGAGTGAGGCCACTTCGGATGAGGTGACCTCAGACCAACCTGTGGCACCAAGTAGACTTCACGTGGATGGGGAACGAGGAAGTAAGTGGCGGAGTTTTGGGGATAAATAGGGAAAGGCCCTATTGAATAGGGAGTACCAGGTCACTCGGGACCACACAGTGGGCCGCTGGACCAGGAAGCATTTGTGACCATTCTTTGTCAACTGTCAACTTGAGAAGGTGGGGATGGAGGGGCCGATGCTCCTCGCCCTGACTAGAACCCCTGTGTGTGCACGTGCTCGAGTGCCCAGGCACCTGCAGGGATGCCAGCCCCATCATTAGCCATCTGTGGTGCTGGGCTGGTCTCACCTCTCAGAGTCTCAACCTTCATCCATAAAATGGGAATACTAACAGTACCGCGATGACGGTTGAGGAAGATGAGGTAGGTCCAGTGCCCGGAGCCGAGAAGAAGGAAGAGCAGGGCACTCGTGTGCATCTAACCTTGTCTTCCAGGTCCTGATACCACAGCCTTCCCCTGCCCCTCCCCCAGTCTTGCCCTTGCTCACCATCTTCCCAAGTGGCTTGCTCTTCTTTTCCTCCTGTGATGAACCGCGCTGCCTGGGATGTTCTACAAGGAAAAATGGGTGGATAAATGTACAAAGGGCCTCCTAGCTCAGAGGGATAACATTTCAATATCCAATGTGAAGGCATCAATATGGCGGTCCGCAGGTTAAAACGTCCAGTTCTAAGACAAATACATACCGGAGAACATAACATCCAGCATGGTGAACGTTACTGTAGCGTGTTTCTGCAAACTGCTAAGAGAAGAAATCTTAAACGTTCCCATCACAAGAAAAAAATTATAACTATGTGAGGAGATGGGTGTTAACTAAGCTTATTGTGGTGATGATTTTGCAATATAAACATTATCAAATCATTAATTGTACACCGTGGAACTCGTGCAGTGTTATATGTCAATTCTGTCTCAACAAAACTGGGGGAAAATTGAGGCATCTTGCTTTTCATAGAGAGGCAACCCATCCCAATTCACAGATTGGTTGTGTTTCCCTCACTGGTCTGTGGGTCCGGAGGACACAGGGAGGTTCTGGCCCGTTCTTACTGAGACCCCACCTCCAGCAGGTGCCTGCCTCCCCCAGTATTTGCAGACTGACTGACTTAAATCAGAGACACTTTACATCACAGCTCAAATTATAAATCATTCTTTGTGCCTATACTCACACACGGCATATTTTCTTTGACCTACAACTAATTACATTTACTCTCTACATTTATATTGAAAAAACATTTTTTTTATTACTAAAAAGCACTTTGTCAATGACTTACCCACAAGCTTAGATGCACACACTTCCCAAGGAGCCCTCCTGCTGCAAAATAGACCCTTGCGCAGGGAGATGTATTTATTCTGCAATTAATAAAGGGAAGTAACCCTTGCCGTATGTAGGACAGAATTTCAATTTTCATCACTGCAGACATGTGAAAACCCCCAAACCGCAAACAATGATTTCAGTTTCTGCTCTATGCACATACAAGACAAAAGGTTTTAAAATAAGCATAACGCAATCATATGTGTAAGAATACAGCCAGTGTCACTGTTTCGGCAGCAAACAGGAAGCCTGTGAGGTTACTGAAGGTCAGTGTGCTCCCTCCAAGGTTACTGGCATAAAACAGCAGCCACTACCTGTCTGTCCACAGATGGGCCAAGTGTGAAATCTACTTATTTCCCACTTTTGGTCAGATGATAGATTTCACATTTGCGAACACTGTGGAATTTACTTATTTTTTGGTAATGCACATTAAAAACAATTACAGCAAAGACTAAAAAGCATCAGGGCCTCTAGGGTAATACTTAAGGATAAACGGAATATGTCCTAGTGGAAGAGCTAGAATGACTTCAATAACATTCCATCACGACAGCCCTGGCCGGCGGTTGTTGCTGCAAAGTGGGGGCCAAATGAGCTGGTGGAACATCTGAGACCTCACCACGTTAGGGGAGCTTACATCACCTGATAACAGATACTGATAGCCTTGGAGGCCATGGTGGGTTCCAGAATTGTGCTCTGAGCACTGTAGCCATTAACTCATGTAATCTTCACCACAACTCCATGAGCCAGGCACTATATTATCCACAATGGGGAAGTAAGGCACAGAGACATTATGGAACTTGCCTGAGGTCACACAGCAAGAAAGTATCCGATCTCAGATCCGAAACAGTCAACTCTGGCTCCAGAGATTGCAATGTTTTTTCCCTGTAAGAAGGGTTTTTTTTTTTCTTTTTTAAAGTAAAGCACAAAAATTGTAACATAAGGCTTGGCGAATTTTACATATCTAAATACTTATATATTCACCACCCGGATCACGATACAGAACATCTCCACCATAGGAAATATTCCTTGTGCCTGATCCCAGTCCATCCCTGTCTCTAAAGGTAAGCACTGCTCAGCTTCAATCACCACATTATGTTTATTCTTGATCTTCATATAATTGGCACATAGTAGGGACTTCGTGTCTGGATTCTGAAACACACCCATGCGTTGTGTGTGCCCACAGCACCTCCCTCTACAGTTTACTTTTCCTTTCTGCTACCATCGGACACGGGAGCTGTGGCCGGTTTTCAGCCATCTTCAGTAAAGCCACCGTCTGCCTTCTTGCTCACGTCTCCTGGGGGACACGGACATTCATTTCCCTGGAGGGTACCCCTAGCAGTGAAATCCCTGGGCTACTTGAGTGAATACCACCAGTCAGCTTTCCAAATTCCTACCAGTTCATACTCCCGCCAGCTAGGTAACACTGCTGCTGTTTCACACCCTTGCCCCTCCTTGGCATTTGCAGGTGGTGGTTTTTTTTTTTTTTCCAACGTGACCACCCTGACGGGTGCGTGGTGATCGTACACCAAGGTTTTAGCTTCCTTTTCTGTCCTGACTAATGATGTGCCTGTTTAATCTTCCTCTCATTTTAAAATTGCATTGTTTTGCTTTTAGGATGGGTCTGCAGGATTTCTTGATGCATTCTGGATATGCGTTCTCTGTAACACCGATACACGGCTAATGTGTTCTCCCGGTCCAAGCTTGCCATTCAGTTTCTTAATGTTTTTTCATGATAGGAGTTCCTCATTTTAATAAGATCCAATTTATCGCTATTTTCCTTTATGGTTAGGGATTGGGGTTGTTTTTGTATGTGTGTCTTCTCTAAGAAATCTCTGCCTACCACGAGAAGATGAAAATAGTTGCCTATGGTTTCTTCTAGAAGCACCGTTGTTTTGGTTTTCACATCTAAGCTTATGATCCATCTTAAATTAATTTCTGTGTGAAAGGCAGAGGTCGAGGTGCACATTTCCATATGCTCACTCCACCACTCCAGTGCCGGTTTACTGAAACCACCATCCTCTCTCCATCAGATCGCACCCGCACTTTGACATCATCAAGTAGCCGTACCTGGGAGGAAGGTGCATTTCTGGACTGTCTATTCTGTTCCATTGGTCTGTCTGTCTGTCCTTACACCAATACCACGCCACCTCTGCAGTTTCCAAATAAGTCCCGAAATACACAGTGATCTAGATCTTTGTATTTCCATATACATTTTAGAATCAGCTTGTCAATTGTCATCAAAAAGGGGGAGAGGAGAAGGAAGAAAGCAAACATATTAGAGTTTGGACAGGGGTCGCATTGACCTACAGATCCCGTTGAGGAGAACGGACATCGTACAACCCTGAGTATCCTCACCCATGTCTATGGACTAGCTCTCCATCCACTTGTCACCTCTGGTTCCTCTCAGTGGTGCTATAAAGTTTTCAGTGCATAGTTCTTGTCTGCCAAATAAATCTTCAGTTAGATGTCTTCTTTTTTGTATTTTTATATTATTGCAAATGATATGCTTTAATCTCGCTGTCCAGTTGTTTCTTGCTACAATGTAGAAATAAAAATTGGTTTTTCTACACGGAGACTTTGTGTCTTGCAACTTCGCTAAAACCAATTATTTATTATTTCCAATAATAATCTCTGATCTTTATTATTTCCTTCTTTCTGCTTGCTTTGGGTTTCGTTTGCTCTACTTTTTCTAGGTTCTCCTGGTGGAAGATCAGGTTATTGATCTGGAGATCTTTTTAAACACTGGCACGGACAGTTCTAAACTTCCTTCTGGACACTACTTTCTCTGCACCTGCAAATTTTGGCATGTGGCATTTTTCATTTTCGTTCATAGCAAAGTATATTCTAATTTCCCTTGTGATTTCTTCTTTGAAATATTGTTTATTTAGGAGCATATAGTTTAATTTCCACATATTAGTGAATTTCCTAAAATCATCTATGACTGATAATAGTTTATAGATTGATTTATAAATAGTTTTATTATGATGTGCGTAAGTTCAAATTTTTTTAAATTATTTATCCTGGTTGGATTTAGTTTCTTGAACCCGTGGGTCACTACCTTTCATAACATTTGGAAAATATTTGGCTATTATTTCTTCAAAGGCTGTTTCCCTCCCCTCTTCCCTCTCCCTCTCTCTCCCCTCTTTTTCCAGGACTCCAGCTATACCTGTGTTGCTCTCGGTCCTGTCCTACGTACGTGTCTTACATTTATTCTGTGTTTATAATTTTTTTCTTTCTGTGATTCACTTTGGATATTTTCTATTGATCTATCCTCAAATTTATTTTCTTGTGTTCTGCTGTATTCAGTCTGCTGGATCTGAAATACTCTCATTTAAAATATCCATTTGATGATTTTTGTAGATTCCAATTCCCCTGGGAAAGGCCCCCCCTTTCACATGGATTTTATCCATCTTTTACTCTATTTTTCACTTATTTATCATGGTTACTTTGAAATCAGGCACTGCTAATGCTTTCTCTGAGTCAGTCTCTGAACTGTGACCTCTATACATGCGAGCCATTTCCGCAGAGACGATGATGCGTTACTTCTCACCTACAGCTTGTGGCTGCTTGGGGTGGTTTGTCTCAGGGTGCCGTTACTGCCCTCCCAGGAACTGGTCAGGGGATGGATGTTGCAATCCACCCTTCGTAATAACATCCAAGCAATAACCCGAACTATGTTGTCACTGGAAATCAGGAGGCATCTGTCCCTTCTGCAAACAACACTCAATTGTCTTGGCAACACCAGGTCTACAGATAAAAATCGCTTTCCCCCTTTTCCTTAAATTGGACCATCCATAGTGAAGATTGCCAATTCCTCTATTTACAATGCATAATTTGAGTAAAATGTTCCAAAACCCGGTTTCCTGGCAGAATCTTCTGGGAGGGGCTCTTTAAAACTATCAGCACCTCCCTTCACCCCAGAAAGTGTATCAGCACCGCGGGGGGGAGCCGGGAAAGAGGTCCGGGGCCATGCCTCAGAGCCATTGCTGGCCCACTGGAGGTGGCCCAGGCTTAGAGGGCTGGGTACCCCCCATCTCTTTCACAACCCTTGGCTGCCACCCCACCCACACTCCTCAGAGCTTTGCACCCCGGCTGGAAGTGGTTGATCCTCTTTTCTAAGCTGGCTCGCCGATCGGAGTCTGTCCAGCTGCCCCAACCCTCTGTGCCCGTCCCCCGGGGTGGTGCAGTCTGAGGTCGCTCTGGGGCAAGACTGTGGCACACAGGCTGACGCCCTTGAGGACATGAGGATGAGGGTGGGGCTTTCCTGATGAAGCACAGGTTAAGAAATGAGAAGTAGGCATGATCCCCAGTCAACGGTCTTATTTGCTCTTCCAAAAAAAAACTGGAATATTTTCTTGATATGCCAAAGGTTAAATGGGGTTGACAACAGGCACCGAAATGACAACAAAACCCCAAAACCAAAAACAACAATGAAAAACCAGGAAGCGGGGGGGCAGAGCCTTTTGTCCCCAACACCAGAAGAGGGGTCCTAGGATGTTTCCCCCTGACAACAGCTGCTTCTTACAGCCACCTCCCTCTGCTGGGTAATTTCAGAACACGGACACTGGCACAGCACAGAAGGATATGTCACATGGTTGGGATTGAAAAACCATACGTATGCAATTTGATATAAGTCACAAGCGTGCTGGCAAAACCTCAAGTCCGCTCACCCGTGGGGACAGTCACAATGGCCATGGGAAAGGCTGTTGGTGCAGCCCTAGAGCCAAGGGGAGAGACAAAAGCAAAGGAGCAAGTGCCTCCCCAGGGTCAGAGGGCCAGGATGGCGGGCTGTGGTCTGACGCACTGTGCTCTCCATGCGGTCACCACCAAACGTGGACCTGGGTTGGTGGCAGTCAGGTCCCTGGGCTAATCCAAGTGGGAGGTTTTACAAGCTGGTGATGAACATGGAGCAGCTTGCAGACAGGGCCACAGAAACATCGTCGAATGTCTAGAACCCGTGAGAACCAGCCTGGACTGCTGAGTGTCTAAGAAAATTCCATCCAGGCAGTAGGAGTCCTACAGGCGCAGAGCAGAGCCCGAGGCTCTGTGAAGGCCTCGCTGCCCCCGCCCCCAGCCCGCTCTGTAGGCCACACCCACCCAGAACCAACGTGCGCCCTTGGTATCAGGACATCAACTGCCAAACACTTTGCTTGTTGAATCCTAGAAATCCCAACCGACAGATTTAGGCCCTAGAAGCTCTTTACAAAATGCTGGTGGAGCATGGCCAAAAGGACTTCTTGCGCTGGGTCGCTCACCAGCCCCGCCCCCCCGCGGAGTGTAGGACGCAGGGCGCATGGTGGCGGTGTCACCCCTCCACCTCGGCCCGGCCCCGTCCAGGGGGGACGCACCGCCTCCGGGGTGCTGGCAGTCCCTGCGCCAGGCGTGCCAGCACTTTCTGCGGCTTATTGTGGAGAACTGAGAATGCATTTTCCCACAGACACAGGGGTTAAGTTCCCAGGCCAGGCCATAAAAGCCCATTCTTGTTTCACTTGTAGAGACACGGCATTACTGCAATTCTCCGCCGTACAAAATTGTGGAACTCAGGAGAGAGCTCTACGGCACTGTGTGTGTTGGAAAACTTCCCCAACTCAGCCTCCGACCTCCAGGACACGGGCTATGTGCTGGGTCCTCCTTCCTGTACAAGACCAAGCTTCAGTGTCGCCGGCCCTGGGGCTCCCACCTGCGTGCAGGTGGGGGCGAGTTCGGGGACCACCACGGCCCAGAGGTAGCAAGGCCAGGGCCACAGGGGCAAAGCAGGGAATTGGTAGGAAAAGCTGAGTCCCAGGCCGATGCTGTGTTTCGTACATAAAGATACTAGTAGCTTCGGAAAGCAGAGGCTTGAGGGCTGTGCGGGTTCGTGGATCTCCCTCGCTAGCAAGAGCAGATGAGTGAACCAGCCAGAGCATTGCCTCCCGACGAAGGATCTCACCTGGAGGAGGGCAGCTAGGTTGGTCTTGCAGGCCGAGTTGGATCGGTCAGGATGGCTGTCCTTGCCTTCATCCGGGTCAGGCCACGTCTGCACTCAGCGGGACCCGGTGCTCTGATCCATTAGTGATGTCTGCCAAGGGAAGGGGCAGGGAGAGTCTGTGGGTGTTTGCCAACCCAGGCTACACCCTCCCTGGGAAAGTCAGTACCTGCCATGTTTTTAGAATTCCCCAAGGAAAGATGTGCTCTTAGACGCCAGAAGACACTTGGATAATTTTCAGAAGTCCCTAATGGAAGCATTACTTGTCAAGGGTTCCACAGTTGGGCACGTAAAGCTGAAACTGCTGTGTGCCGAATGATGCAGTGCGGGGGAAGAAAGCGATCATGTTCTGGGGGAAAGGCTTTCCTATACATACAACTCACGTGGCCTGGAGAGCTGAAGTCCCTGCTGTTGTGAGGTTCCCGTTTCTTGCTTCAGGGTCCAGAAAAACATCGCTACCTGATACACTTGCCGCACTATGTGCTCACCTGAGTTCTCGCTGTAATTTCGTCCTACGACACTCTGTGCGTCTTCATAATTGTACATTAATGTATTTGGGGAAGTAAAGTAGCACTTTCCTGTTTGATTTACAAGATAACGTGGAGACGCTTTCTCTCTCAGAGGCTGGAATTCTATTACTGTCATGGGAAAATGTTTCTCGTTGGCAGCTACCCCCTCAAATTCGATGTTCCAATGGGTGCTTCTCCTGAGGCAGTTCCTGAGGTGCGACCCAGAGCTCCTGTGCGAGGGCTGTATCTTTATTTTTTTATTTTTTATTTTTTATTTTTTAGATTTTTTATTTATTTGACAGAGAGAGACAGCCAGCGAGAGAGGGAACACAAGCAGGGGGAGTGGGAGAGGAAGAAGCAGGCTCATAGCGGAGGAGACTGATGTGGGACTAGATCCCCGAACGCTGGGACCACGCCCTGAGCCAAGGGCAGACGCTCAATGACTGAGCCACCCAGGCGCCCCTGGGCCGTATCTTTACATCGCAGAAACAGCAAAACTCCTGACACCCCACTGGAAAGTTCGTTTCGCACAGCCCAGCTCAGAACCAAGACGGGGGACTGTGGACCTAAAGACATTCATGTGACCTGCAGCCCAGCTTTCCAGCAGGGCTCGCGCTGGGCCTGCAGCTTCGGGTGGGAAGAGCTGGCTGGTTCCCAACCCCTGCAGCGGTCAGGTCTCCCCTGAAACCCACTGCAAACCTGTTCTGCTTTTTAAATAATAATGTCTTGTTACTAACATAGTGAGCTCAACTCACATGAAACAACCACATTTAAGATGGTCGGATGGATGGGTGGATGGATGGATGGTGGATAGATTTACATGGTAGATGGATGGATGGATGGATAGAAAGAAAGATAGACAGATAGATAATGATCGATTTTAAATGAGTAAACGTGAAGACTAGGCCCCCTTGCTGGTCTGTATTTGACTTCCCACTTTGGTCTGGGAGGCCAAAGCCACAGGCTGCAGGTCTGCTCGACCTTCCGGAGCCCTCTCCGTAGAGACGGGCTGCCCCGCTCCCCCACGGCTGCCTGACTGTCACGGCCTCAGCGGTGACATTTCATCGTGGAAAATGCCCTGGTGGCTCCTTCTGACCTTGTCATTGCCAACGCTCCTGCAGCCCCTCTCCACCCAGAGAGGACGAGGGGACACCAGTCAGGCCCCTGCGCCCTCTGTCATCTCAGCCTGCGAATGGCCAGGCAGGTGGGCCTCCTGGAGTGCGGTCCCCGGGGCCTCTAGCCGCCTCCTGGATGAGCGGCTGCCGGTGTGTAAGAGGCCTCGAGGTGTCGGCCCTGCCGTGGCAGCCAGCGCCCAGCCGTCGCTTCGGCCAGCACTGGGCTGCAGAGTTCAGGAAAAGAGAAATATGGCCCTTCTGCCTCAAACCACGGAAGCCGGCTTGTTTATAACCCCTAATCTGTTTTGTGCACCAAGTTTTCATGGTTCACATCTCGTCCCAAGTAGAAGATGTCAGTAACTGTTTCCATGATGCTGAAAACAAGTGCCTACCCATGCCGGGCCCCTTGCTCAGCGGTTCACATGCTCGTGCGCCTCACTCCTCAGGACAACCTGGAGGGGGAGGTATGATTTCTGGAGACCAGGTGTCCTGGTTTTCCCAGGTCTGGGGGCAGCAGCGACAGGAGTCCCTGGGACTTGGGACTTTTGATGCTAAAGCCGGGATCAGTTGGTCACCCCATGATATTCCCACTTTGCAGACGAGGCGGCTGAGGCCCAGAGGGCTCCGCAGTCTGTCCAGGGCACACGGCGAGTGAGGCGGCCAGATCCCAGTCCTGCTGGCTCCGAGTCCAGAACATTCCACCACGGCTTTCTCTGAGTGTTCTTATTACACAGAACTATCAAAACACCTTTTTAAAAAAAAGATTTTATTTATTTATTTGAGAGAGCACAAGCAAGGAGAGCGGCAGGTGAGGGAGAAGCAGACTCCCCGCTGAGCGAGGAGCTCCACATGGGACTCGATCCCAGGGTCCTGGGATCATGACCCGTGCAGAAGGCAGAGGCCTAACCCACCGAGCTGCCCAGGCGCCACTCAAAACATCTTTTTTTTTTTTAAGATTTTTTATTTATTTATTTGACAGAGAGAGACAGCCAGCGAGAGAGGGAACACAAGCAGGGGGAGTGGGAGAGGAAGAAGCAGGCTCCCAGCGGAGGAGCCCGATGCGGGGCTCGACCCCACAACGCCGGGATCACGCCCTGAGCCGAAGGCAGACGCTAACGACTGCGCCACCCAGGCGCCCAAAACATCTTTCTTAACGGTCTAGTCACAAACTGAGAGTTCTGAGAATGTCTCTCTCCAAGCCTTAAATTAATCCCAAAGACATAAGGAACAGAAAGTGGGACAGGCTCGCCAGGACATCAGCTATACCGTGCAGTCCCTACGGGGACACACTCTTGCCCTGACTGGGTGTCGCTGCCCCCACCTCAGACTGGCTCCTACACCCCACCGCACCCCCGCCACCTCTCCCCTCCATGCAGACGACTTCCCTTCTGCTCAACACCCAGCACCTCCCTCTGACGACAGAAGCAAGCTTGTTGATGGCTCTTAAGGCCGGGTGGAGGACACATGACAGTTTGTCATACTATCCTCTCTGCTGTGATGCTTGGATGTTTTTGTATTAAGATGTAAAGAGAGGCGCCTGGGAGGCTCCGTCGGTGAAGCGTCTGTCCTCAGCTCAGGTCATGATCTCGGGGTCCTGGGATCGAGTCCGGCATTGGGCTCCCTGCTCAGCGGGGCATCAGCTTGTCCCTCTCCCTCTGCCCTTCCCCCTGTTCACTCTCAATCTGTCTCAAATAAATAAATAAATAAATAAAATCTTAAAAAAAAATAAAGAGAGAGAGAGAGAACAAGAAATAACAGGAGGATATTAGCCAAAGAATACATATTAATATCAGACAAAATAACATTTAAAGCAAAAGCGAGCAGTGAGTCCAGAGTACTGGTGGCCACACTAAGGCTCCACGCACAGGACAATGGAACCCTCACCGTGTGCAGGGCCGAGGGCACGTCCTAAGTTCCCATCTTCGCTCTTGATGGCTCCCCGGGGCTGTCGATCCAGGCCTCTCTGCCCTGCCCTGCCTTCTGGAGTTCCAGAAAAGCCTTCAGACACTAGATGTGGATACCGGTAGTTGGAAGTTGGATGAAACATCCCAAATCCTCAGTCCCCGAGGAGACCTGGATGGGCGCAAACAGCGTCCGCCACAAGAGAGAACACAGGGAGTTCTCAGGCACACGCAGAACATGCACAAAAGTTCACCTACATCTGGGGCACGAACCTTAAAAAATTCTGGTTCGGTTTCATTCATATCACATTCTTTGTCCATTCTTAGGTGAGTAATGAACCACAAGGATAATGCAGGAGAAGGAGATGTGTGTGGGAATTAATATGTACACTTCTAACTAACTCGTGGGCCAAAAAAAGAAACTATGTTGAAATTAGAAAATACTTATTGAAATAGCCCTATTTCTGAAATCTTCAGGGAGGCAGGGGTGCCCAGGGGCACACGGGGCTGAGCCTCCGAGCTGGTTTCAGCTCAGGTCCTGATCTCTGGGTCATGGGATCGAGCCCCACCTTGGGCTCGGCGCTCAGTGGGGAGTCTGCTTGGGTTTCTCTCGCTCCCTCTCCCTCAGCCCCTCCACCTCCCATTCCGGCTCATGCTTGTTCATGCTCCCTCTCTAAAATAAATGAATAGAGTCACTCGGCAAAAGCGTGCCGGGCCCATTAAACAAACAAACAAATAAATAATTTTTTAAAATCTTGAGGGATGCAGATACAGTGCTTCTCGAAGAGATGTTTGAAAGCTTCCATTAGAAAAGAGGAGAGGCTAAGATAATAATGAACTAGATTTCCAAAGGTAAGAAGTCGGAAAAACAATGAGCAAATAAGCCCAAAGAAAATGGAAGGAAGTCATAAATGGGGACAGACGTTAATAAATTAGAAAACAATTTGCACCAGATGTCTGGTCTGCAGCTCAGATCCGCCCATGCCAGCTGTGGCCTTGGCAAACAGGTGCGTGCAGGTTTGGCTCCCTTCCGGCCTGTGGCTGTCACCTCAAGCTGGCCCCACCCCACGTCTCTCACGTGCTGCCCCCGTCCTGCCCCCTCCTTCTCTGATGCCTTGGAAGGAGGTGGCCAGCAGGACCCTACTCGCATCTCAGCCCTGGGTTGCCCAGAAGCAACCAGGAGGTGATGCCTCATGGAAGAACTTCACCAGTCAGGAGGTGGGAGCCCCAAACTTCCTTCCTTGGACAAAAAAGTCTGGAAAGTTCTATGCCCTTCCCAATAGGTCCCAGCTGGGTCAAGCCCCAGGTGCTCACAGCCGTGGCCAGCATCTAGTGTCTGAAAGGTGGAAAATGTGCATTCTTTCAAGTACATATGGCACTAGGCTAATTAACCACAAGGGAAGAGTTTCTTTTTTTCCAAAAAGTTTCAACACATTTTAAAAATTGCCATTATCCAGAGCACATTCTTAGACCTCAGTGCAATTAAATTACAAATCAACAACACAAACACTTCAAAAGTGTGTTGAGAAAATGTAAACACTCTGCTAAATGACTCTGGAGTTAAGAAATCACAATAGAAACCATGCGGCACCAGCCCCCTGAATGGCTGGCCAACGAGAACACATGATTCTATGAGAGCTAAATGCCACCCGCAAGCAACGGCGAAAATCAACACACCTAAAAGTGAATTCTCTGTAAAAGCTCAGAAAATAGACAGACCTCTAGCCTGAAAGATACAGAAGAGAGGGCGTGGCCGGGCAGGAGGGAGAAAGGGAGGCAATAAATTATGACTAATAGGAATAAAAAGTGGGACCTAATTACAGGGGAAATTAAAAACACACTCAAGAGATACTATGAATAACTTTATCCAATGAATCCGAAAACAGCAATGAAATGGATGACCTTTAGAAAAGAGAAAATCACCAAAATTGAATCAAGAAGAGAACAAAAGCCCAAATAAACCCTTAACCCCTATATAAAAAGAATCAGTAGCCAAAATTCTCCCGCCTCCCTAGGCATCCCAGACTGATCTCAGGTGAATTTTATCAAATCTTCATGAACCAGATCCCTTTCATCTTATATGAATTGTTTCAAAGAACAGAAAAAGAGAGAGTGTTATACAATTTGTTGTGAGATGCTAGTATAGGACTGACAAGAAAATTGGACTGGGAAGATATGTATGTGCAACTCAACCCCAAAGACTTAATATCTAGACTATATAAAGAAATCCTACAAATTAACAGCACAAAAAAAAATCTATCATTTAAAATGTGCAGAATAGATGAATAGGACATTCACGGAAGAAACTCAAGCATCTAATAAACACGTGAAAAGGTGCTCAAATTTGTCCGTAAGCATGGAGCTGGAAATGAAAGCCACGACCTCCTGTCTCACACTCCTCAGACTGACAAATACTCGAAATCTAGAGATCATGAGTGTCCCCAAGCGTGTGGAGGGGCCAGACTTCACGTACCTTCAGTGGGGGGCGTCAAATGGTACACCTACTTTGGAGGGCAAGTGCGCAGCATTTGGTGAAGTTGAAAACTCCTGTTCCTGTTCTTTACAACCTGATTCTTTCAAAGCTGAAGGGAAGGGGGTGTGCAGTCCTGGACTACATGGTCAGTGCCTGGCAGTGCCTGGCTCTGTCCATCACGCAGCCGCCTCTCAAATGAGGAGGACCACCATGTACGGTGACTCATCTCTTAGTGGCATTTGAACATTCTAATAAATCAAGATTTTTTTCCCCTTGAATGACTGTCTTATAATTAAAAAAGAGAAGAAAAGAAAAAGAAAAACCTCTGAAGTGTTTAATCCAAATAGAAGATCTAACCATCAAATGTCAGCTCCTTGAATGTGTCGATGTAAGTGATGTCAAAATTGCAAGTAGGGGACAAAAACAGTGGGTGTATTTTTAGCTTTAATGCTAACATGAAGCATCTAGTGTGATCATGTGAAAATGCTTCCCAGAACATTTTAACCACTTAAAAATGGCCTGTTTACTAAAAGGAAACCAAGGGTATTTTGCTGGAGGAGATCCATGTTTCTAAGAAGTTGAGTTGGATTTTGAGTGAACGGCGTCATGAAAGAGACCGCTGTTAGGAATTGCTCCTCTCCAGCCCTGCACGTGTATATGGGGCGTCTAAGTCAGGCTTTTCAGCTACGGGGACCACGGGGATCGTCACGCTGAGCTGAAGACCATCATCTGACCTTCCTTCTGTCTCACTGTGAATTCTTTGGGAGACCTGGTGTGTCTGCCCAGCTACCCGGTGATCTTTCTCACCTTTGGGGGAGCGTAGCATCCCCCTGGAGAAGCGCCAGTAAACCTGAGCGCTTCCAGGAGATGCACTGAGACCTCCGCGTTGGGTTTTGTGCATTCAGATGTTGAACCTTAAAGCAGGTACCACTTTGAGGTTCCAGGAAGAAACGTGAAAGCAGTTCCATACACCCTCCCCCCAATGGCAAAACCGTGTGGCTCTGGGGGCCCAGAGTGCGTAGGAGCAGCCTGACGTGTGGGGGTGATGAGCGATGATCTGTTAGGGCAATGTGCAGGGCTGGGGAGAGCACGAGGAAGACACTTCTGTAAACATTGCAATAGTTCTTCAGTTGATTCAAAAGCATTTACTGACCATCTGCTATGATGTAAGTCCTCATGCGAGGGAGACCCTGGGAGGAGTCCGGAGCCGTGGGACACTCGGCCCCCAGCTCAATCTTCACAACCTAAGTTCCGTGAACGCATGAATGCACACGGGGACGCACATGCCCACATGCATCCAAAACAACAAGCCTTTAACCAGTGTTTGAGCAAGTGTCTATGGTTTGTAGAAGCCTGAAGAACGTCGTTTCAGTGAGATGGAGCTGCTGGGTGACTTCTAGAAGGAGGTGGACATGTGTCAGGTGTGTGCTGGAGTTAAATTCAGCCGCATTAATTATATACCCATCGCGTGCAGGGAAGAAGTCACTGAGTGGTATTGCCAAATGACCAAGGATAGGGTTCCTAGCTTTGAGGACCTAGAACATTTCTTCACTCCTTTATAAAGCCAACTTCAAACCTGCCATTTGAGGTCATTTTTTCTAATAATCCATCAGATTAAAATATCTCCATGGCAGCTAAGAGAAGGCATGAGGAGCCAAGAAGTTGCGAGGGGAACCGAGCTGATCACGAGGCTTCCGCAGCAAGCCGGTGGCCTAGGGCGAAGGTGTGCAAGCAAACGCTAGAGAGAGGGCCAGAGAGGGCCGTCGGGAAAGTACATTGACGTCTTTAAGAACACTGCCAGAGAGAGCAAGAATATCCCTGTAGGCTCTCCCGCAGAAGTGAATCCCGGCAGGCGGAAGGTCTGCACGCTGGGAATTCAGGGGGCCAAGGACAGCAGGTGGAAAAGCACAGATTGCAAAGACATTCCTGTGCTAAAATCTCCCAACATAGAGATGTTGCCAAATCTCTGAATTCTTGAAATCGAGATTGAAGTGCGTTGCCAGAATAGACTGTGAAGAAATGAACCCAGGATGCGGAGTACCATGAAAGCCTTGGCCACAGGTACAGCAGGCAGCAAGGTCTGAAATTGAAACGCGGTGTGTAGTTGTACAGGTGTGCACTGACATCCAGCCTTGCTCCAGAAAGGATCGGGTGGTACAGTACCTGTTATCTGCAGGCCTAGCAGGGTTAAAGGTAATTGAAGAGACAGACTAGGGGAAAACAGAGTGTAAGTCTGGTGGGGTTTGTGTCCAGCACCTCTCCTGCCTTTCTTTAGTTGACTAACCCCTGTGTCCTGGGAGGGTTCCCTCTCCCCTTGGCACAGGAAGAGCTGCCATCTTGTCAACCTTGTGATCCAATCCTGACCAATCAGAGCCCCCTCTGTCCCAGACACAGTGATTGGTTTGGACGTTTTCCTGTGACTTGGGCTGGGCCAATCAGAGTCCTTCCTGGCCTCGGCCCCTGGAGCCCGTGGGAAAGCTGTCTGTATGCTCTGTATGCCCCGGTGATGAGCGAGCCCTGCCTGGAGAGCATCCCTGAGAGTCGGCGTTATCCCAGCCCTGCCAGGGGCCCGCCTGCACGGCTGGACTCCCCACCTGTGTGAACCAGTAAGCGCCCTGTTTTGCTCAGGCTGGTTTGGGGTGGTTGCAGCTCAGAAAGAATCCTGACTAATACAGCCTTTTATGATACTGTTTTTTAAAGGGCCATTTTTAGGAAATTACAGCTAATAGTTGCCCGAAATAGAAATAGAACCGGCTGTTAATTGAGGCCATTGAGAGAGAAATGATCTACATTTTAGAGGTCCAGATAAACCTTTGTGTTTATGTATTATTTCCCCAAACTCTCACTCTCCCTCCCTCCATTTCCCTCTCCCTCTGTCTCTCTTTCACAGGCGCGCATACACACACACACACACACACACTCACACACTCACACACACCCTTCATGGGGTGTTAAGAGATGAAATCAGTTTTCCCAGGTGCTAGGATGTCGTTAAGTACTAGAGAGTAGTAATTTACCAAATGGCACCTTATCATTTCGGAAGGGATGATGGGGCTTCTAAAACAACACCTGGCTCACTTTCTCAGAGCAGTTTTTGAATTGGTCGAATCAGGCTGGCTAGTTCCAGAAAATTCTAAGATCCAGCCATAGATGGCCATTTTATATGCAGAGGAGATAGGGGCACTGTCTTGTGTGGTAGAGCTGCTGGGGGTCTTAGATGACAATCTGGAAAGTTCTTCTGGAGCTCCCCGATGGGCCACACAGAATGCCTCCTGAGGAAAAAAGCCCTACTCCAAATCCCCTGGGGCTGGGTGTGTGTGTGTGTGTGTGTGTGTGTGTGTGTGTGTGTGTCTAGACTCACTGACCTCTTTGTGCAATGTCTAGGTTAGAGGTCCCTTTGCCCCTGCCAGCTGCACCCAGCAGCTCTCCACACTGACCAGGACCCAAATCGACCGAGAATGGGCTTTTTGTCAGATCCTGGCCTAGCCTTCAGGCTCAGAGACGTCCCTGCTTCCAGGCCCCCTGGATGCTGGGAGTTCCAGCCACTGACTCAGGCAGTCCCCACTACTGCAGCCCATCAGGCCGCTGTCCAGGCGCTCAGCGGTGTCAGCTGCTTCCCAAAGCAGCCCCTCATCTCCGCACCCACTCCCCTGGCCACCCCAGAGAGACAAAATCTGGAGAATGTGGCAACACTGGCCCAGGAGTCACAGACCCCATAATCCAGGACAGTTCTGACACAGGGGCTGTGGGGCGTTGGACAAGTCACCAAGCCTCTCTGGGCCACCACTTCCCTGTGTATAAGTGAATAGACTGGACGGGGTGTGTTTCCAACTGTCCACGGCCCAAGGTTGGAGCCAGGTGGTGGGGCAGGGGGGAGGGGGCGGAGCTGCACTGGTCCCACTCCCTCTGCAACCAGGTAGTCCAGTTCTGTCTGCATCATTGAACAGTGGCTCCTGGGGGTGGGGGGATGGTGTGAAATCTACCTCAGTCCATTAACCTCAAAGGCCTTTCTAGTTCTGGGATGCAGTGAACAGGGAAACCAACGGCTCATCCATAAATGCAACAGAAAGACCAAGACAAACCTGGAGAGAATTGGTGGTCATTTGCGGGGAACAGCCCCATACCCCTCTTTGGCCGTGAAACACTGACTGCATTCTACCAGAGAAGTAACAGGCACATGGTCCCTCCTCATCCCATCACTAAGTGCTTACTACAACTGTGAAGTAAATAAAATATGAAACAAGAAGATTGTTGAACTTAGGTTTAATTTTACATTTGAAAGGAAACTGAGTTTTGAAAAAACTTTATGT
Source organism: Ailuropoda melanoleuca (assembly GCF_002007445.2). Taxonomy (NCBI): domain Eukaryota; kingdom Metazoa; phylum Chordata; class Mammalia; order Carnivora; family Ursidae; genus Ailuropoda; species Ailuropoda melanoleuca. Next base: position 3,639,187 of record NC_048218.1, read on the forward strand.
ACATATTAAAGATCCCTCTTTGGGGCGCCTGGGTGGCACAGTTGTTAAGCGGCTGCCTTCTGCTCAGGGCGTGATCCCAGCGTTCTGGGATCAAGCCCCACATCAGGCTTCTCTGCTGGGAGCCTGCTTCTTCCTCTCCCACTCCCCCTGCTTGTGTTCCCTCTCTCACTGGCTGTCTCTCTCTCTGTCAAATGAATAAATAAAACCTTTAAAAAAAATAAATAAAGATCCCTCTTTGAAAGAAGTCCTCCCCTACGATAGAAGGCTAAAACTAGCTGGAAGGGGCAAATATTATTTTTTGGTTTTCTATTTATTAATGTCGATTTTTTTAAAGCACACATGCAAATTTTTATAATCCTCCCAACATTTCAAGGATTAGAAAATTAGAGAAAGGTCAGCAAAGCAGAGTAAAATCCATAATGCTCTGATTGTTCTGAATTCAAAATGCTAGAGGAGAAATATTTTCACATCCACGTTTTCAGAAGGACTCACTGTTGCCCATTGTGAGCCGGCGTTAACTCTTTACAGGCCGCTCAACCACGGCGGGGGGCGTTCGGATCTAACGTCACAGCTGGGGCCGTGAAATGTCCGTGCCCCAGGTGGGTCGTGCCGCCTACATTATCAAGCAGTCGGGGCTCTCGTGCAGCCGCAGAGAAGCCTTTGCATTTGATGAAACTGCTCAGCGGCCCCTGTTGCCCCAGTGAGATCGGGAGCAGTCAGGTCCCGACTCAAGCAGCAGGCTCGGGGCTCGCGTCACTTTCCCAGCCAGTCACGGCACGATCCCGAGGGGCCCACTCCATTCCCAGACCCCACCCAGGGTCACCCTTGTTCACAACATAAGCACATCTGAGGCCTCCAGACACAATGACATACCCAATGGGACCACGCCTGGCAGCTCCTGGAAGGTGGCCAAAGTCACTCCTGATCTGGGACCTGAGTCCTGATCTGTGACCTTTTAAGTTCAGGTCTCTTCGAGGTCCCTGTTTTCCACTTCTCCCCTGCCAAGTTGTGACTGGGAGGCTGATGGTGACAGCGGGGCAGAAGGAGACAAAATGTATATAAAAGTAATTAGGAGCCAGTGTAGACGTCGTCTGCCTGCTGGAGGGCATTCCACCTGTGCCTAGTAGTCGCCCCTCAGCCGTCTGGGCTCCCTGTCTGAATAAGCCAGTCAGGAAATCAGTGAGTCCTACGACGTCTGTTGCAAGCCCCAGGCACTGTGCTGAGGCTACTGGATGAATAGATACTGTTTCTCCTCTCAAGGACTTTATTGTCTGATGTGTGAGAACGACAAATAAATAATAACAGCACGAAAATGCTGCAAGCACAGTACAGACAGTCTGCTCTGGAAGCAAGAGGAAGAAGGAATGCACTTGCCGTGTTTTGGGGGCATTTTATGTTAATGGTATTTTTACCTTAAAATTATCTTTCCATCAGATTATGGTTTGAAAAGACCTGCTTCAAAACACGATCACCACGTACTGTGGGATTCCTAACATGTGTAAAAGCAGAACGTGTGAAAACAACACCACAAAGGAAGGGATGGGAAAACAAAAGGACACGGTTTCGGTTGCAAGGTCTCAGCTCTTCAGGGGAAGTGGTGCGGTGTCATTGACCGGGGACTGTGGCCCGTTAGAGGCGCAGTAGAGCATAACACGAGAAACAGAGGAGTGGCTAGGTAACAAAGCAAGCGAATACGCACTCAAAGTGGAGATGTCCAAAGTGGAGACACCAGATGTACGAAAACATACCCGATCTAAAATACGTGGTTAGGTATATTCCACTACCACAACAGTAAAAGCACTCGAGGCTCACTTGATTAAAATATGGGATGAAAAAATGGAGAAAGGAACAAGATGATAGATGTAAACCGACCATACCCTGAAATCATGGCAAATGTAAATGGGCCAAGCACACCAATTAAAAGGCAGAGATGATCGAGGGAGCCAAAAAGTACAGCCTAAATACATGTTTTCTACAAGAAACCTGGTTTAAATATAGTGACGCAGATTGATTAAAAGGTAAAGGAATGGGAGAAGATACACGTGCAGGTACTAGGCGCGAGAGGCGCTGGACCAGTAGGCTGTAAATGTCAGACAAAGTAGACTTCAGAAGAAGGCATATCACCCGGGATGAAGAGGGAGATTTCAGAATTATAAGTAAGTTCATCACGAGGATATAACTGTCCTAAACGTGTACACACCGAATTACAGAGCTTCAAAAATGCATAAAGGAAAAGCTGACAGACCCAAAAGGAGAAACAGACAAATCAACAGTTTGAGTTGGAGATTTCAGTGCTTCTCTCTCAGCAAAGTTAGTACTGAGTAGTTAGTCCACCTTCACTCAGGGACATCGCATCAGACAACTTGACTGATTTTCGGTTGTGGACACTCCACCAGACACCTGCGGAATACATTCCTGCCAAGTACAGGCGGGACATTCACCAAGGGAGACCATGTGCCGGGCCGTGACCCAAGTAACTGGTTCAAATTATGTAATGTCTGTTCTTTGAGCATAAAAAAATTAAACTAGAAATCAGTTAACAGACAGGTATGTGGAAGAGCTCCTAAATATTTGGAAATTAAATAACACACTTTTAGATAACTCGAGGGCCAAAGAAGAAATTACAAAAGAAATTAGAAGCTATTTTGCACGGAATGAAAATGAAATCACAGCATACCAGAATTTGTGGGATGCCGCTGCAGCAGTGCTTAAAAGGCTATGTATAGCTTTCGATACTTAGGTGCCCCAAAGTTAAATTTCTAAAGAGCTGTTTATTTGTAGCTGATTGTGCCAGGGTCAAAAAGTTATCCACAATACGGAGTCTTCAGGCTTATCATGTTCATCTGTGAGCAAATAAATGTTGATACACAAATATTTACCTGGCAAAAATCCATCTAATTTTTTACTTGACAAAGGAACAAAGGTAAATGTCTAGGCACCCACAAAAAAATGTTCAACATCATTAGTAATCAGGAAAACCCAAATAACTCACAAGCTATCACTGCACATCCACCAGAGTGGCTAAAATTAAAAAGACCGGCAACACCAATTATAGGTCAAGACATGCGACAATGGGAATCTCATACACTGGGAGGGAGGGAATGGGGCAACACTGGAGAAATGTCTGGCAGTGTCTTATAAAACTGAACATCCACCCACCCCACGAGCTGGCCCTCCACGCATAGGTACTTACCCAAGAGACGTAAGAGTATCAAAAGGATTGTACAAGAAACAGCAGCTTTTCTCCATGCCAGCCAAACACCGGAATCAGCTTGGGAGAAGATCATCGGGAGAACACCCAAGGAGTACTGCCTTCGGTAGAAAGGCCAGTGCTGCCAAGACACGAGACAGTGTGATTCTAAGATGTTACGCAGATGGAAGGCACCCTCACACATAAGAGTACGTAGGGTGCAAGTCTGTTCTACGGAAGTCTCGAACTGGCAGAACTGACCGATAGTGACCCAAAGTCTGAACTGCGGCCGTCCCAGTGGGGTCATAGGGCCTGGGAAAGGTCATGGGCACTTTCTCTGTCTTGATAGACGTTTGGATTAGACTTAAATTTTATACATTTTGCTGCTGGTAAAGTTTAGAAAAAACCCCAATAATGAACTCTGATTAATGGTGTGCGTGCTGGAGCATCGAAAGAGTGAAATGCACTCATGTCTGCAATTTCAAAAATGCATCCAAAGTACTGTGCGCTGATGCACGGGTGGAGGGATGGGCAGACGTATGATAAAGCAGTTATAGAAAATGTTAATTTTAGAATCTAGGACAGGGGTCGGTTAAACTTTTTTCTGTAAAAGGCCAGATAGTAAATATTTAGACTTTATGGGCCATTCAGTCTCTGTCCATCCACTTACCTCGTCCATTGGTGCAAGAAACCAGCCCAGACCACATGTAAATAAATGCAGTGGGTCTGTATTTATGGAGGCTGAAACGTGAATTTCACATAATCTTCATGGGTCACAAAATATTTCTCTTCTTTTGATTATTTTCCAACAGTTGAAAAACATGACAAGGAGGCAGCGGGTGAGTTGAGCCCACAAACTCTCGTTGGCTGTCCGCCGATGTGCTGGGGGGCTCTATGAGTGTTCACTGTACCGTTCTTTCAGCTTTTCTCTGTGCAGTGGACCCTTGAGCCACGTGGGTGTGAACTGCACAGGTGCACTTAGACGCAGATTTTTTAGAAATACAGTACAGTACTATAAAAGCATTTTCTCTTCCTTATGATTTTCTTAATAACAGCTTCTTCTCTGTGGCTGACTGTACTGTGAGAATACAGCATATGGTCCATGTAACACACGACACGGGTGTTATTTGACTGTTCAGGTTATCAGTAAGGCTTGTAGCCAACAGTAGGCTCTGAGTAGTTAAGTTTTGGGGGATCTATACATGGATTTTTGACCGTACAGGCGGTTGGCAGCCCCGACCCTCGTGTTGTTCAAGAATCAACTGTATTGGAAACTTTTTCATAGTAAAATACTGGGGAAAATGCGAAAAAGTTAACGAATACACCGTAACAGTTATTTTCTTAAATGCCTCCTGTTAATACCGTGAGCCTGCGTACCCGCCATTCCCTCTGCTATAACTTTTGCTCTGTCCGCGCTGAAACGTGTTGGGTACCGAAGTCTTCAGAGCTGGGATGAGTTGTTACAAATTACATTCTTTATTATCCTAAAGAGCCCTTCTTGGTCTTGCTCGATGTGTTTGCACCTAAATTCCGCCTTCCCCGACATTAACTACCTGTGCCGTCCCCGTCCTTTGGGTTTTCAACTCTCCTCAATCCCGCGGGATTAGCAGCGACTCCTAGACAGGGCGCAGACCTGGGGGCTGGGTGTTAGGTTTGTCTGGTTTACGTAGATGACCTGACATGTTCCTCGGATTTCCGTAGGTTACACTCTCTCTTTTTGTAACAAGGCGCCACATCCACACACGGCTTCCAGGTAATTCCTCATCCAGCCCACGGGCTCTGCTCCTCAGCACCAACGTGGGCTTGGGGGAGCCCCCTGCGCCTGCGCACTGGCCTCGCCCGCCATGTCCATTCCAGACCCCCTCCCTTGGCGCATGCTCTTTCGGTGCCTTTTCTAAAATCCGCCGCTGCGGGATCCTCCCTCCACCAACTACGCCCTGCTTTCCGTGCGCCTTCCACCTGTCTCTGGGCCTGCGGCGTCGTGTGCGGCCCCCCTCATCAGAGGGAGACTTCGCGCTTCCGCCCTCGTTGCTCTCATCTTTGCGCATCTTCCTCCGGGCGGAGGGGGGTGCTGACTTAGACCACCGTTTTTTAGACTGGAAGTCGTCAGTGTATTTTAAAAGTCTACCAGCTCTAATTGCCGGTTACATCTTCACCGCACTGCTTTCTATGTAGGAGCAAACCCAGAGATTATCCTTATTAAGAGAAAATCTAAAACCATTGTTTTATGTCGCTGCTTGGGTTATTAAAACAAGAGAGTCTGTGGGTTAAATATAATGAGGTCGATGAGTAAGTCAAATTCCCATAATGAAGGAAATGGGAGGAAATACGATTTCTCAGCACAAATAAGTAAAACGAACACCGTAGTCTGCAGGCTAAGAGTTATAGAAAATAAACCATCATAGTTTAAGTAGAAGCCTACAGGGAAGCTTCTTGCTGGTCGTGACTTAGTTTCCCCACAGCAAGACACAGACTAAACGTCAGTTTGGTTTTAAGTAGAATCCCAGAGAACTGCGGTTCTGTTTGTTCGCAGAGTCACACGTTTTCAGCGCTCTGAGCTTGCCGACACAACATCAGATGGGGTCCATCCCGGAACATTCTCAGGCACACGTGTGCCCCCAGCTGTTCACCCCGAGGCGGCCGTGTGAATACGGTTGGGTGCGCGGCCTCCGGTTCCAGCCGTAAGTTTGCACAGCACTGAACTAAGGTCCGCACCGTCGGGTCAGTCTCTTTCTCCCCCTTCCTCTGGTGGCAGCTCCCTGACCTTGGAGGGCTGCCCTTGACCAACGGCCACTGCGTGCAGGCTTAGGGGACCATCAGCCAAGGAGCTTCTCCCCCTTGGCCAAGGGTGGGGCTTGGACACGAGCCTGGTCAATGGAAATTTCTCAACTGGGACCCTGATCAGGGTGAAGTTGGGGTGGGGACAACTCCGCCCAGGGGCGGTTATCTGGATCCCCGGAGCTGCCTGGAAACTACCCTTTCTAACTTTGTTCTTGGCTGTTCCACCAGTCTGTAAGTCCCCCTAACCTGCCTTCCCATCCAGATCCAAAGACACCTGACTAACCTGGCTGATGGCTAGCTCCGTGCTAGTCCCTGAGGCCCAGCACAGACACTAGGGATGGCCATCAGTCGTCCTCCTAGGTGAGTCTGCGGGTGGGTGGCTAGGTCTTCTCAGTAGGTAAAGATGGCTTTAGAAGCCAAGGACAAGAACATCAGGAACATGGCCACCAGGGGGCGAGGGAGTGCAAGAGAGGGGCTGGGAGAGCCTGGGTACCAAGAAACCCGGCAGAGTCCAGAGTCATGCAAGGTGCACAGTGGTGGGGGCAGAGAGAGAGAGCAGATCTCTCTGAATGGTTTCTCACAACCACTCGTGAACCTACAATGCTCTCAAAATAACACATGTTTAAGATGGCCGGAAGTCATCAGGCCCCCATCTTTAGCTGCTCATCACACTGCCCAGTCCCTTGCTCTGAGCTCTCACGGCGTCACCTCCTGCTGTGCTGGGACGTGAGCCACCCACTTTCTACTCCGCCACGTGGCACCACACTCTCCCCGCTGAATCCACATGCTTCCGCTCTCCCCTCCATTTAGGAGCTGGCAGTGCCCCCACCCCGCTGACACCATTCACCCAGGGATTGCCCCCCCACCCCCACTTCTCCAGCATCCGCTCCCTCCCTCCCCACCAAACCTGCCCCTGGCCCTAAGCTGAAACAGAACCCTCCTTTAAACCAGCAGTGTCTTCAGCCACGGGTTTGGCTTGCCTTCCACTGCCGGACTTCCTAGAAACAAGGCCCTCTTTGCCTCGTGTCCTCATCGCCCACTCACTCCAAGCCCACCTGCACCCGCTCCCTGAGCTCAGGGCAGCCTGCATCCCGCTGCAGCCCCAGCCCTCTCCTCCTCTCCCGCCACCCTCACCTCCATCCCTCCTTACCCAGCCCCTCTTCGCAAGGGTCTCCTCCTGGACGTGAACAGGGAAGAACAGAGCCTTCCTCAAGAGATTGTTGGAGGGAGGGTATTATAGCAGCAAGTACTTAAAAAATTCAAAGGGGTTATGTTTGGACACGTTCCTGCAAACAGGAGCGGCCTGTGCAGGGAGGGGGCAGCGCATCCCCATCGTGGCCTCTGGGGGCGGTGTGTGTGTGTGTGTGTGTGTGTGTGTGTGTGTGTGTGTGTGTCTCCCCAGTTAGGGCAGAATAAACAAACAGCCCAGGTAGCCTTGGCCCTGAGCCTTGTTGCCACCCCGCAGGCCACTGCTCCTCTGACCTGAAGCACTTCTGTGATCGCAAGGTCACTGAAAAAAATCTGGTGATGTCCCCAGCTGGATCCACTCCAAGAACACTCCCTGCCCCTGGTGTATTGCCCCGGATTTCTGCAGCTTGTAGGAGAACGTGGCTCCCTGTGGCCACAGCACGCCAGCCACAGCCAGGTGGCTCTGCAGGGATGCAGGGGAGTCCTGCAGCCAGGGGAGAGCGTGGGGCTGAGGCCGTTCTGCTGTCCTGCCTATGACGGCTGCTCCTTCTGCGACTGGGCCATGCCTCCCTACCTCTCCTTCCTCCCTGCCCTGGCCCTTCCTGGTGGTTTCCCCTGGCTCCATCTGGGGTCTGGCAGGGACAGACGAGCAGCCCCCAGCTGTTGAGGGCAGAGGGCCGGACAGGTGCCCTGTGGGAGTTCTGCAGCTCCCGGCCGGTCACCCAGTATTTAAAGGCCTCAGTCAGGAAGTATTTTGTGGTGGTCTCACGGCTTGGCCCCAAGAGGCTGTCCTGGCACTGAGGTCCACCAGGTGCAAGCCTCAGTCTCCCCTCTGTAAAATGGGGAGACCCTGAGTGTCGGCCACATGGACTTGTGCGTGCGGGAAGAGCCTAGCCCAGCATCCGGCATGGCAGGGGGCACTGGCGCTGCCGTCATTTACCACTACCTGACTTGGCATCTCTTCTGGATCCCATCTGGTCTCCCCTCCACCCCCACGCCCCTGTCCCAGCCACAGGGGAGCAGCGACAGCATGACATCGGGTGAGCTGCATTGCCTCCCATGAGCACCGCCCACCCTTTGCCACTGAGCCCCGGTGAGGGTGGAGGGGCCCATGCGGACAGCCTCCACATCTGGGCTGACTGTGCCAGGGGCTCCCCTGGGAGCTGCTTCCCTATTCACTGCCTCACCCCCATTCCTGTTTATCCTCTGAGCACACCTGGGCAGGATCTCAGTGCCCAGGATCCCCCCTGGGGAGGCAGCTAATCTGCCCTAAGGGGGCTCCCTGTCCCCTGCGGGTCCGCATAAGGAAACCCTGTGTCAGGAATGGCAGACTTTGAAGGAGGTGGCAGGGGTCCTTCCTCCAGACATCCGCCTCCATGTACCCAGAAGACCCGCCTGCTGGGAGCCCGGGCTGTCTTCAGACCTGGGTCTACGTCAGTGCCTGGTCTTCCCGCCCATTTCCTTCCGTCCTGGAAGAGACAGGAAGGCTTCCCTGAGTCAGGAATTATTCCTGCTCCTTACAGGAGTGTTCTACTGATCCATGGAGGGACGGACGTCTCTTGAGCACCTGCCAGGTAGGGCTTGTGCTGGGTTCTGTGCCTAGTGATGAGAACACTCAACCCCCCGGGGCCAGGACAGCCTCGGGGAAGATGGCGCCTGGGCTATGCCCCCGGGACCAGCAGGAGCAGCCAGCAACGGATGGGTGGGGTGGGGTGGGTTGGGGTGGGGTGGGGTGGTTCGCACCACACTGAGCAAACAGCGTCTGTACAAGCAGGGAAGCTTCTGGAAAGTGTGAGTGGCTCAGCGGGTGAGCCCACAGCACACAGGTGCTGGGAGGGGACGCCAGGGGAGGGGGCAGCAGTGTGCTGGTGAGGGTTTCACAACCAGCCCTCTGCAAAAAGCAGTGTGTGCGTGCACGTGTGGGTCAGTGTGCTCTCTGTTGGGCTAAAGGGAGCGTAGCATGCAGTTTGCAAGTAATAGTAAAACAGCACTTTTTACTGTAAATTCCATAGAGCCAACGGATTTACACAAAACACTTTCAGTCATTTTGCCAAAGTGTTGTATCGGTTGCCAACTTTCAGTCGCGGTTCAATTACGATTTGACAGTTTTTTGTGCTTTTCCCCATGCAACCGTTACAGACAAGTTAATCTGCATTATTAATAATTTCTCCATCACTGTCTTAAGTCTAAATAGTCAACGAAAGTATCCGTCCAGCCCTGACGCGTAGTGTTTTCTCGTGTCCCTGCTGTCCCTGTGCAGTCGTGGCCAATCGCAAGCCGCCACCACGACATCACTGGATGCAGCACTGGGACAAGACGCGCAGTGGGGAAAGCATCAGAATTTCTGCCATTTGGGTCCAACAGACACCAAGAACCACAGAACACAGGTGACGGGAACTTGTAATAAAATAATTACACAGTGATGAGTTTGGAGCATCTGTTATCTGAGTTCTCGTCTATTTAATTGTACGTTGATGGGATTTATCAATACCAGCTAACCCTGGGCTCCCAAAGCCAGTACGAGCCAGCGCCAGCCCACCTCGCAGGGAGAGGTGGACCTCAACGGCAGGGACAGCCACGCCAAGGTATGTGGGGAAGGCGGCCACGGAGGGCACGGATGTGAACGCGCCGGCCCCAGCTGAATGCATTTCCAGGTCCCCACCCCGGGCCCCGTGAGCGAAGGTATTATCTTACACCGCAAAGGGATTAAGGTAACAGATGGAACTGAAGCTGTTGACCAGCTGGCCTCAAAATAGGGAGATTATTCGGGATTTTCCAGGGGGCCCAAAGGAGTCACGAGGATCCTTCAGTGTGGCAGAGGGAGGCAGGACAGGCGCTCAGAGTGATGCGGGCACAGAGACGGCCCCGCCGATCTGCTCGGAGGTGGAGGAAGGGCCACGAGCCGGGAAGCAGGGTGGCCCCTGGAAGCTGGACGTCTCCCCCCAGAGCCTCCCGGAGCAGCCAGCCCTGCCGACCCCTCAGCTCAGCCCCGGGAGACTTGAGTCAGACTTCCAGCCTCCAGAAGCATGAGGCGATCCGTTCGTGTGGTTTTAAACCACAGTTTGTGGAAACTTGTTCCGGCTGCCACGGGAGACCAGTGCGTACACCTGCCGTGGTGGTCCCCGCCCCCTTCTCGGGCCACAGTGAGCCGCCGTGGGGGCCCCAGGCAGTCCTGGAGCTTCACTCAGGATGAAGGAGGGCAGCAGCTTCGATCTCACCAGGTGTTTAGGAGGGCTGATGAGGGTTATGAACGTGAAGGGCTTACGCCGGTGCCGCCCCACGCGATCGCCTCCGACCGTGGCCGCAGCGGGAAGCCGAGGAGGGCTGAGTCCTTGCGAAGCCAGCTTCTCCGGGAGGACTGGGTTCTCTTTTCCCAGAAGCAGCCATGGTGGAAAGTGAACCCACGTCCTCAGGACAAGGGCCGCTGTGCATTGTTTCCCAACAGATGCAGCTGCAGAAAGTGCCGAATTCTCGACCGCAGCGTGGCTCTGGGCCAGCGAGGCCAGTAGAGTTTTGTTTGCCTTTGTCCTTTACTGACTTGGGAGAGAGCCATCTTTGGGCCTTGTGTCCTTCAGACAGATCAGCAAAGCAGAAAATGCCTCTTTTCTCGGGTACAGCTGGGCCAGGGGAGCGGGCCCCTGCCCCGCCCCCCGTCTTTGGAGCGCGTGGCTCAGGTTTCCAGCCGACCTCCCGCCTCCAGCCTGCTGTGTCTCACCTGAGAGCAGGTGCAGGGAGGCGGGCAGGTGCCGTCGGGGGGCTGGGACATGGACGAGCCGACGGCATTTTTACCAAAGTAGCCGCTGAGAGAAGGAGCAGTACAGGTCACACAGGACTGCTTCCTGTCACAGAGGTTTCCCTCACCCCCCAGGTCTCAGCAGACTTTGTCCCCCAGTCTCATCCCGGACTAGCCGGAGGTCCCCGAGCCCTTCCAGATTCAAGGGTGTTGGCCTCAAAGTCTGGAAAAATCCACACGATGGACTTGTTGCCGGGGGACAGAATAGGAGTGCCAGTGGGGTGCCAGGCTCCCCTTTCTCCCGGAGGCCCCCAGCTGTCCTCCTCCAGCCCTGGCCTGGTGTCTCCAGCTGCTCCTCTCCCTGTCCCCTCAGCTTCCCCAGATCGGGCCCACGGGGCAAGGGGATGACAAACCCGAGACCCCGGGAGTGAGGGGCTGAGGACAGGGCCCAGGGGAGGGTGAGGCCCAGGGAGGGGGTGAAGCCCTAGTGTGGAGACCACCTGTGTGGCTCCCGTGGGAAGTCAGGCCCTGGTGGCCAAGGACTGGGCAGCACTCACGGGAACCCATGCACAGTGCCCAAGGCCCCCAGAATCACAGGGACACCCAAGGCTGCTCATTTCTTCAGCAGTGCGGAGGGTATAGAAGTTGGTGCCAGGAAGGAGAGACAGCCTCCTTGTGGCCCTGCCACGGAGAAGATGGTGACACCCGTTACGGGATCAGAACTACGGGCAGCGGGGGAGACCTGGAACTGCCATTTTGCAGAGTGCCCTGCGTGCATGTGGGCTGTGGAGGGAGCAAGGCCGGGCGCTCGCCGGCTCTCGGGTCAGACGGACAGGGAGGGTCTGGCCAAGCAGGGGGCTGTCAGCGGCCGGCCTATTTTAAGAGGGAGGGTAAGCTGAAGCTTGTAGGAAACAGGCATGAGAGAAAGGGGCCCCAGCTCACCCGCAGCCTGTGTGCCTGCCCCAGACGCCAGCCCTGGCGAAGTCTTCCTGCCACCTGCCCACCTAGGGCCTGCCGTGCAGCCACGCTCCCTGCTGGGCACTGAGGTTCAAGGTCACTCTCCACAGAGCCTGTGAGCTCACTTCACCACGAAAGGTGCACCAGTGCCCTGGGGCCTTCCTCCAGGCCCTTCCAGCTCAGGCCTGACCTCATCCCAGCCTCCAGTGACCAGCAAAGGTCGCTGACCAGTCGGAGCACCCAGCAGGCTGGCCTTCTCGGGCTCAGCCCCAGTGTGTCCAGCCTCCAGACACCCAGCCTTTCATCTCTGCCTCATCTGTTCATTAGAGGCCACAGAACGTTCTGGACTCCAGTGAGTGAGGAGGGAAGAGCCACAGGAAGGAAGTACAGGGTCTTTTCTGGGTTGGCTATATATTTGTCAAAACATGTCCAATACTACCAACCACAGCTGAGGCCCCAGCCACAGTGCGCACATTCAGGGACCGGAAGCCTGGGACCAGCCTCTGGCCATGCCAGGGGCCGCCTCTCCTCCAAGGATGGAGGATGGAGGATGGAGGCCTCTGGACACCTGGGGAAGGGGAGGCTCCTCCCAGCCTCTGTCCCACTGCCTGCCCCACGGCTTCTCTGCACTCCCCCTCATCTCCCGTTACAGGGTGTAGGAGACTCAACCTTGCATCGTTTTTCCTGGCATCTGAATGCAGACATGGCCCCACGCTCAGAATGGCGCCGCGGGCGGTTTGCTGTGCGGGGGTCTCTCACCCGAACTCACGCGGGGGCCACATGGGCGGGATCTATTCATAACTTCTACCGGTAGTTGTGAACACAGCTCCAAACGTGAGATGTGCGTTCTCAGTGACTTGGGGGTAATTTCCCACTGAAAATTCTGCAAGCTAATGATGTTTGGTCTCACTTTTAGTTCCTTGAGGTTTTGTGGTTGTTCCCTGCCCCCACCCCCATCCTTTAATCACGAAATCCACAGAAATAAAACTGGAGTTTGCTGATGAACTTTGCAATACTTGTGCTTCTTGGTACCAGCTTCGTGAGAAAGAAATACAACCTTTGGTGGGTCTGGGCCATGGGACGGGAACCCGGAGCACCATTTGCAGGACCCCAGCCCTGCACCCCAGGAGTGGGAAAGCCCACAAGCCCAGGGCACTGCACGTGGCCTCAGGAGCCAGGCTTGGGCTCCAGCAGCCCTGACGGGCTCCAAAGGCTGCGAAATGGGGACAGACACCTGCAGGAAGATGAGAAATACTGGTCCCCAGAGACCGAAGTTTTTCAATCAGGGCAATGCTGCCTTGAATCAAACCCCTGGATAAATGGATTAAACCCCGCGTCTGCCTTAAGTCCTTTCTGCCCAGAAGCCAGAACGGAAATACTCAGATCACCATGGTTACCAGCATGTTTATGTTGCTGAGCTGGCAGCAACTACCCCAGAGAGAGTGTTTATAAATACCTGGAGAGATGTGTGAACTGCCAGGCAGCCAGAAGGACCGAGGGAAGCTCTTCCCAACCTGCCGGCCAGCGCCGGTGGTTTTCCACGGCTGGGGCACGGAGCCCCCCACCAAGCCCCCCCCACCCCCGTGGTCCAGCTCTGCCTGGGTTTGGGGTGATGCCCCGCTCTGGTCTCTCCAGGACTCCTCCCTGGGCACCTCCTCTGCACATTTCCATCTGCATCCTTTTGTTATCATAAATGAAACCTCAGTGCCCTATCTTTCTAGAAGATCACTGAACCTAAAGATGGTCTTGGCGAGCCCTGGCACAATTCTCCTCCCCCCAAAAATGTCCCTGACTGGAGCTTCTATTGAAACAGGATTAAGATGATTCCTGCCCTTTATGGGAGAAAGGGATTTGCCTTTCAACATTCCCACCACAGAGCCCGGATGGGTGTGGAGGGGAATGACGGACTGGGTCTTGGTCTCCCCGAACCTCCTTTCCCCGGGGCAGAGTAGCCCCCTGATGGGCACTGGTCAGCAGCAGGCGGGCGCAGAGCTGGGAAGCCCTGGGAGCTGAGGGCCAAGAAGCAGGAGCCAGAGCAGGACAGTGGACACGCCCTGGGACAGCGATCTTGATCTCGAGCCTCCTCCCCGCCCCCATGTTGTTCCTGTGCCCCTGGCTGCAGGGGAGGGAGGCGCCCAGCGGAGAGGCCCCTGTAGCGTCTTGCCTCCTTCTGGGAGTGGAGGGAGGGGGAGCTCTGTGTGAACCTGAAAACCTGGGTCACCCCAGCCGCTGGGGATGCCGAGAGAGTCGGGGTCCTACTGCCCCTAGGAGGGCACAGAAGGACCAGCTTACCAGTCAACAGCCTCTGTGAACGGACAGGCTGCTGAGAAGGCTCCTGCAGGGTGGGGGGTCCTGTCTCCCCTTGAGAGGGGGAAGAATCACACCAGCCTTGCTGGGAAGGAGAAAGGGGGCTGCTGAGTCTGCCGTCCTGTCCGGTGCACCCAGGCCCCTGGAGAGGCCAGCTTATGTTCGTCTCAGCATGGGCTGCGGGCAGGGGACCTTACTGGGGGACAGCAGGTCACTGTGGCCCTGGTCAAGCGGGGGAGATGCGTGAGGGAGGCCTGCCTCGGGCAAAGAGGAGGTCAGGGACGACGAGCCGGCCAGTCCACGGGGGTGTGAGGCCACACGGGCCACGGCGATGCAGCTTCCTGCATGGTGTGAGCAGCGAGGTGCCCCCTTCACCTGCCACCAGAGCTCCATGGCCTGCTTCCTCCACAGGCCACCACCTCCCTGACCAGGGCTCCCCACTGCGGCCAGGTGATGTGACGAGGTGGCCTGGGAAGACGATGTCCCAGGGCCTCCAACAGCTGCTTAGACAGACCAGGGATTGCTGTTTTGAGGGTTCTGTCCCACAGTCCCAGCCCTCGTAGGTCATGCCGGGTGAAGCCCCCCCTCTGCCCAGGTCCACCTGAGGGAGGAGGGCTCTGAAGCAAGGGCAGACGTGGGGCTCATGTTCACCCTACACCACCTGGGGGGCCCAGCATCGAGCTCACCCCGTGTCGTCTCAAATATTCCCCTCTGCGGCCCTGAGTGGTGAAGACGGAGAGGGAAGATCAAGGGCACAGCGTGGCCGGGGCTGGAGGGAGGCCCTGGCCGCATTATACTCAAAGCAGCTAAGAGGTCCCGCCACAAACCACCAGTGTGGCCGTGGGGAGCCAGGCTTCCTCTCACCTACTGGGACATAAACCCTCCTCCCCAGTTCAGAGCGCCCAGGAGCACGTGTGGGACTCGCGTGTTGCTGTCCGCCCTCTGGGAAGTCTGGCCCAGCTCCAGCACCTGCTGCTCGATTGGGCGCAGGCCACTAATATCTTGGGGCCTCTGTTCTCTTCCTACAGTTTCGGGGTGCCGACACTGGCCCTCCAAGTCAGTGGCAGCAAGAAACGGGCCATGTGTGTCCGCCCCCGGTCATCAGGGCCTTTCGGGGAAAGTTCTGAAGGGGTCGGCATTGCCCAGAGACCCTCAAGCCCTGTCCGGTTCCCTTCATCCCTGGGAGGGCTTCCAGGAGGAGATGGGAGCCCTTCCTGTGCGAACCATCCAGTAAGAAGGCATTGTCTGCCCACGAAGAGCAGTCCCGACAAGTCACCTGACAAGACTTCGTTACCCTCCCCTTAGCCCAGAAGCCCCCTGGGAGAGGAGCCCACAGAGCCTGGAGACAGGCCAGCCCCACAGTGAGGCGGAGAGGCCAATGGCCTTACAACTGCGTTCAGAATGCTAGCGGTGCAGGTCAGAACGTGGAGCCCATCTCTCTCCCGTGCGCGGCGGTTTCCGCGCACCTCTGGCTGGCTGCACTGACCGGCAGGATGCTGGCCCCCCTGATGTGCCCCGGATGCTTCAACCAAGACATAATTCCTTCGATCAATGGTTGGGAGAGACAGTGTCTTTCTTCAGCTGCACAGGGGTGAAGGAGCACCTAGTCCTGATTACCTCTCCTAGTTACTGGGGGACTAAGAGGGAACTGTGGGTTGAAGCTGAGACCATGCAGGGAGAGCAAAACTGATGGAGCAAACCTGGGTCCTTGGGAGCTGCACGAGTGAGCCTCACCTGAAGCCCACTCTGCCCTGGACTTTTAATTTGCAACAGGCAAATTATCGTTAAAGCCTGTCGGAGAGGATATTTCCACCACTTTGTAGCCCAAAGCTCCCTGACCAATGCGAGCGCCATCCCCACTTCACAGGTGAAGAAACTGAGGCTCAGAGAAACTAGGTGACATGCCCACGTGGGAGAGCCAGTGCCTGTAATCGCAACACCACCCTGACTCCCACAATTCCGTGCCACCTTGCGGGGTACAAACTCTCAGGAACTCCCAGCCAAGTCCTTACCATCAATTTCTTTCCATCGGAATCACTTCAGTGTCCAGGGTCTGGGATAGTGAGAATCTCCAGTCCCTGGTGTTGGAAATGACCCTACCCCACCTAGCCAAGACTCAGTGTCCGGAGTTGTGGGGCCAGCCTGGGGCCACCCTCGCTCCCCTCCACGCCCGACATGTCCCCAGCCCTGCCTGACCATAACCTCCGGGGCACAGAGACCCGGAAAGAGGCCCAAGCTCTATTCAGGCCAGAAACGCTTCTCCTCCGTGGTGCAAACCCTGTTCCCCAGCCGGCCGGATCTCCCGCTTTGCTGGAGCCCTGAGAACCTGCCGCAAGCCGGCACTGTGGTCCCCCTGGGGCCCCATGTAGGGAAGCCAGATGGCTCGCTGGCTCATTCCCAGGGGTTTCTGCAGCACGTAGAGACGGTCTCCTGGTGAGGCTGCCCTTTCCCTCCCAGACACGGAGAGGGAGGGGGAGGAGGCGTCTCCCTCACTTGGGCAGCCCTGGTGGGACACAGGGTCCACTTGGGCCTCGCCCACACAGATGCCAGGTCAGCACATGGGAGTAACGCACCGCTCTCACCCCCTGGAAGACTGACGGCATTTCCTGAACTGTTTCCAGGACCCCTGGGTCCCACCCCAGCAGGCTCGTGTCCTAGGACCCCTAAGCCCTGCGGAACGATTACAGATTCCCTTCGATTGCCAGCAAAAGGCTCGAATGGAGCAGAAAAGAACAACAGGAGAAACAGGGCTGTGGTTGCGAGGAAACAAAGGGACCTCCCGCCCTGGTCTGCAGCGCCATCTAGTGGCAGCTATGAGGCAATGCAGTCCGGGTAGAGGGTGCACAGGGAGCGGGGACTCTTGCCTACCGCCCCCTAACCCTCCGGCACAGGGGGAATCAGCCCGAAATCCTGGGCCAGGAAGGACTTGGGGCTGCCAGAGGTGTCTGAATGTGGGAACTGCTAGGGACCCAGAACCTCAGCCAATCGGAGCCCCTGACCCGGCTGAGCTCCCAGGTGGTCTCTCCACAGCTCAGAGGGCCTCTGGGTTCTAGGGTCCTGGAAGGCTCCCATTCTTCACCAGTGAACTAACCAGGGCTTCTCTGGAAGAGCCTGACCTGGAGGGACAAGGCCTCGGTTTCCACTGACAGCTGCTTAGAGCAGTAACTTAAAATTTTAGCCTCAGTTTGTTGATCTGTAAAATGGGATCAGTGACTTCCACCTCATGGGGTTGTTGCAACAATCAGATGAGCAAGGGGAGAAGGTTCACGGTCATGCTCCCAGTCCTACCGCAGCCGCGGCAGCAGCCCAGCGGGAGCAGGGACCGTACAACCGACAGGCTCGGGTTTCACTCCAGCGGCCCCTCTTACTCGCTGTCCCGCTACGGGAGCCTTGCTGGACAGCCCCAGCTCTGCAGTTGTAAAGTGAGAACAATCACGTGGGACCCACAGAATCATGGGTCTTGAAACCCGGATTTACTGAACATTTATTGCCTCTTTTCGAGAAAGGCAAGTGACAGGTACTGAGCCAATTATCAGAACACATGGCTGCAGCTGAAGAGGCAGACACACATTCGTGGCGTCCCCGGACCGCCCAGCGCGGCACCCCGCCCTCGGTGATCGCCAGGTGCACGAGCTGGGACGGAACCGAACAGAGCAGCCAGCGCGGCCGTGCGTCAATGTCACGTGCGATGTGTTCTCCTTGCTCAGAATCAGTCCAGCCACACACACTACACTGTAATTCTATACTGACTCTGAGAATGTCCACTAAATCAGAACAGTCATACCCTCCGACTGCTCAGCAGTGAATTACATTCAACAAAATTAATCTCATGAATGAAAACTATGACCATGTTATAATTCTAAGTTCATCAAGGAAAACCCTATACTTTCAGGTACTTGCCATCAGATACAATTCAGTTTGTTTTAAGTAAAGTAAAAAGCGCTGTCAGTATGGTGTCATGGAAAACATCCTAAATAAAAATTTAGATTCCACACCCACTTCCTTATTAATTCATCTGTGACCTTATGAGAGTGACTTGGGCATGTCTTCTCTGGTTTCCCATTGGGTAATGGGTAAATAGTACCCCATTCTTGGAAAAATATAAAATAGTGTGTGTGTGTATAATGTTATTTCTACTTATAAAGATCTTTATATTAATAGAGTATCTTTTGAGACACTGTTGTGTAAATAAAAACAATATACTGGTAATAAAAACAATATACTGGTAATGCAGGAGAAAACTTCAAGAGAATATGTGCCCGCTAGAAATAACATTTGCAGTATATTTACGACTGACCTGTTGTTAAAAGAACTTCACGTGAACTGTCAAATATCTTTGCAAATGTGAAATATTACGTATTTGACAGTGTTGGATGAATGTATGAATGAATGGAAGATGGATGGATGGGTGCAGTGGGTGGGTGAGTGGATGGCTGGATGGATGGATGGGTGAGTGGATGGATGGATGGAAGGATGGGTGGGTGAATGGAAGGAAGGAAGGAAAGAAGGAAAGAAGGAAGGAAGGATAGGTGTTTGGATGGATGGGTGGGAGGATGGATGGATGGATAGGTGGATGGATGGATGAATGGATGGATGGTTAGATGCGTGGATGGAAGGATGGGTGGCTCAATGGGTGAGTGGATGAATGGATGGAAGGATGGGTGGGCGGACGGAAGGAAGGAAGGAAAGAAGGAAGGAAGGATAGGTGTTTGGATGGATGGGTGGGAGGATGGATGGATGGATAGGTGGATGGATGGATGAATGGATGGATGGTTAGATGCGTGGATGGAAGGATGGGTGGCTCAATGGGTGAGTGGATGAATGGATGGAAGGATGGGTGGGCGGACGGAAGGAAGGAAGGAAAGAAGGAAGGAAGGATAGGTGTTTGGATGGATGGGTGGGAGGATGGATGGATGGATAGGTGGATGGATGGATGAATGGATGGATGGTTAGATGCGTGGATGGAAGGATGGGTGGCTCAATGGGTGAGTGGATGAATGGATGGAAGGATGGGTGGGCGGACGGAAGGAAGGAAGGAAAGAAGGAAGGAAGGATAGGTGTTTGGATGGATGGGTGGGAGGATGGATGGATGGATAGGTGGATGGATGGATGAATGGATGGATGGTTAGATGCGTGGATGGAAGGATGGGTGGCTTGATGGGTGAGTGGATGAATGGATGGAAGGATGGGTGGGTGGACGGATGGATGGATGGAAGGAAGGATGGGTGTTTGGATGGATGGATGGATGGATGGATGGATGGATGGATGGATGCTTAGATGGGTGGATGGAAGGATGGGTGGCTCAATGGGTGAGTGGATGGATGGATGGAAGGATGGGTGGGTGGTTGGATGGGTGGGCGGATGGATGGATGGATGGATGGATGGATGGATGGATGGATGGAATGATGGATGGGTGGGTGAATGTATGGATGAGTAGAAAGATGATGGATGGATGGATGGATGGATGGGTGGCAGGTGACAGATGTCAGTGGTGAGCAAAACGAGAAAGGGCCACTTGGACCAATTAGTATGGTAAAGAGTCTGGGAGTTCCGGGGTTGTTGAGGTGATCTGTATGATGGCAGGGTTGCATTCGTGCTTGGTTTGAATATATCCATGCCTGGGGCTCTGGGCATCCCCCTCACCCTGCCTCCCTCTCCAACAGCTCCTCTCACCCACCTGGTGGGCATTGCTTCTCTGGGACCTAAACGGATGATGGGTCTCCTGCATCAGTCAGAGGCTGTGTTTTCACCACCTCTGGGACTCATCCAAGCTCTGGATGTGGGACAGAGCAGGCTTCCGTCAATGCTTGATGAATTGAGAACCAAGGTTGATTCACAGCTACCTGCATGGAGAAGGAGGTCACCAGGGTCAGTGTGCATGCAGGGAAGGAGAGGTTCATGCAGGAATATTCCCAGAGTGTGGGTAGTGAAGGGGTCCCCTCACCCCAAGGACAGGACTTCAATGCTTACTGGACAGTGAGAGATTGTGCCCAAATAAAAGGGTGGTGGCTCCCAGAAGGCACAGAGGAACAGGCACCATGGTGGCTGTGGACTGGCATCCAGCGACTAAGCCAGACAGCCACAGCCTCAGGGCCTCTGTGCCTTAGTACTACCGCAGAGAACACACCGACACACAGGGCTTGCAGAGAATGCGGCTGCGCCAAGGGCCCACCTGGTGGGGAAGGTTTGATGTTTTTCAAAGAGCAGATTTTTGCAGGAACTTGAGAACCAGTTACAGATGATTTTCATTTTGGAAACGGAAGCCACGGGAGAAAATGAAGAGGAGAGGCCAATTTTCCCTCCGATGTTTTCATTTTAAGAAGGGGGAACATCCAGAGTGACCTTAGCACCAACATACCAGCTTTCCTTTGAAATTCAGTGGGACAAGTGTTGGCATCATCGTTGGGATTCGCGTTGTAAGTATTTAGTAAAATTCACTGAAATTCCCTTGTCACTCTATCCAGGGTGGTGACTGGCCTCCAGGGCTGGCCCTGGTTGAGCCTTTCCCAGCCGAACTGTAATGGTTCTAAGAACCTAGACAAGGTGCACGTAAGCTGTCGGCGTCCCGGGAGCAGAGGGGCTGAGACACGATCCCTCCAGTGTCCGCAGAACCAGCTCCTGGACCTTCTCTAACGGAGACGAAGTCACCCGGACAGGGACATCGCCCTGTGGAGAAGTGTGCTAATCTGGTCTCTGCTGTGTGCCTCAGAGGATTCGCCTGAGCTCTCTGGGCCCAATTTCCTCATTTCAGTGATGGACCCATATTGACCACACTTTGCCGGGTTGTTTCGAAGTTCTGTTCTCTCAAGAGAATGAAGAGCTGAATGTGGGAAAGGCAGCCTTGGCTAGGGCACGACACTGAGACAGGGGCATGTCTACACGACAGTGTCCCCTGATGGGGGACAGGATGCAACAGGTCAGTAAGTAGGAGGGCCTCCTTGACTCAGACGTCGTGGGGCCCAAACCAAGGACTAGAAGGCACCTTGCTAGGCAGTCTTATTTATAGAGTGTAAAGTTGAACCAAAACTTACTGCCAGTCACCCACCTGTCTGGGGCCCTTAGAGTGGCAGACAGCCCTGACCAGTGGGAGCAGCACCTGCCTCCTCAGGGACTTCAGGGTCCCAGGTTCCAGGAGGTTCTATCCTTCTGACCACAACAGCTGCTCCCTGCACTGCTGGGTGCCTGTGCCCCACCGAGAGAATTGTGGGTTTCTTAGAAAATTACTAAAATACAACCTCTCCAGGTCTCCAATGAAAGGAAGAGCCCAGGAGCCTCCTTCTAAATGCCTGCCAGTTATGCCTACCCTCGTCTAAGGAGGGCTGGCTGGTCATGTCTAGTCTAAGGCACTGCAGCTCAGCAGCTAAGAGAATGGACCCCAGACCTCAATCCCAGCCTGTCCCCTCCTAGCTACATTCCCAGGCCACTCATCTGTAAAAGTGGTAATAACACAACCTCATGCAGTTATGGGAACCAGGGTGAGCTAACTCGTGCACAGCAGGCGAGCTAACTCGTGCACAGTGCGTGATCTAACTCGTGCACAGCATCGCGCACAGTGAGCTAATTCTTGCACAGCCGGCGAGCTAACTCCTGCACAGCTGGCGAGCTAACTTGTGCACAGCAGGCAAGCTAACTCGTGCACAGCATGCGAGCTAACTCGTGCACAGCGGGCGAGCTAACTCGTGCACAGTGCATGATCTAACTCGTGCACAGCAGAGAGCTAACTCGTGTACAGCATCGCGCACAGCGCGTGAGCTAATTCGTGCACAGCGGGGGGGGGGGAGCTAACTCGTGCACAGTGCGTGATCTAACTCGTGCACAGCGCGCGATCTAACTCGTGCACAGCATCACGCGCACAGCGCGTGAGCTAATTCGTGCACAGCGGGCGAGCTAATTCGTGCACAGTGCGTGATCTAACTCGTGCACAGCAGAGAGCTAACTCGTGCACAGCGGGCGAGCTAACTCGTGCACAGAGCGTGATCTAACTCGTGCATAGCGGGCAAGCTAACTTGTGCACAGCGCGTGATCTAACTCGTGCACAGTGGGGCGAGCTAACTCGTGCACAGCGCGTGATCTAACTGTGCACAGAAGAGAGCTAACTCATGCACAGCGGGCGAGCTAACTCGTGCACAGCAGAGAGCTAACTCGCGCACAGCGGGCAAGCTAACTCCTGTACGGTGCTTAGGAAGGGTGCTGGCGCACCTGTGTGCTCAGCACTCCTGGGTGTTTGTTAATATTATCGGTAGGAAACAGGTACCATCCCCTAGAGCCCGCCTGAGAGGGGAGAGAAAGAACCCTAGTAAGACAACAGGGTTACGAAGGGCGAAGGGCGTGGGGAGGCAGCAGCTCAGGTCTGGGGACTACGCAGATAGGAAGCCCAGCTGAATTGGAGGGAAAGCCATCACTGCTGGGAGGAGCTGGGCACCGAGCACGGAAGGACAGAGGAGAAAAGCAGCACTCCGGCCACGTGCAACCCTGCGGCCAGCCAGCGGGGGTCTGCCGAGGAAGGGTGGGCATGGCCACCCCACGTGCCAGGCAGCGCCCTCCGTGCCCGGCAGGGAGGCCAGTGCGGGGGCAGGACCGAGGCCGGGGGTGGGGGGATTCCCTGCGGAATGTCCCCTAGCATGGGTGACTCGATGTGGCCCTGGGCAAGTCTGTGCTGCTGGGGGCGGGGGTTGCCTTTCTCTCACCGGAAATTCCTACGGAGTGCTGCTTCTCCCATGCTGGGTTTTGTGAGTGCGGGGAAAGAGCAAGAGAGAAGTAAGCCCATCCCTGCCGAAAATGTCAGATAAGAACACGGAAATCCATGTTCAGTTCCACCTTCTGAGCCCTTGACTCTTGCCAAGAAAGGGGGCAGGCCAGAGGGGCCAAAGAGCATGTGGGGAGAGGGTGCAAGGGATGGGGGCGGGGGGCACAGGTGAGAGAGTGCAAATAAGGAAGCACATGTAAGGGGGCTCGGGTGAGGGGGCGCAGGTGCAGGGTGGTGTCCAGGACACCTTGTGCAGCCCCAGGGCCCAGAGCCAATCTTGGGCTGCTGTCGCCTCCGTAACCACATGGACTCTGACAGCGCTTGCACACAGCAGTCACAGACAGGTGCCCAAAGGCAGCCTGTAATCTTTTCTTTTCTTCTTTTTTAAAAATCTCAAAACCTGGACAGGAACAACAGTCCTGGACCCGCGCTAAAGGCGTGTATTAACAACACTCCAAAACGTGTGGCACTCGGGCCCAGAAAGGAGCCCGCACGCCCTGCCGCAGCTCAGAAGAGCGTCTTCACACTCAGGGGCTCGAGTATTTAAAATCACGGATGCCGGTCAGAGCCGCGCACAGACGCCGTGTGCCCAGCACAGCATCCAAGACACGAGGGACGGTGCGCGGCCAGGGCAAGGCCGCAGGGACACAGCACAGAGAATGATCGCGAGGACTCACTCGGCACTCGAGGAGCCAGATGGCATCGTGCAGCCGGTACCACCGTCAAGCGGCCCTTTTACAAAGGAGGGAAAACGAAGAAACCAAGACACGAGGGGCTCAGGGCCTCGCCTGGGGCCGCCCATGTGGGCGGCAGAGCTGGGAGCTGAGGGGCACCCGTGGCCTGTCTCATCCCACTGCGCTGCCTCGGGCCCCGTGGAGTCAGCGCTTGTGCAAATCGATGGAACCTAGTCCCTAACAACTGATGGTCCACTTCCCCTCCCGCGACTGTCCCCGTGGCTTTCCACTGCGGGGCTCGAAACCCGACAGCCGCCACCTGCCCTCTCCCAAAGCCACCAGGACACGCTGTACGGTCTCCATCAGTGGCGAGGGTAGGATGTGTGCCTGGGGGGCGTCCTGCTTCTCACCCACCTCCAGGCTGGCCGGGCCTCCTACTCATAGAACACCTGGTAGCTGAAGTCATCCGACTGGGCTCTGAAGTTGTATTTGCCAGTCATTCTCTGGTAGTGCACGAGGACGAGGGCCCCTGCTCCTGCCACCAAGGCAAAGGCAGCCACCACGATGAGGACGAGGTAGCCAGCTCCCAGGCCTGGCTCCGCACCTGGATGCTCACCTGCAGGGAATGAGACGGGCACAGGTGGGAGGTCTGCCCGAACCAGGAAGGAAGCGTCTCTGAGGGCCTGGTACCGCCTGTGGCCCCAGCACTCCAACCTTGAGGTGAGGGTGGAACAGAGGGCTTGGGACAGAACAGCCACGGAGCAAGATCTCCACGAGTGTCTGCTGCTTTGTGCCACTAATACCTGGATGTGACCGGTTGGGAGCACCACGGCGTGAGGCGCCACATGTGCCCGTGTGCGTGTGCGTTCCCAAAGGTGACCAAGCAGGTGTCCCAACCCCAAGAGAGCCACGCAGCAGCCAGGACAGCTCAGCCTGCCCAGCATTCTGGACAATCACCAGGGCAGGCGGAGGGCTCAGCTGGGCTCTGCACGTGGACACGTGGCTGGGCCCAGCACAGAGAAGTGTGGGCCTTCCCGGACCCAGAGGGCCAATTACAATAGAGGAGAGCACAGACCCAAAAAAGTTGGAAATTGGGACTTGAATGCCCAGACACCGTGTTCATAGAAGCAGTGTCCACAACGGCCCAAAGCTGGAAACCACGCCAGTGTTCACCAGAGGAGGAACAGGTAAACAAAACGTGGTCCATCCACACAACCGCATATTGTCAGGCCACAAAAAGGAACCGAGTCCTGATGCACGCCATGACATGAAGGAACCTCGGAAACCTCATGCCGAGTGACAGAAGACAGTCATCAGGACCACACGTAGTATGAACCTGCTTATAGAACTATCCAGAACGGGTGAAACCGGAGGCAGAAAGCACACTGGTGTCAGGCTCTGAGGGAAGGGGGCAGGGAGGGACCCCTAATTGGTGCAGAGCTGCTTTTGGGGAGATGAAAATGTTTTGAACCTCGAGATAGGTGGTGGTTGTAGAACATGGTGAATGTGTGAAATGCCACTGGGCTGTTGATTTCAAGATGGTTCCCTGCATGATGTGGGAATTTCCCCTCAATTTCACCGCAGGAGAAAACCGTGGGCCAGAGAAAGAAGGAGGCCACCAGCCAGCCCTCTGGCCTGCCCTCTATGCCCCAGGGGAGAGACCTGCCCACCCCCATGAGGAAGGTGGGGCACCAAGGAGCCCAGGGTGAGTAGGTGTGGCCGACTGACAGGGCAGATACATCACGTTCACCTCCGTCCTCCTGCTATCGTGGGGTGTCCACCTGGGGGACAAGGGGCACCCAGGTCCTGATTCCTGGGTGGTTGCTTGTGTGGCCACTGCTCCAGGTCGCCCAGGGCACAGGTGTGCACAGTTAGCAAGGTGGTCTCCAACAATAGCACTGGGACCCCCTCCTGGCTGCCTGGAACACAGGTCATCCCCTCGTCCAGAGGGCGGAAGCGCCTGGGGACAGTTGCAGGAGCAACTACAACCCCCAAGGCACCCAGACTCTGGACAGCCAGCTTCCCCAACAACCACATGGCTGGTCCCTAGATCCAGCCTCGGGGGGTGGGGGCAGTGCTGTAACGAGCCCGCCTCCCTCCTGGGCCTCAGGCGTGGGCCACCTTGCTGGCCCAAGTGGGGTGGACCATGCTGAGGGTGCTGGAACAGGACAGAGGGGACAGACCTGCTCCATGGTGGAGCCTAGAGCCCGCCCTAGCCTGCCGGCTCCACGGACAAGGGAGCTGGTTTGGTTGTTGCCTGTCCCCCTGGGTTTCTGTCACCTGCAGCGAGAGGCTCCTAACGGACCCACTGACCCAGAGCCACTCCAGGCGGGACCCCCAAACCTGCACTGCCCACTGGTTACTGTGGCCCAAGAATGGTTACCAGTCCACGTGAGATAGCGAGGAGCCGAGAGCGAGCACATCCTGCAACATGAGCCTTGTCCTGGGTGGGGGTGTCCACCTGTCCCTGCACGCGGGTCACACAGCTGGACCACCCGTCAGTCTCTTAATAACAAACTGGTCCTCCGCCAGGATAGCTCAGGCAGCCCGTACCCACACACAGGATGGTTACCGTGGTCACTTGGGGTCACACACATGGTCATTCTGCAAAGGCACTAAGCTATCAATGCTTTGGTGAAGGGGACACACGTCCTGGGAACAAGGTGATAGAGAACCTCCCAGCCCAGGTACGACCCCAGGGAAAACAGCCCGTTCCAGAGGTCTGCGTTCCAGCCCAGCTGCTGTCTGGGGACCCCCGGGCTCCTCACTTCTTGAGTGGCCTCAGTGATGGCTCCAGACCCTTCCTGCGGGAACATCTAAGCATCTGGCAGACATCACCTAAACTTCCTCTTCCTTTTTGTACAAAGAAACTCTGGAGGGTGAGAAATAATGAGGTGTCTAGCAAAGCAAATAGCCATGGAAGCGTTCCATAAATTAAATCAGAAAATTGTGATGCTGATATAAGCTGTGCTGGCAGCACACATTCAGGGACGAGGCCCAGATGGATTCTTCCTTCACATCATCAATGCACAGTGCTGTGTGTGTCCTCAGAAAGGATATGTTGAGGTCCTAACCCCCGGTAGCACAGTATGTGATGTTCTTTGGAAACAGGGTCATTGCAGATGTAACAAGTTCGGTTCAGATGAGGTCACGCTGAAGCAAGAGAAGCCCCTGATCCAATACGCCCCCCGTCCTTATGAGAAGACGGCCGCGTGAGGACACAGAGGCACAGGGAGAACGCCACGTGAGGACAGAGGCAGAGACCCGGTGACGGGATCGTACAAGCCGAGGCGAGCCAGAGCAGAAGCTGGGAGAGCCTGGACCAGACCCTCTCTCGCTGCCGTAGAAGGCGCCAGCCCTGCTGACACCTTGCTCTGGAGCTTCTGGTCTTCTGAACGGTGAGAGAGTATTTTCTCCTGCTTTAAGCCCCCAGTCTGTGCACTTGGTCTCCTACAGCACCAGCCCAGAAAACACACACAGGTGGTGGGAGGGTTGCAGCTCTGGGGAAAAAGAAGCCCGTGAAGCCCCAGGAGAGGAAGACAGGGTGGTTTAGGAGAAGCCGGGAGCTGCTCTGAGAGGCCCAGCCTGTCCAGGTACCAGCTGCGAACTTGACCACGTGCCTGAAATCCCCAAGTATTCTCAGTCTTCCCTGCAGTGGGAGCGATGGGGATGGCAGAGCCCGAGCGTGGGCGCACATGGGGAGTGCAGAGCGTGGGCGCACGTGGGGAGTGCAGAGCATGGGCACACATGGGGGTGCAGAACGTGGGCACACGTGGGTGCAGAGCGTGGGTGCACATCAGGGGTGTGGGCAGAATGTGGGTGCACAGGGAACAGAGTGTGGACACAGGGTGGGGGGGGCAATCCTGAAGGGATCTGTCTGCCAGTCTAGCTCACCCCCGTAGTCTCCAACAATATTTCTGTTCATGTACACAATTAAAATGTAAAGTTTCCACCAATTGGGAGATGCCATGTTTCTCAATGTTTTTTCTGTATATTCGTGTGGCACAGTCATGGAGCAAACAAAAGCTAATAATACAATGAGAAATAATGATGAACAAAATGAATAATTACAGTCCTTGTTTCTGAGCCTGACAATTTATACCCGTATTATATTTGTTGTTCTCTGCAATGGTTGTTACTGTGGTACTCTGCTGGTTACAAATGGTGACAACGAACACTTACCCAGGAATTTCTGTGGACAAGGCACTGTATGAACTAGAAATTATTATTGTTCCCATTTTATAGATGAGGGAAATGAGGCACAATGTAGTCACCCATGTTGCATAGAAAAAGAAGAGTGCAGGACACTTAGTAGAGATGTATGCCTGTCACATAGATGGAAGAAATAATGAATAAGTGGGTGCGTGGATGGATAGATGGATGGCTGCTGGGTGGATAGATAGATGGAGGAAGGAATGCTAGATCAGTGGATGGATGGATGGATGGATGGATAAAGGAATGATGGGTGGATGGATGGATGTATAGATAAAGGAATAATGGATGGGTGGATGGATGGCTGGATGGAGAGGTAAATAGATGAATGAATAGGTGGATGGAGGAATGATGAATGGCTGGATGGGCGGGTAGGTGGATGGATGTATGGATAAATGGATGAATGGATGGATGGAGGGATGGATGAATGGATGGATAAATGGCTGAGTGGATGGATGATGGATGGATGGATGGATAAATGGATGAGTGGGTGGATGGATAAAGGAAAGATGGATAGGTGGATGGATGGATAAATGGATGAGTGGGTGGATGGATGGATAAAGGAATAATGGATGGGTGGATGAATGGATGGACAGGTAAACAGATGAATGGATGGGTGGATGGAGGAATGTGAATGGGTGGATGGAAGGGTAGGTGGATGGACAGATGGATAAATGGATGAACGGATGGATGGATGGGTGGATGGATGGTTGGGTGGGTAGACGGATGGAGGAACGATGGAAGGATGGATTGGATCTGAAGACTCAGTAATTTTCCCAAGACTACACAACTAGAAGCACTATATTCAAACTCAGGTCTCTTAACTCCAAGCCCAGTGTTTTTTCCACTCCAGTAGCTTTGGCATGATCTATAATATTTGTGAATAAGTAGAAGTTCCATTTCTACAAATGAGAATGCATATTAGGGCCCCTGGTCAACCAGTTCTCCTTAGCAGTTTGAGAAAATGAAGAGGGTAGAAGAAACATGCAGTCCAAGGATGGGTCCTGCAACTGCCTGATGACCAGTGCAGACCCCGGAGCCCAGAGCCCAGCTCCAGAAACTCAACATTAGTAGGCCCCCAAACCTGGAATCTTTTAAATTTCACTAATACTTTGGATGAGAAACAGCAGTTGGAATCCCTCAGCTTCCTTCCCAAGCCCCGATCAGACTCGATCACACTCGACCCCACATCCAAAACCCCGACGTTCTTGCACAGGAAGATACAGCGAGGCAAGGACGGCCATCGAAGTGAGGGAGAAAAACAATAAAAAAGGAAAATCAACTAGGATTACATTTAGCTACAAAAGGAGGAAAAGCCTGAATAGCAGTGACAAAGGGCATGGAAGTTTATTTCTTTCTGGCAAAACTCGGAGATCGGAGGCCAGGCCTCGCACACTTGCTCTGTGGTGTCCTTGGGAAGGGAGCTTCTCCCAGCTCCTGTCCCCAGGGCCCTCAGTGTCCACCAGGCAGCTGACTGAAGCCACCCCCCGCCCCTGCCAGGCAGTAGGAAGAAAGGGGCACATGAGGGGCAGCCCCTCGGGAGCTGTCACCTGACCTCCCATTTGCACCCCATTGGCCAGAACTTCCTCATATGGCCACACTTGTCTGCCAGGTTGGCTGGGAATGACAGTGTTTACTCCTGGAAGCCACATGCCAGCGAAAATCGGGGGGTTCCATGACTATGAAGGAGAGAAGGACAGACACTGGGGACAAGCTAGCGGTTTCTGTCTTCATACCCAAAGCATGCAATTTCCCCCAACCAAATTCTTTAAAAAATAAATAAATAAATAAATAAATAAATAAATAAAATCGATCTCAAAGGAAATAAAACGCTTTTCTGGAAAAGTGATGGTGGTCTTTGAAATCACATGGAATGGAATTGGCTGGTGGAAGTTTTATACCAAGGGAGAAAGCCATGCCTTTTTTTTTTTTCATCTTCTGATGTATTCAAGCCCAGAATAAACAGCTTTCTCGTGTGTGTGCCCACTGGTACACACGTACGCACATGCACGCATGTACACGCAGAACCCGCCCTGGCGTAGCCCGAGTCCCTCCCTCCCAACCAGCCACGTGGTGTATTGATCCCATGTCAGGAAACGTTACTGGTTTCATGTGACGCAGCTCAGAGTACCGTGTTACGTAAGTGCGAGCTGACTTCCCGCAAACCCCCCCGGCAGCGTGGGCACCGGGGTTCCTCCCCACTAGGGCTGCAGAGGGGCCAGCCCGGCTCTGCATGGGAAGGACTTGACGCCAGGCTGGAATCGGGGCTCTCCTTCACCCACTGTGGTGAGTCCGCGGACCCTGCAGGGCCCGGGGCTCCTGGTGGCGGCGTGCACATTCACACTCCGGGGAGACGGAGCCAGTCGCATCTTTTCTTTAACTGACTAAACCAAGTCACCAACTCACCTTCAGACCGAATGAGGGGCCCCCAGGATGTCTGGTGCGTGGCAGATGCTTCACCACTT
Organism: Ailuropoda melanoleuca; assembly: GCF_002007445.2. Lineage (NCBI taxonomy): Eukaryota > Metazoa > Chordata > Mammalia > Carnivora > Ursidae > Ailuropoda > Ailuropoda melanoleuca. Next base: position 3,669,440 of record NC_048218.1, read on the forward strand.
CTCGGGGACCGGATGTCATTGCAATTCTGTTGTTTGGAAAGGAAAGGAAGTTCAAATTAATTAAACGGAACTCCAGCTCTGAGAAGCGCGGTCACTGCCAGGGTGAGACTCTGATCCCTACGTTATGCCGCCCGGATGAGCTCAGATGGGGGAGGGGACGAGGGGCCTGGGCCGCCTGGACCACGGGGCTCTGCCAGCGCAACAGGAGGGATGGTGGGCAGCAAGGCCTGGAGGAAGAAGGTTCGAGAGAGCACCTGCTGGGCCATCTCCAGGCCCGGGCCCCTGGGCCCCTCGGGCACTCTGTCGGCTCTGAGTCACCTTGGCATTCTCCGTGGCCCGTTGCAGCCGCTTGCTCCTTTCCACACCTCAGCCTTGCAGGGAGGTTCAGGGACATGGTCGGACCTCTCACTACACACCCGTTGGGCTGCTTTATTCCCCCGGACAGATGCTGATGCCCTAGCCCCCACTGCCTGCGGATGTGACCTTATCTGCAAACAGGGTCTTTGCAGATGAAGTGAAGGTGAGGTCATTAGAGTGGGTCCTAGTCCTACGTGACTGTGTCCTTATGAAAAGGGGGTGCTGAACACAGACACAGACACACGCAGAGGGCAGCTGTGAAGACACAGGGAGAAGCCGGTGTCTACACAACAAGGACAGAGACTGGAATGAGTCTCCCTCACAGCTTCTGGGGGAGCCGGCCCTACCACCCCGATCTTGGACGTCCAGTCTCCAGCCCCTCAGGCGACGCAGTCCCCCAGTTTCAGCTGCCCCTTGCTACTGTTCCTGCAGCCATGGGACACCAGAACAACACTCCTCCTACCAGAACGTGGAAAGGAATGTGTAAAGCCAAACCATAATAATCCTGGGAACTGGCAGCCCTGCCTGGGGGGTTATGGCTATTAATACTAATTGTCTTTCTGAGGGGCTTCGAACAGGTGCGGGCTCGTGTCCGCCCTTGGCTGGTGGGCGTCTGGGGCTCTGTGTTCCTTTCAATCCTTTTTTCTGCAAGATCTACTGTGTGAGAAAAAGCGACACCCACCAAATGCATGTCCTGGGGGTGCTCGGAGGCTGGTCACCCGGGGAGACTGCAGGGCTTCCGCGAGCTGCACGGGAACGAGCCCATCCCCCAGAGGAGAGACAAACATGCTGTCACTGAACCCCAGGCCAGCAGAGCTCTCTACTCTGTCCCGGGCACAGACAACGTGAGACAGTCAGCCACACACTCGTCTGGTATGAAGAATAGCTTTCAAACTTAGGACTGCGAAGCATATGTCACATTCAAAGGTCTAAGGAAATGAGAATGTAAAATTATTCAAGATCCCAGCGTGAAGGATGAACATAGCGGGAAACTGCTCATTCAATATCACATTGGCTGGGATTCAGCAGCGTTCCACCAATGTGGCTAAAAATAATATGAAATTAAGGGAACACTTTTACACCTGAACATGCATTAAACCACCTAGAGGAGAAGCCCCACAGCGTCACGGGCAGGAATGGGATGTGACGTGATGACCAGCAGGCGGTACAGGCTCCAGAAGGATGCAGCTTGGCCATCTGACCACGTGGGTCGTCCACCCATGGGCTGCCCACCGTCCACACCTCATTTCGTGCCTTTTTGGGGCCCAGTGTGCAGGGCCCCGTGTCTCCTCCTAGAAGTCAGGCCCCAGGGCCGCCCAAGCCCTGGGCTTCAGATAACAGAGCAGCCGTCCTCAGAGCAACAGGGGTGCGAGTCCAGCACAGGTTTAGAAAAGTGAAACACCTACTATTTTGCACGTGGTCCCAGGCGAGTCCATGCAAATGCGGAGTCGGCAGTGCAGGTAGACGATGGAGTTGTTGATGAAGGAGAAGATTTTCAGCTTAAACCGGGCCTTGCTGGAATCCCCGTTCTCGATCACATTCGTGTGCGTGTTGGAGATGGGGCAGCTGGGAAGGGAGGGACCGGGACTCGTAAGTCAGGAGCCGGGCCCCTGTCCCATTCCCGGATGGGCTTCCTCCCAGCGCCTCTGCACACACGGCGTCCGTCCGCACAAGGACCGCTAGCGCTCCCGTTCCCCAGAGACTCAGGCATCCCTGAAAACCCAGGCCCGCATATCCACGGGGGCCTGGGAACTCAGAGGCCCCCAAGCAGGCTGCACCCGATCCCCACCTGTTGTTGATGAAGCTGAACGTGACCGGGTCCCTGGCGTTGCTGGACGGTGTCGCCCAGCACTCGGTCAGGACCACCTTGAGGTTGCTCTTCTGTCTACAGAGCCCCACCTCAATCTTGACGTCGTCGCTGGCAGACACACTATAATTTCGAGGTATAGGGGAGTCTCCGATAAATAACCGCATCTCAGTCACAAAACTGCCAGCTCCGTGGAGGTCCTCGATGATGGTGGAAACCCTGCGACACGGCAGTTTCAGCAGGTGCACTGCTATGGCCCCTCCCTTCCCATTCCTCCCCAGAAAGCAACCCCGAGCAGTGCGGAAGGAGAGGAAGGCCACCCAAATGTGAACAGGCAAAGAAAGGCTACCTATTCTGAGCTGGCTGGAGTGGTTGTCAGCCACCACCACTCCCCCCCCCGACTTGGGTCTGGAGGAGACTCGAGGACAGGCAGGGGTGGGGTCAGCCTCACAGTGGGACACGGAGGCCCCGACAGGCTCCGAGCAGGCATTGTCATGGGGAAGCCGTGGGCGGGCTCACTAGGACAGGGGTGTCCTATGTGATTGGCCAGGGTGTATGTATGGCTTTCTTTGGTCGGTCCTAATTTGAAGTGAAGACGATAATTAGGGGAGCTGGCAGTCACTAACCAAGTCCTGGCCACTGTCAGTCTCACAAAAGGGTCCTCAAGTGATTGAAACCCTAAAGAAATCCAAAGTGAAGGCGCTAGAGAGGACAGGTAGCTGGGGAGGGAAGGGAAGAGGGCTCTTTGCTCACCCCCACTCTGGGGTGTAGCCTGATGACGTCAGGAGGTCGTTCTGGAAGGCACAATGGATGGGGCTCAGGATCTTCAGGTGGTGGATGATGCCCTCAGGGGACAGGTCATTCCTCAGCGTGGTCCTCACCACCGTATTCGTCATGTTCTGAACACAAACAGGCCATCAGTGCGCTCCCAGGCCCCAGCAGCCGCCCCCCCCCCCCGCATGCCTGCAGACCATGGTTCTGGGTGCTGGGGGAGGGATGTTTCTTCTCTAAAATTTGTCCCCCAAATACGAACACCCTGATCTTTTCCTAATATCAAATGCCAAAAAGCGTGTGAAATCCCGACCCCTGGTTTAGCCTGTGTCCTATGCCCGTTTTCCTCATCAGAGGAGAACCAGAGGCAAACTGGATCAGCTGATATCCCCCAAATAATAGATCAGATTCCTTCCCAAATAACTCCCAGCACATTTCTGAAAACGAGAGCACAAGACCGTCCCTGAAACTGAGCTAAAATCATTGGGTTAAAGTCTGCACTGGACCCCCAGCATTCTCTCCCAGCGTCATCATCTGGGCGGATAACAAGGAGACCAGGGAGCAGAGGATAACCTCCAGAGAGGGACGGTCATCATGACGGGGACTCGGGGTGTGTGAACACACTGCCCGCCAGAGCCCCCAGGGAACAGCGCTGAGCCCGTTCTTGTGCATGAAGCGAAGCTTGTAGACAAAGGTGCAGAGCGGACAGGCTCGGAGCCGGAGAGTACAAGAGCCGGCTGGGTTACGGAGTAGCTGCTTGCGGTGTGAACACTGAGCAGGGAGACTCTCTGGACAGCAGGGCACCAGAGCATGACCATCCTCCTTCCAAAGCGCGCGAGAGTTCGGAATTTCTCCGAGCCCAAAACACAGACGGAGAGCCTGAGGTGGGCGCTTGCACGAGGTGCTACAGCAGAGAGCAGACAGGAGGAGACAGATACTTCTGTGAACACCACCCTCGTTACACTAGAGCCGAACCAAGTCTCGTTTGACAGAATGCCTGCAGGACATTCGTTCGTAGCGTTTCACTTGCTCGTGGCTTGGAGTTTGAGCGTCATGGTGGTGGGCTTTGCAAGATCAGCACCCCTTTACGGACTCCTCCTATGCTGTCACTGGAACGGGGCACAGCGCCAGCCAAGGACAGCTGCGGATTGTCCATGGTGGGTACGTAGTGGGGGCCGTGGCACGGCTTCTGCTAGAGTCACCGGCCTTAGCAGCTCAGAAGTAGACAAGAGACACGGGAAACTGTGAAACAGATAAGCCAGACCATCCAGGAGGAGGAAGCTAGGGGTGGCGGAAAATTATGTGGATGAAGCCACATCGGGGAGCATCCACGGAAACCCACAACCCCTGAAGCAGGAGCCCCCAGATGTGGTGCGGGCAGCAGGGCAGCGCTCACGCCGAGTTGCGCAGCACAGCGTCTGGTCACGGGGAGCCTGCCAGGCAGCGAGGGCTGCAAACAGACATTTGGAGACCAGCCGTGCTGATGGGACCCACGAATCTGATAGAGACACGAATCCAGGGGCCAATCAGGCTCTGGCAAGAGCGGGTCACAGGTGGTGCAAAGCGTGCGGGAGCATGAAGGGGAGTGGCTGCTGCCGATGGTTCCGGACTGAAAGTCGCTGCAGGGAAGACGTCTGGAAGGCCCTTCTGCTTCCCCAGCTCCCACACCGACCCCTTACTTGCTGCTCATGAGAAATACAGCAAGTGTATTTTCCTCATGTGTCTATGACACAGGCCCGGGCAAGCACATCAAACAGCCGTTAGCTGATATTGGAAGCTACTGGATATTACTGGTGTCTCCAGGTTTCCATACAAATAGTGAAATTAGAATTACTGAAAACCACCTCAATTCTCGGAATTCATCTTCCTTAGCGGAGACTAGTGGCTGCTTTAGCTGCTGGGAACAAACTCGCCCCGGTTCTTAGTTGCAGTATCCAAAAATGGAAACACTGTAACACGTGCAAATTTACCCCCGTCTCTGTTTGCTAGAATCTGTCCCTCCATATTTTGCAATACTTTTCGACATGATGTTTGCAGGTCTGGTGGCTTCTTCCAGCTGAGAAACAGAAGCTCCCGTAGGTGTAGTCGCAACAGACACGGCGTCAGGTCTCGATGCGCTGCGCTCTGGGCACCCGGGCCAGCGTGCACCCCAGACGCTGCCACAGCGTCTGTTCGGTGCCTTTGACAATCGCTTTGAAAAGTGCTTCAGACAACCCGGATGGCTCCCTGCTGGCTGCACGAGCATTCTGGAAGTGTTTGTGAAGAGGATTCTGTACGCTGGTGAATCTTCTGGGGCGTGGACCACTTGGTGTCTCTGAGTGTCTCTGCACGATCTGTACACAGCACGGCAAACCCAGGCGGGGAGCCCTAAAGCCTTAGATCTAGCTTCTAAAAATCAGGAGCTCAGTAAAACTTAAACTGCTTAACCAAAGGGGAAAAAACAAAGCGGCGGTGGAGCCTGCTAACTGTACTTGGAAGTCCATCTTTGGAAAATCTTAGCTCTTGGCAAGTGTCAAAGACATCAAGAACTTTCGTGGATTTCAGGGCTGAGGTAACTCATTAGAGACGCATTTCCCTCCGCTCTGAACGGGCCCTGAACCCCACTGAATATAACAGCTCTACCAGGTGTCTGTGTAGCTCGGGGAAACAAAGGCAGAGAGCCAGCGTGCCGGCTCGCCCCTGGGGCCCGGCCCATCGGTACGACACTCACCCCGAACAGCCTGGCTGCACTGACCACATCATTTCCAGCATCGTTCCCTTCGGTTCTGCAAGGCTGCGGGGTGCTAACTTAGACCCGAGACCCTCGGGGACAGCTCTGCCTGTGCCCACCCTCCAGCCCGTGCCCACTTTGGGGCTTTGGGGCTCAAAACTAGGGCCCCCAAGAAGCTGTTACCCCTCATCAGTGCAGCCCGCCTCCATGTGAATCTGAGGAATCCTTAAGAAAGAGAAGCAAGCCCCCAGGGTCAGGTTTAAATTGTCCTGGTTGGAAGGTGGGAGGGGGGCTGACAAAGGCTCTGTGGTCACTGGGGACATCCTAGTGGCTCCTTCAACCCAGAGCCCCCAAGGAGGCTGGAATCACACTCAAGAGAGGCAAGCAAACCCACTGTGCAACTGCACCACTCTGCCATGGCCCCCCACATGCCCACGTGCACGCTGACCCTGAAGCTGCCTGCCCCCCACGTGCCCACGTGCACGCTGACCCCGCAGCCCTAGCACCTGGCCCCTGGCAAGCCTGCTCCTGATCTGGCATATTACCTGTCAGCTCAGTCCAGCCTGTGCCTGGGGCCCATGTGTTCCCACGGGGGTGCAGAGACCAGGCTCCAACCAGAAGCAACTGAGTGCAAAGGCCTTTGCTCTCCTTGTACCCCAGAAGGCCTCTGGAAAGGCAGAGTCATAGAGGCCATAGGGCTGATCCTTGGAGGCATGGCAACCCTGACCCCCCGTTGACCTTGCTGAGCCTCGAAGTCCCATTGGTTAAACGTGGATACCAGGACCTAACTGTCACCAGGCATGCGGAACACCATCTGTGGGTCCATGGGACTATCCTTCCCCACCCCGTTTGGGGAAACAAGGTCTCGAATTGCAGTCACAAGGTTCTTAGGGGCTGAAGTCTGGGTTCCTGAGTCCCTGCCCAGTGGACCAACTTCCCACACGAGGACAACCTCCCTGTCCCCACTGCCACGCCGGCCCCCTGCTGAGACCATCTCCCAGTGAGCACCCCCCCAACACCAGCCCCTTCCATGCACAACCCCTGACCCAGAGCCCTGCCTCCCAGATCCAGCAGACACCTTCCACCTCGTCATGCCCCTAGCTGCTGTCACGTGTCCCCTGGCTGTGCACACAGTCATCCCCACACGCATCTGGGGACCATGTGAGTTTCCACAAGTCCTGTCCCAGGTGTGCACATTTCTCAGGGGGCCACCATGCCCAGTGCTGCCCCATCCCCCAGTGCCCAGTGAGGCGGGGCTCACAGAGGACCCTGGCACCCTCCTCCCAGCAGCTCAGTGCACTCAGTGCTGGGAGGAGGGAGGCAAGAGGGACACAGGAGCCTTAACTGTGGTCTAGAGCCAATCTGGGAAGAATCAGGGACTGGAGCCGGTCAGCCCAGCACACGGGGCGTGGGGGTGCTGCAGACCAGAGGAGCTCACGTGGGCCCAGAGCTGTCCCTGCAGGTGAGACAGGAGTGCCTCCAGCTGGGCGGCCGCACCCCTACTGGGCTTCCCTCTGTGCGGCGGAGGGAGGCCCCTGCGCCTGTCAGCCTGTCAAGGACTCTGCAGTGAAGACAATCACTCGTAGGCCCACAGTCCCTCCGGCCAGATCCTTCTGATAACACCAGACCACCTGCCCAGCGTGCACAAACGTGCACACACTCACTCACACACTCGTGTATACACACGTGTTCTCACACATCTGCACCGCCGGACACTCATGTCGACACACTTTGCTTTCCTGCCTTTTTCCTCTCCCACTGGCTGTCCATCCTGCCTATGCCTCAGAATCACTGCAAGTATTCTTTAAACCCGAGGCTGACCCCAGGCCCTTTGCACCAGAATCCCACAGGGCAGAGTTCAAAACTCCCTCCTGATTCCAGGGCACAGTCTGTTCCCTGGTGAGAACTTGCCCTATCCTGTCCCCCTTTCTTGGGTCCCCCACTTAGAGTCAGAGACCCTGGGGTGCAGAGTCTCCCCTGGTCCCCTGGGACAGCTGTGGCCCCTCCCCCTCCCCATCTGGTGTTCCTGATGCTTAATGCACTGCCCCCCACCCTGTGTGCACCCGAGCCTGGCCCTCCAGCCCTTACACTTTGCACGACGGTTCCGCACTCGGTCCACCCAGCCACCAGGAGCACGTGCGTGCTGTTGTGGTCGCTCACGTTGCAGGATGGGTGTCCCAGGTACAGGGAAGTCTCAGGGATGGATTCCTGCTGCAGGAAGCGCCTCTGGATGGCGATGGCCACCTTCTCGATCTCACAGAGCACCCTGACCGCCTCGGTCAGGTTCAGCCGCTGGGGCGGGTCCTGGGGGCCCCGGCTGGCACCCGGCACAGAGGCAGTCTTGGATCCTGCTGGGGTGGGGAGCTGCTCCGGGCCAGGCGCCAGGGAGGGGCCGGGAGCCTGGGTTGTGTTGCCAGGAGAGTCACCTGCAAGGCACGAGAAGAGGAAACCCAAGGGTGGGTCTGTGTTTAGGGTCTGCCACCTGAGCCTGGCCTGTGACGCCCACGCGGAGGGGTCAGGGGTGAGGTCAGACGGGAACAGCAGCACACACCTGGACTGCACATTCTGGCCACAGCCGCACACATGCACCTGTCGCATGTTCCTGCCAGCCCTGCAGCGGGGCCTGGCTTGGCTTGCTAGGGGCTCCCGTGGGCCAGGAAACCAACGTGCCCTCTGTCCCCCGGACTCTCCCAGGCTGGCGCCAGGTGTGGGCCGAGCCCGTGGGCTTGCTGTGACAAGCCCTCTGATCTCCAAGGTGGGTTAATGATGTTTACTGTCAGGATCCCGAGTCCCTAGCCGCCGCTCCAGCTTCCCGCTTCCCTCAAGGCACAGCTTCAACCTGCGCCACGTGAAGACATGCAGGGTTCTCCGAGGCCTTCCTCCCTAGTCTGCACGAAGCGGACCAGGACCCATCCCAGCCCGCTCCCTGGGCCTGGCTCCATCACCTGCCCCCCACCCCGGCACCTGCCTTCTCTTCTCTCAAGGTGGGGCTTGCCCACTGCTCTGCCCCCTCACCCAGCTCCCTCGTCTCCAAGATGTAGTCCAAACCCCTGCTAGTGGCATTCACTGCCTTCTCAACTGGCCTCGCCTACTTCTTGGAAGCTGGCTTCCCACTCTCTCCCACCCCGCTCCTGAAGGTGCTCCCATTTCAGCCAGCCCAAACTGCGCCGGGACCATGGGCACCATCAGGAGCTCTGTTCTCACTGTTGCATGGACCCAGCACCCTCTGCCCCACTACAGCCCTCTCTGCCTAGTGCTGTCCTAGCTGTCCTTTAAAAGAAGCTCTAAGATACCTCTTCCAGGAAGCCCTCCCTGACTACACTCATGGGGCTGCAACAACTTAGTCCCTTTGAGCTTGCTGCTTCTATGTCAGGCAGAACACATTCCATATTCCTGGTGACAAGTGCTCTGCTTGACTGCAGATCCCTGGATGGCAGGGGTCAGCCCAGGGTCAACACTGAATCCACTGAGGCCCCATTTAATGGGGAAAGCACTGGGTGGGAAGAAGGGGCTGAGCAGAAACATTTCCCACATGTTGCTTATCACATGGGCCCTAGGGTTTGGAGGTCATCTTCTAGAATCAGAGAATACAGTGGACCTTACGTGTGTAGTTTCTCATCGGAGGCACTTGGAGATACGAGGTGCCACCGAGGAGGCTGGAGATGCATGGGAGAGCGTGAAGGGATACATACGTGTGCACGTACACGCACAGGCACACACGTTAGAAAACTAGTCCAGGACATAAAAATATGTTGACCTCGTTTGGAAAAGAGGCACTTCGCAAACGAACATCCTTAAAAGAACAGATCACCCGACAGTATCTTGGAAAAGGGATTATGGGACTCTCACCTTCACAAGGTCTTCCAGAATATTCCACAGGGAAGCGGGGGGCATCGCCCACGCAGATGCAGGTGAAGGAGCCCAGGGTGTTGCGGCAGGACGCGCCCGGCTCACAGTCGTGCTCCTGGTTCTCACACTCATCATAATCTGCACGACATCAGAAACAAAACAGGACATGGTCATGGGGTCATGGGGCCTGAAGGCACTTCCGTGCCAGCTGTTCACACGACCCCCCACCCTGCATCTCGGGCAGTGGAGTTGAAAATTATGGAGTGACAGCAAAGCTGGCCAGTTCTGGGGAATCCAGGAGACAGGGAGGCACCTGTGTCTCGGCCAGCGTCCAGACGTCTGTAGGGGCCACTGGGGAAGGAGGGTTCCTGGTCCCCCGGCAGGGCGGCAGGGCAGTTCATCAGGGGCGAACAGGCCCCAGCCCCTGGCCTCAGGCCCAGGCAACCCCGCAGAAAGCCTGTCCCCGCAGAAGGCCTTCTGCCCACTTGCTTGCTTTGGTCTCTACGCTCAGCTACCCTTCCTCACAGTGATGCTGGTTTACTGCAGAAAATGGGTAAAATTCGGGCCAGCCTAGCAAAGAGCACAGTCCACACCGAAGCCCGCCTCCCAAGTAGAACAGAGCTTGCACGGTGACGATCCCCTTCCGTCCTTGAAAACACAGACTGTGACGCAGCTCGGGTCACACTGCACCCACACACGCAAGTCCTGCTTTCTTCCCTAACCCGTTTCCGGGATATTTTCTGTCTCAACGAGCCTCACTTTTAATAATTGCATGACAGTCCATGGCACGGATGGGCCACGATTTACTTAATATCTCCCGTTACGGGACTACTGGCCACTCGCAAGCTTCTACTTTTTAAGTAACAGTGAGGGTGGATATCTGTGTGTGAACGACGGTCCGAACTGAGGTCCTTTTCCATAGGCTGAAGTCCTGCGCGCAATCTTCCCAAACCACAGCAGGCGGACATCTGTAAAGCTCTTGGCGAAATCGTCAAACTGATTTCCAGGAGGCACGAGCAAATCCTGTGCCCACCGCGAGGCCCACTCTGGCCCAGGGTGGCCAGTGTTAGGTGTTTCCAGTTAAAACCCCACTGCTTCCAGATGGACCTGAGGACCGGTTTCAGTGGGAATGTCTGTGATTATCGCTCTTGGCTCCTCATTTGCGTCTCTTCTGTCCTGCACTGTCTGCTCACGTCTGGCGTGAACTTACCTTAGTCATAAGGATCAACTCGGTTCTTAGCACCTTGTTATTGACACGTGCAGTCTCTCCCTCTCTTTGGGATGTAATTCTTCACCAGGTCATTCAAACTATGTTGTGGGGGTGTTGCTTCCTTCACCATGGTGCCTTTATTTTGTTTAATATAAAAGGCTGACATTTTTATAGAGTCAAATATTTCAGCCTTTACCCCTCTGGGCTTGTTTGCCTTCTATTTTTATACTTAGAAAATCCTTCTCATTCCAAAAACCAGAAGAATAACTTACATGGTCTCTGACTGTTTTTGTACACGTAACTCTAAGTTTTTTGTCATTTATTTTCAAGTATGCTACGTGCTATGAACTGAATTGTGCCCCAAAAATGCATACGTTGGGGTGCCTGGGTGGCTCAGTAGTTGAGGGTCTGCCTTCGGCTCAGGTCACGATCCCAGGGTCCTAGGATTGAGTCCCACATCCGGCTCCCTGCTCAGCAGCAAGCCTGCTTCTCCCTCTCCCGCTCCCCCTGCTTGTGCTCTCTCTCTCTCTCTCTGCCAATTAAATAAATAAAATCTTTTTTTTTTTAATGCATAGGTTGAAGCCGCAGCTGCTAATGTGACCCTAAGGAGGGACCCTAACCCAACAGGGGTGGTGTCCTTGTAACAGGAGGCACCGGAGCTCCACGCACACACAGGGACAGAGTGAAAAGGTTCTGTCCACACGGCAGAGGGAGGGCCCTGCCCCAGAAAACAAACCCGCCGGCCCCTGGACCTCGGACGTCCAGCCTCCCGAGCTGAGAACGTACACTTGTGTTGTGTAAGCCACCCCGTCTGTGATATTTGGTTACGACAGCTCGAGCTGACAAATACGACTCGAGAGAACGATCTAAATTGCTTTGCCCCTGCTTTTCTTTCCAACGGCTTTTACCGGGATCTCCCCGGAGACCGCACTCGGGAGAAAGTGTGGCCAGCAGTCACACAGGTGACAGAGGAGGCCCGGCGGGACGTGTCCCCGGAAGAGAGCAGCACCTCTGGGCCCCCACGCAGCTCCATGCCAGGATGCTTCCGGCCCTGGCCCTTCAGAAACAACACAGCAGTGATAAGAGAGATGAGGGTCCTTTCTGCTCCCCACTTTCACCTCCTGCAGGGGGGCCCCTAAGAGGAGGTGCACAGGGTGACATCTTCCAAACAAAGGCAGGAGCCGGGCTCTCTCAGCCTCCCTTCCAGAACACGGTGCGTCTCCGTGGGGCCCGGCCTCCACCTACCCTGTATGAAGGTGTCCCCTCTGACCGCCTGCAGCAGAGACGCGCTCTGAAAGGCCACGAGGAACGTGGCGGACACCTCGTGGACATCCACGTCTGCGGTGATGAGCAGGTTAAACTCCACCACGACACTGCCATTGGCGATGCGGGTCACCTTCACCTGGACCTTGCCGGTGTCCACGAGCCGAAGCATGGCGGCTGGCAAGGAAGCCCGCACCTTTAGAGAGACCGCATGTGAAAAGAGCCGCCCACAGAGAGGAAGCCGGGTACCTGACCCCAGGGGCACCGCCTGGGAGTCCGGCCAGCAGCACAAAGGCCAAGGCCAGAGGTCAGTGCTGGGCCCGGGCCCATGTGCCATGTCCCAAGCCCAGCACAAGTGCCTGTGGGTCCTGAGGTCCCAGGAAGAGCCCTGTTCCCCCCCCTCCCTGGCAGAGCACATCTGCTGGCTGGTGCAGACAAGATGTCAAAGCCCTATCCTGGGGGACACATCACACAAGGGGGGTCAGGACAGCATTTAGAATCTGCCATTCTCAGTGCAGAGCCACGGAGGGCAGGTGCTGAACAGGTGGTCGTGGGGGGGATGCCTCGCTCTCACTGAGTGTTTTCTAGAACAATTCCCTTACTCCTAATCCTGTAGAACCACTCCCCCCCCATTCTTCCCCCCACTTCCCCAAAACTGCTTCCTGTGAGCCTTCCTGCAGGGACAGGCCGTTCCTGCCTTGCTTTTCACTCTACCACCGTGGACAGAATCTCCTCCCTGGCCCCGCACAGCCAAAACGCCCAGAGAGACACACGACCATGTCATGGCTTTAAACAGTCCACACAGCGTGAGTCTTCTATGGAAAAGTGCACCCCCAGGGTCCGGCCTCACAGAAAACCTCGCCCTCATCTGGACCCTGCGAGGGCTGGTGGCTCAAGGCACAGGCTCACGGATTCACTTCCCAGCGTTGGTACAGCCAACGTGAGCAAATCTGCTGTCACCCCGCAGGCACCTGGCCACCGTCATCACCACTGGAACAGCTGCCTCTTCTCTGTCTCTGTCTCTCTCTCTCTGTGTCCTTCTCTCTTTTTTTGTCTGGACTTCCAGAGAGCGATCTGTCACAGGCTTGGATTAAAGTCACTTTGGGTTGCATTTCAAATCCGTCTCAAAGCAAAGTTCCAGGCCCCCCGCTAAGAAGTGACACGGGACAAGGCGCCACGTGAACCCACAACCTCCCAAAATTTGTCCTAAATTCCTATAAAAGTGCTACATTGCACAGTTATTTGCTATGCTGAAATTCTAAACAAACCAACAATGGTCCCTAGGAGAGTAATGACATGAAGAGGAAGGATTTGTCAGACATTTGAGTGCAAATGGGGCTGCCGCGGGTGACCCCCAGAGCTCTGCGGGCTGATGCTCAGTGCTGCTGCTTTAAGTATTATGTGCGACCATCACGGAACCTAAAGCAGCCAGGGAATCGGACCGCCAGCAGCTCTTGAATCCATGCACTGCGCCGGGAGCTGGGCACCCAGAGCAAATGAGGCAGACTCCCAGATCCCGAGGAGCCCCAGAGGGACGCTTCCTGGAGGCAGCGGGGCCCATTTCATCAGCCAGTAATGCCTTTCTGGTAGAACAGAATGCGGGTGTCACGCTGGGGTGGGAGCTCGCCCCGCTCCGAGGCCGCGCTGCCGAAGCCCGCAGGGAGGAAAAGCTGACACGGAGGAGATGCCCACGGTACAAACAAGAGCACGAGATCAGGACCAGCGCCTCCTCTGTGCGTCGAAGGGAATCCGACCTCCCGCAAAAAAGGCGGCGGAGCTGCCGCGCGGACTGCCCTGTAACACGACAGCATCTCTGGGAGCGCGCGGACAGCAGCGGAAGCTCCAGGAGGTTAGGGAAAACACCAGCAGCTTTATTCTCGCTCCCCGGGAACGGGACGCCCCCCCACCCCCGGCACCTGAGCGAGTGAATGGATGCGCAACACGTAACCCGTCCGCCTGGCGGAGCGTTACCTGACCGTCCAGCGCAGTCAAGTGCCTGCCCCGCCGCGCACTTGCCCCGAAGCCCCGCCCAGAGAGAGAAGGTCCCGGCTTGCATGATTCCGGGCGCGTAAGGCCTGCGGGGCAGGCCGATCCACAAGCACAGCACCGCGGCGGGTGTCAGGGATGCCGGGGGCAGGGACAGTCGCCGTGAAGGGGCGCTGGGCTTCTTTTGGACGTGAAGGGCATGTTCTGGAATGAGTGGTGACACTTGCGCCACTTCACAAATAAAACCTTAACCACGGCACTGAGCCCTTCTGAAGTGTGAATTTTAGGGTCTGTGAAATAGACGTCAATATTTTAAAACGTTTCCTTCATTAGGCTTTCTGCTCCACGGGGTCCCACCTCGATAAAGGGGGCTTGCTCAACAGCTAATAGTGCGAGGGTGGGCACAGCAGAGGGCCGGGAGTGGCTCCCACCTGCCGATGCGTCTCGCGGCAGACCCAGGGGCGCCAGGCACCCCCATCCCCACCCCCACAGCCGGACTCCCAGCTGCCTTGGGAAATGAGGGCTCCCGAGCCCCTGCCAGTCTCCGTCCTGCTCGGCTGTGAGTGGGATCCTGCCCCCCTCCCTCGGCACATCCCGAAAGGAAGGCGCAGCTTCCCCAGCTCACCGCCCTAAGGAACCGCTCCTGGAAGTCCCGATGCTCCTTGCTGCTGGCATTGCGGAAGGCCTCCACGTACCTGACGTCTGCGATTCTGACTTGGCCTCTGAGTTTCTGGGCCGCTGCAGGACGGAGAATAAACACGTCTGGAACGGTAACGCATTAGACTGCAGTGAAAGCATTAGGGCATGTATTCGGTAGCACGTCTCCATGTCGACGTTTCCCTGGTGGCCGGAAAGAACATGACATCAAGGCTGACGGTGCCCGGCACGCAGAGATGCAGCCCGACCCCAGAGGGCACCGCCCATGGCCTGCGCCCAGAGAGAGAACCTTCTGGAGGCTGTGGAACCAGGCCAGCCCCTCCACTCGCCTCCCTGCCCCTGTACACACATGGCATCCAGGTGATTTACCAGCAGGGACAACTTTGAGAGTGAAAGGAGCCACTATCCATTAATTATGCTGGGGCCACAGGCGTACCCCTGGCTGTCCCAGGCAAATCAAGACATGGGCAGGCCTTGCCCCGCCGCTGTCAGAGCCCGCAGCTCACGGCAGAGTGCCCAGAGGTCCTGATTCTCTTCTCCCTCCCTCTAGAGCACTATTTCTCTGCAGCTTAAGGGCAGTCCCTGCTCAATTAAAATCTGTTCCCTCCACGTGGGGCTTCTGGGAAGCCTTGGTACAAGAATGTGATCCAGGAACATTGCCTGGCCACATCCTGGTGTCCGGCACGGCAGCCACCTCATTCAGTCCTTCACCAGATATCTGTGATGCGTCTGCTATGTGCCCGGTATTCCAGGCAGTGGAGGAAAGGCCAAGGTTCTCCTGGCGGGGGCCGAGAGTCCTCCACCCACGGCTTGTTGCCCAGGCCAAGGACAAACCACAAAGCCATCCCAGGATGCATGGCTGGATGACCCCCAAATCCATGTCCTTGGGGTGCCTGCTGTTGCGGCACCTGAGGGCCACTGGTCCAGACACAACAACTGGGGTGTGCAGCCTGATCTAAGAGCCTCAGTAGCAGGACAGGTGCATAGGTGAGAAGGGACATGTACTCACCCCAGGCACGGGTCACATGCCCACGGGCAGCTCCTCCCTCCAGCAGGTGAGACTGTCCACAGTGATGCTGACAGCCCAGCACCAGCTCTCAGAGGCCACCCTGACTGACGGGTGGCCGACAGTGACCACGCTTCTCCGAGGCTCACCATGAACCTGTCGGAGGGTGTCCTTGCACACCGTCTCCCCTGATTTCCCAGTCCACAGCTAATCAGTACTTTAAGGGACACAAACAGAACCTATAGGCTCTTCTTACTCGCCCCCTCAAGGGCTGTGCTCCCCACCTTGGAGAAACTGCCATCAGCCCTGAGACAGCTGCCCAAGATCTGAGGACCCGTCTGCAACATCAGCCAGCCCTTGGCTGTTCGAGCAAGTTAGACATTCAGGAAAACATCTGGATGACAGGTGCAAAGGAGGAGAAACAAGAGATTTATCTGGACACATAACGACCACAACTGTGATAGCTGAGCTGTCCGACTGTCTGACTTCCCACTGTCTACCTGTCCTTCCTAGAAGCCAAGTCCAGGTCCGCTGAGAGCAGAAAAAATCAATCAGAGGGCGTGCAGAACGCTCAGTACACCAGTACAACACGTGATTTCCTGCAACGTACCCATGGGACATGGGGCAGGGAGGGGCTGCCACCCCTGCGGTCAGAGTCCTGAGTGCTTTGTGCCCCTGCGTTGCCCACAGTCTGCCCCTTGCCTTTCCCTGAAATGCGCTGCCTCCTGGCTGGCCTTCGCAAGCCAGCCCCGTGTGAACACAGCCAGGCATTCATTCCTAGGCCGATAAGAGGGCAGAAACCCAGTCGCTCACAAAGGAATCCCGCTCGTTTGGACCTGAACGCACTGAAAATCGTTCTCATGCTTGTTCCCTCCCCTTAAGAACAAGCGGCAACAAGCATTTCTGAGACCTATTACCTGTCCTCACTTTCAGGCGGGCCTTGGCGCTTCCTGGCCCACAGGCTTCGGCCGCTATCTCGACCAGGTGCAAGACGCCAGGCTCCAGACCCGACAGCGTCAGGCTTGAGTTCCGGGTCTCCAGGTGCACTGCAGGGCTCCGCATGGGGGTCAGGGTGAGCTGGAAGGTGGGGTGCAGGGTGAGATCTGCCACCCATGCCACCTGGAAGCTGGTGCTGGTCACGTTGGAGACGGTGACCCTTTCGATGGGGACAGGAACTGGGAAGTGGATATAAACACCGAGAAGATCGCAATCAATCCAGTGTTTCAAGGAGAGAGGACCAGAGAAGCCTCACCGAACACCAACATCAAATACACTACTTGGGGACACCAGCCGAGGGAAGGCCTATGAAGTCCCCTCCTGCTACAGCCGTGCATGTGGTGCAGGCTCCCCGGACAGCCCTCCTGAGCCCCAGGCTCCCTGGGACGGCCCTCCCACCTCTTCAGTTTGGATTTCTCTCTGCCACTGAGGCCCCTGGTCTTCCCCAGAGCAAACCTCCTGCGCAGATTCTGGGCGGCTCTTCCAGAGGGGGAACCCTCCACCCCTGAGGGGACTCACAGTTGGCCCCTGCTGGGTCCAGAGCCATTCCTGCAGGGTGACCCTGGGGGCGCTCAACAGCACTGGCTTGCTGGGGCTTAAATCTCATCTTGGAAGCTACACTGCTCAGCAG
The DNA here is from genome assembly GCF_002007445.2 of Ailuropoda melanoleuca. Classification (NCBI taxonomy): domain Eukaryota; kingdom Metazoa; phylum Chordata; class Mammalia; order Carnivora; family Ursidae; genus Ailuropoda; species Ailuropoda melanoleuca. Next base: position 3,686,683 of record NC_048218.1, read on the forward strand.
AGAAGCGCACTAACGGAGCCACATTTAACCATTAGTTCTATTTGGATGGACCCAGGGTTGGGCTAGTGCACTGAGCTCACAGCGATGCCAGCGTGACCTCCTCTGTGGGAGCTGCACGGCCAGGCCCCTTTCCTGCGCAGGGCTAGCTCCCAGAGTGCCGCCCCGGGACCTTGGCAATGGCTTAGCCCTCTGCGTGGTGTAAATGTGACTGCTGGGGGTCCACACAGCAGGGAGCCTGCACCAGGCTCAAGGGTACTGCGCTGCTGGGGAGACGTGGGAATGCTGGGGCGTGCAACACTTCTGTGGGATGTCCCGCAGTGCTTAATGGGACACGCGCACTCCACAGGCTCCTCCCAATCCCCGACTTCCTGCTCCTGCCGTGGGCAACCAGAAGGCTTGGGAACAGGAAGGAGAGAAGAATGCATGGGGACCAGGTTCCTGTCCTAACAAGACAGAAGCCACCACCAGGGACCGGGCTGCACTGTACGCCACTTGGCCTAGCCGTCCGATGAGCAATGCACCTGACTCTTCTCAAAGGGCTTTGACTCAATGACTATGTGAGCCCTTGCCAACCAGAGCGCAACTGTTTGCCAGTGTGCTGCAGCCTCAGGGCACATGTCCCCTAGGACACGTCATCCGAGGCACTCACCACAGGCCGGAAGCTTCAGAGACTCGGGCGTGGGGGCTGAGGGCAGGTCTGGGGAGCTGGAGGGCCCAGGGTCCAAGGGCTGCGGCTCTGTGGGGTCCAAAGGTGCTGGTGGTGTATTCCAAGAGGAGAGACTGGCGTGCCACTCGATGTGGTCTGTGGGGCTCTCAGTAGGAGTGGTCCAGAAGGACGGTTCTGTGGTGGAGTTCCTTGCTAACCATCCAGTGGTGTCCAGCAAGCCATTCATGGTCCCAGGAGGGGAGCTGGGGGTTGTCCCCGGAGCCCTGCTGGCTGTCCACTGGCCAGTCACCAAGCCTGGGGCCATTCTGGGCACCTCGTCCTCCACGCCTTGCCCTGTGCTGTTCCTGTCCTGCTTGACCACGCCGCTGCCCCCTCTCCTGGGTGGGGGCCCTGGGGTCTGGGCCTGGCCTGCTGTAGGGGTGCCCCAGGAGTGCCCAGGGCTGGGCCACGAGATGGGAGTCTCCCGGTCAAGGGCTATTGTTCCTGTGCTGAGTGCTGGGGCTGTTACACCTGTTGCTGGAGCCAGGATACCCCCCGTGGGGTTCACCACGTCACCTGCCGAGACACACATCCACTCTCAGAGGGGACATCTGGTCCAAAAACCCTAAGCAAAACCCACCGGATGCCACCCGCGAGCAAGAGCCCCCCGGGGTGGGCCCCAAGTGGGGACACAGGCTGTCTCGTTGGGGGTTACGGGATGAATGTTTAGTGCGGCCCATGTTCACGGCCTCCCACATGCTCTCAGAGCGGGAGGCAGGGCCTCTTTTGACAAATGAGAGCTCTCAGACGTGCCCAGGGCGGAGCGCCTCCTGGATGGCTGCTGAGCTGGGACCTAAGTGCAGGGCTCCGTTCTCGCCGGCCTCAGGGGAATCCATCTGGCCCGTGCGGAAATGCGGCAACTTCTCTAGATCTGTGATCAGTGCAGGGCTTGGTGCCGACCATCGTCACCAGCCTGCCGGACATCACGCGAATAAGGAAAGAATACAGGACAGCAGCCTGCGGATATTAGAAAGGATATAGGATATCGGGTCCCCGGGATGAGAGCGCACCCTCGCAGGCCCGGCCCGCGCGGGAGGGGTGGGCGTCCCGGGACGTCCGGCACCGACAGGTGTAGGAGCCCTCGAGGTTGATGCACTGGGCAGCAGGGGAGCAGTCGTGCCCCAGGCTGTCTGTACACTCGTCCCAATCTGCCAGGGGGGCGGGAGAGACACAGGACAGATCCAGTGAGAAACGGCCAGAAGCTACTGAGAAAACAAAACAGCAACGGAGCAGAGCTCTTCCCAGGCATCTCTGCAGCAAACCGTCGGAGGGATGCAGGCTGGGAGTCAGCGGCGTGCCCTTGGCATCCAGCAGCACCGGGAGGGAGGGAGGCCCCGCACAGAGCCCCCCCCAAAGCCTGTCCCTGACCGAAGACAGCACACCTGCCCCTGTCACCTCCACTGCCGGCTTGCTGATTTGGGGGCAAAGACTAGGGGATGTTGGTTCCTTCTGGAGCAATTAGCACCCACCGGTGTGAATGCATTCCTCTTGTTTATTCTTTGTTCCCAGACTCCCCAAAACGGGATGCTTTCCCTTCTCTCTGATGTGCCAACATCTCCTAACATTTAGCACTTCAACAAAGAAAAATAACCAAGCCCGAAGAGTCTGGTTAAGTATAACATGAACTTCTAGTAACACAGATAAGAATGGCCCTGGAACACCTGCTCCCCAGTCTGGGAAACTAAGAATCCCAAAGACCCCATGTCACTGGGAACCCTTCTGAGCTGAGCAAGGAAGAGTGTTAGGTAAGCGAGTCGACCCCCCCCCCAGGTGCCCCCCGTGCTTGCTCATGCACCACACCCGCCACAGCCTGGTAATTTCCAACCAGCGGCAGCCAGGACTAGCATCAGTCAAACCGTGAAAGCAGGTTCCTGGGGATCCATGTTCCCTTCCTTCTCCTGCCCTCTCCCATCCCCTCTTCCGGTCCCCCCAGTGACCGCCATCCCCACTCTTGTAAGGAAACACCTGAGGGTGTCCCACATCTTGACACGTGACTGACGGACGAAGTGCTACATGTAATACGTGTGATTTAAGGCATGAACGTCTCCAGCTGTATTCCAGGCTCGGAAGAGCTGGGGGGCAGTTTTCCCACACCCCGGAATCCATCCTTCAGCTCCCTGCCTGTCCCACCCGCCCCAGGGGAGCAGGTGGCTACGAACCGAACGGAGTCGTCTCTGCCAGAGGAGAGGGCTGGGGCACCCGCCCGGGCTCTGCTGGGCTGGGCTGGGCTGGGCTGGGCTGGGCGGCCGTGCATGCCGAGGCCGGTCACAATGCCCTTCCGCACCAGCCTCCCCAGAGCTGTAGGGAGAAGGGCCCGATTCGTGCTCGGCGTGCCAGAGGAGCTGGGACTCAGCCCGGATTGAAGGCAGGACAGGGGATGAGTCCAGTTTTGGGAAGAGAAAACCCTCCATCCACGTGCTCTACGCTCCTGCTGTGGTTTTCAGTTTGGCTTCATGTGGGCTTCACGGAAACAGCTCCCTGAGGGACCAGGTTCATCAGCTGATGCGACAGTTACCCCCCCACTCCCCACCTGGGGCTCCTGCACAGGCAGGGCCCTGGTGTCCCGGCCCCGGGGTCTTCCTGGAGCCCTGCCCCACCTCCAGCCTGCAGGCAGCTCGAGGAGTTTTGGGGATGGAGCCCAGGCTGGCCCGGCAGCAGGGCCCTGAGGAGAGCAGAGGTCGAGACCGGAGCTCGCACCACTGAACACCTGGTGGCTATTTTTAGTCGTGGTGAGTCACCAAGCCTTTGCTCTCCTGGCACGCAGCTGGCTAGCAAGCCCAGGGTCAGGCACGACAGCTTCATTGGGTCTTGCATTAAAGCCCCAGGCCAGGTGGTTCTCGAGTTCAGAGGGAGGAGGCAGGTCTGTGGTGAGAGCTGCCGGGTGGCCTTGGCACCTTCTGGACCCGCCAGCCGAGGACGCGGGCAGGGGCCCCGAGCGTGGGGCTGCGCTCTGCTCCTGCCAGCCGCGCAGCTGGGGCGAGGCTGAGCAGGCCCCCGGAGGGCGCGGCTCATAGGAACAGGGCGAGGCTCAGCAAGGGGCACACCCTCCTGGAGGAAGACCAAGGACACGTGGCCACCCAGTGACCCCCCTCCCGCCGCAACAGACGGGCCTCAGGGAGAAGCTGAGGTCATGACAACGTGACCCCCCACGCCGTTGGGACATGTTGACTCATGGCAGGCGAGAGCCCCCAAATCACCCAGGAATGCTCTGAGGCCGCCAACAATAGCATTTCTGTGCGAGCCACAGAGGAGGGGGGCTCTCTGGGCTGTGGTTCATTGGCGTTCTGTGGACTAGCCATGCATGTGCTTCTCCTCCAGTCGGCCGCGCGTGGGGCTGGGGCGCTCCTGGGGAGGGCTCAGGCCTGGGCTGCCTGCCGGAGTGGGGGCTGTGGATGGCAGGGGGAGGGAGGGCTGCCTGCAGGTTCTGGTGACAACAGCCAGCAGTCACTGGGTCAGAAGACCCTGCATGGGGCCAGGTGCCCCCCACCCCAGTCACTGGGCAGAAGAGGGGTCCCAGCCCGGGGGGCCTCCCACAGCCACCCTTCAGCAAACAGCCCACTGTCAGGCAAGGAGCCTACAGGGTGAGAGGTAACTGCTGAGGGGTTTCTGGAACCTCATGCGGACACTTCACATGACCGGCTAACAACCCTAGAACACTAGCGACGAAGGCGCCTCTTCTCTGCATTGCCTCTCGGAGGCCGCCTTCAGACCCCATGAGCTTCCAGGCTGGCTGGAAACCACGGGGCTCATTCGCACACTTCTAGAGGCCAAAGTCCAGAGTCGAGGTGTGGCAGGGCCTCCCTCCCTCTGGGGCTCTGGGAGGGGGTCCTCCCTGCCTCTTCCAGCATCTGGGCTCCCTGTGTTCCCGGGCTCATGGCCTCCAGCCTCTGCCTCCGTCTCCATGTGGCCTTCTCCTGTGTCTGGGTCTCTCCTCCTCCGTGTCTTCTAATTCAGGATCCTCCCCTGATCCGGGATGATCTCAGATCCTTACCTGACTTTTATTTGCAAAAACCCTTCTTCCAAACAAAGTCTGAAGTTCTAGGTGGACATTTCTTTTGGGGGCCACCACTCAACACACTGCAAAGGATCTGGAGTAAACTAAAGCCTGGTGCACAGGGACAGGCTGGGGAGTAGCTGGAAGGGCTGGCTGGGCCACCAGAAGATTGCTCAGAGCTGGTCTCAGGTGGGTCCTGGGGGTGCCTGCCCTGCATTTAGTCCCCGAGCCTAGGTAAGAGGGCCTCCCAGGTGCAGGGGACCACTGCCATCTCCATCCCTGAGGGTGAGTGACAGAGCGGCCCCCAGGCTAAGCAGGCAGGAGTTTTCCAGGTGTGACTTCAGATGTGACAGTCCCATGGCCTTCCCTGCATCCTTGGGGAGGGAGGTTAGGACAACAAGCCAGAACACAGCCAAGCCCAGAGATGACAGCTCGCTCTCGGACACCCCTTCCCCAGACGGAGCCCCAGGCAGGCTCGCGGACGTGGAGGCTGTAGGTGCTCTCAGTGCGGGGAACTTCACCCCCGGGTATGAGCAGCAAAACCTTTCTTACACGTCAGCATGTCTCTCTATCTCACTCTCTATCTCTCCATGTCTCTGTCTCTCTCTGTTTCTCCCCCTATCTCTCTGTCTCTGTCTCTTTCCATGTCTCCATCTCTATCTGTCTCTCCCTATGTCTAGATCTCTGTTTCTATATCTCTGTCTCTGTTTCTCTCTTCTCTACCTCTATTTCTGACTCTGTCTCTCTTCTCCGCACCTCCCCCCAATCTCCTCTCTCTCTGTCTCTGGGTCTCTCCCCCTCCCCTGATCTGTGACTTCCTGCCTCAAGGCAACATCAAGTACAATTACATAACGTCTGGGCCGAGGAACTAGAAGCCCGCATTAGCAGGTGGCAGGGCGGCCGTGTGCTGGGCCCTGACACAGAGTCAGCCCCCAGGGCCCGTCCCCTCCAGGGTCCTCCAGGGCCCTGCCCCACCTTGTGTTCTGGGCCATCTGCGGGAATGAGCTCCCCCTGGGGTCCCTCTCCTGCCTGGAGCAGGGAGGTGTGGGATGCAGATGGGCTTCCAGCTCCCGTACAGGAACATAGAGCAAGGATACGAATTTCATGTACTTGATCAGTTGTTTACAATAAAGCAAACTTGGACCTGCAATAACGTGGCTGGGCCTCTCCGGGGCCTGGTGGCAGGCTTCGGTGTGGAGGGGAACCGACCTTGCACGCGTGTCCCCTGCGGGTCGATCTGGAACACTGTGCTTGCCAGCAGAGGCGGGAGCATGGGGGCCAGCGTGGAGACTCCCACTGGGAACTCGGGGTCCTGAAACGTCAGCCTGAGTGTCACCACCACGCTTCCGGCCTGGAGGGAGACGATCCGCACCGTCAGCTTCCCTCTCCTGTACAGGTCAGATACTGCCGGCGGGAAGGAGTTTTCAACCTAGCGGAGAAGAGGCAATAGCCGCTCAGGGCAGATGCTTCCATGAGCGTCTTCAAAACCGTGAAGCGGGGCCCGTGCGACGGACGGATGGTGCACAGAATCTGTCCCCCTCACAACCAAGACAAGCTGCCCGACAACCAGCCCCTCGAGGCAAGCAGAGACGCCCCAGCTCCCCGCACCCCCATCAGGCCTCCCCAGGGACAGCCGGGCGGGGCTCGATCGCTCTTTGTGAGAATCCACGGGAACCTACAATCGGGCTCGCTGTCACAGAGCAGGAGACACCCTGAAAATCAGCGTGCAGGTAACATGTGTGTGAGACAGACAGACCATGAGTGGCTATTTGGCGACACCCCCTTCCTGGCTGAATCCCCAGGGAAACACCCGCGCAAGCAGGCGCTCAGTGCCAGCATGCCCAGCGCGGGAGGCCAGCTTGGCCCCACCCCATCCCCCCACCATGCCTGCACACGTGTGAGAATCACCAGGCTGGTGAAGGAGGAGAGACACCCTCCTTCCGTCTGTCCCACGTCTACACATCTTGCAAGCAGATGTGCTAACTGCCCTTTTGCTCCAAAGTCTCCTTCGAAGACGTCTGCGGGGTGAACAGCCTCAGGAGAGAGACAGTGGCCCCTTCAGAGCAAAGGGCAGAGTTGTTCACGTCTGCCTCCATAAAGATAGCGTCCCTTTCTGGAGCAACGTTAGGCAGATTTGCTCCTGGCCCTTTACAAGATTCAGTTTCCCTAAGCTCAGAGCTCCTCAGCTGTGACCTGCTGTGTGCACCCCAACCCCGGGCCCCTCCACGTCACCCCTGAGGGACTTGGCACCCAGAGGGAACTGTCACCAGCGTGACACTCCCGCTGCCCGCTCTGCCGTGGGGGATAAAGCCCTCGGTCTCCACCCCAGAAACCCACGTCGTCCACCAGCACCACCTGACAGGAACAGCCTAACTTACCAGTTTGCAGGAAAGATAAAATCTTAGACCATTCATGGTTCTCCACAGTTTAGCAAGTCCCTTTGCTCTCTAATTGGTCTGTCCACCCAAGGGTAGACGGTGTTAGCCACTGGCCTGGTCCTCCCGGGCTGTGTGCTGTTGTCCCCTGCTAGCCACGGAGAGGGATGGACGCCAGGATCCCTGGTAAATGCCTCCCCAGTGCAGCCACTCCAAAGCAGGGGGAGAGATAGATGCCCAGGGCCCCCAAGATGGAAGGTTCCACAGAAAACCCGGCTGCACCATCAAAAGCCCATTTGAACCAAAGCATGGTTTTCAAAGACAGTTGGCCCCAAATCTAGGTTCAGTGCCGCATAAGGGGGAGCGCTTGGGTAATTAGTGCAGGATCTGGCCTGGGGTGGTGCAGTCGCTCAGGAGGGGCTCAGCGCCGGAGCTGGCGCGTGCGGGTGTCTCGCTCGGACGCCCCCGCAGGGCACCGGGTCTGAACTCCGGTTTTACCTCGCCGAGCAGCTGTCGAGAAAAGTCCCGGAACTCGGGGCTGCTGTGATTGAGCAGCTCCTTCGTCACGCTGCGGTTTAGGACGCGGATGGTGACTTCGAAGACGCGGGCATCTGCAACAGCAATAACCCACATTAGCCAAAATCGGTGACGCACAGTCACATGCTTTGCAGGCCCCGTTCCCCAGAAAGTCTCTTCTTCTGGGGGTTGTTTGTTATGTCCTCCATGACACATGGAGGCAGGAGTCCGGGACAGGGAGCTTCGGTGGGGGCCACGGAGGGAAGGACGGTTTACCTCTGTGCTGGAGGGAAGGAGCCTCCCGACATACACAGGCTTCTAAGCCAGAGCAGAGGCCGGCGGGACAGGAGCAGATGTCCCACACCATCAGGAGCCCGGACTCAGCCACGACACACAGGGTCTGAAGGCCCCTCCCGCCATCTGTCACCCCGTGTGGCTGCTGCCTTCCCGTCCCGCTCACACGCACGGCCAGCCAGGTCCTCACACGGGTCCCACCCAGGCCACAGCACTTAGAGACCAATGCACCCCATTTGCCCAGGACTCTCCAGGTGTGTGCCCCGAAAGTCCCACCCGGAGAACCTACTCTGTCCCCAGCAAACCAGTCGGGGCAGTCACCCTGCAAGGGAGGCACCCTTCGCTTGGACATAAGCAAAGCTGGACAAGTATGATGGGGCGGGGAACACGTGTCTCTTTCATCACCGAAAGTGAACCCAACTTCCACCGCAGGTCCCACCACGTCTCTGCTTCTCTGATGACCTAAGAGCTTCTCCCCCCAAAGGAGCAAGTTGAGCCCGAGGCGCAGTTTATCACCACTGTGTGCAGGCACCACAAAGGGCCACAGAAAGGTCGCCAGGTTGTATACTGTGTGTTTCCAGATGAGGGCCCCTCTGGACCCTTGCCCATCTTCAGGGCAGGAAGAGTCCCGATGATGTCAGCCTCGACCCTCCCACAGCACAGATCCTCCTGGTCAGCGCCCACCCATGCCCGGGGAATCCGGATTCTCCACAAGGCTCTGTACCCACTGTGGCCATTATGTCCACCGCCTCCCTAGGTGGCCGGCTCCTATCGCGGCTGAATTAACTAGATAGAGAGCCTGTAAGGTGAATCGAGCTCCTTAACAGAGCAGTGTGCACACAAACGGCATTTTTACAATACGGAGAAGGAAAAGAAAACCAAGGCTGGGGAAAGAAGAGAATTCAGGAGTCTTCTGGAACTTTCCCGAAGGCACGGGTCGGAAAGTTCCCAGGGCATGTCCTGCTAGACAAGAAGTGGCTCGGTACATTATCCTTTCTGAGAGGAGCTGGGGAGAGAGCGGGGGGCGAGGGACAGCAGCGAGCAGGGTATGGGGAGCACTGCGGTGTGCCCTCACTCCCAGGATGACCTAGGGAAAAGAGTGCTCCCTCCACTTACTCCCACAGTACCTGGAAAACAGAATGAGCAGATAAGGCGCTGCCTGCTCCGAAATCAGAAGCCTCATGCCCCAAGGTTTGCGTGTTTCATGGCTGGGGCGGCGGGGGAGCCCTCTGGGTGCCCGTTCTATGAGCTATGACAGTTTAGGAAGAGCCAGCCCCCAATCGGCTCACAAAGGGCAGAGGGCCATGTCCTCAAAGGCCAGCTCATGCCATCCCTCATTCATTCACTGCCCTGGCACTGGCACTAATCTCTACTTGAGACAGACCCCACAGGGTGTCACATGCCGTGGTATCTGTGCTCTGTCCCCAGACCGGCATATCTGGGCACTCCACCGTCCCCAGCCAGCAGCCAGCTCAGGATACAGCTCCCGCCCCCAGCGCCAGACCTGACCGAGGCCTGCCCCACTCAGGGACCACCGGGCCAGGCCGAAAGGAGACAAGAGTCATGGGACGGGGCAAGGTCAGCTCCCTGCAGAGCCCCACCCCCCACCCCAGCCACACCCACTGCCCTTTCCAGAGCTGACTCGCTGGTTCACGCCCATAACGTGTTTGTTTGGGTGAGAGGAAGCTGCTTCATGGACCCATCCGGGGGCACTGCGTTAGCTGGACAGGTTCCTCATGTGGGACATGAAACAGGCCCGTGAGGATTTCCGATGATGCTCAGCTCTGGTCTGGGAACTCAGCCCTGGGAATTCGGTGTCACAAGAGCTCTTTCAGGGCACGAACATCGCGGCCGTGTTCGCTTTATTACACTTCTTCTCCGTGCTCTCTGACTGCTAAGTCCTTCTAACCAGAAGATGGGCTCCCCGCGGTCCCTGGTCACCTCAGGTGCGAGAGCGAGCCCCCCGGACAGGACGAGATGTAGGGGCGTGAGGGGAGCCGTGAAGACCACAGACAGCCACCACGGCACCGCTCTGAGGACGCAGAGCCCCGACCGCCCCCCAGGGAGGGTGGCACCAGGCCGGCGACAGCCTCTGCCCTGAGAATAGGGCGAAGGAGCATGTGCATCTCGGGGCCAACAGGACGAAGGTGGGTCCACAGACTCCCAGGTGACAAGCGGATCACGTGCCAGCGCACTTACCTGTTCTGACAGTCAGCGTGGCTGTGACATTGGCCCCGCACGCCTGGTAGCTGGTCTTCACCACATACAGCTCTCCGGCCTCCAGCCCGGCCACCTGCAGGGTCCTCCCCGTGGTCCTGGCGCTCCGGAGGAGCTCCCCCGCCTTGTAAACCCGCACGAGGAACGTGCGGGGCCGGGTGGAGTTTAAACTCCAAGACACCCGGAAGCTGCTGCTGGTGACGTTGAGGGTCACGTAGTCCCGGACGGGAGGGCAGTCTGTGAGCACAGAACGAGTGAGATCAGCAAACCAAAGCAAAATCCATCAGTGGGAAAACGCCAGACTGCGACAGAACACTCCTGCACAGCAAGGGAGACCACCCATGAAGTGAAAAGACAAGCTACAGAACAGGAGACGATATTCACAAATCATACGTCTGATAAGGGGCCGATACCCACGACGTGTAAAGAACTCCTACAACTCAATAGCAAAACAACAAAACAAACAAAAAAACCCACAATCCAATTAAAATACGGGCAAAGGATCTGAACAGACATTTCTCCAAAGAAGACATCGGATGGCCAACAGACACGCGTGCTCGCCATCACTGGTCGTCAGGGAAATGCAGATCAAAACCACAAAGAGATGCGGCTTCACGTCTGTCCCAACAGCTAAAAACAAAACCACAAGAGACGAGATGCTGGCGGGAAGGAGACAGTGGGGAGCCCTCCTGCGCCGTTGGTGGGGAATGGGGTGCAGCCACTCTGGAGACAGTGCGGAGGTTCCTCAAAACATTCAAAATAGGATGACCATAGGGTCCAGCAGTCCCACTGCCAGGCACGCAGCCACAGGGATGGAGACCACATGGCCCGGATTCTCCCAGCCTCCGGAGGACACCTGTGGCCGCCTCCATCCGGGGACACTGGCTCTGGACTTCTGCCCTCCAGGGCAGTGACAGGGTCGGGTGCTGTGGTTTTCGGCACCTGGCCCATGCTGCTTTTGTCAAAGCCGTCCAGGAACTGAGCTCTTCTTCTGCTAGCTTTCAAGGCCACAACTGGCAGGACGGTGCCACGTGTTGGAAGGTCTTGATGGGGCTGCCCGTCAGCCATCTTCCAACATTCAAAGGCTGATCCCACCTCTGTGACCCGGAGAAAATGGTCCTTCGACCCCTTCCCTCTGACATGGATTTTCCTCCTTCAGTCACAGGACACCTTCTCGTTGCCCGCTAGCTTTCCGACATATTCCTCTTAAAATGTGTCCCCAGAAAATACTGTTTGACTCTTGACCCTGCGTGATCCGAGGGCACTGCTACCTGAGGCCTCCCCATCCTGCAGCCGTGAGCCAGACCTGGGACCTGACGTTTGTCTGGGCAACGCACATCGTCTTCCCTGTGTCCACGGGTCTGGACCCCCGTTTCTTCCGGGCAGCCCTGACCCATCTCTGGCGAAGCAGTTCGGGGGCTCCTGGGGATCCTGCCTTTCCTGTGGTCTCCCGGGGTGGCCTCTGCTCCTCTTTTCCTTCGAGCCCGTCGGCTTGACTCCTGAAGCTTGGAAAGGTAGAAATGCTGAGGATTCGAGCCAAGGTTCTGAGCCTCCAATTGTCAGAAGCCTGACTGCCGGTGAGGAGTGTTGGCACGGGTGAAGCGAACGGCTGCTTCTCGCCGGCCCTGGCTGTCTCTCCCGCTGGCAGCCCTGCCCTCACCAAGCGCCAGGCTTGGGAGACGGCTCTTCATGGAGCTGAGTAGCTATTAGGTGCCAGCTGGGAAGGAGACCATGTCGGAAGGAGTGAGGGTGACCTTGAATACAGTTCCACCTGATCCTAAAAACAGAACGTGTTCCCGGAATAGCAGGCGGGAGCCGTGAGGTATATCTGATGACTTTTGTTTTGTGCAAGAATCCAGCTGCCTTGCATGTCATTAATTGGATGACTAATTTCACTAGAAAAGCAGCTGAAACTTGTGCTGGATTTTCCACGGGTTTGTACCTCCAAACCCTTCCAGCAGATTGCTCATTTATATTAGCCTCTAAATGGAAAACACATGCTGTTCCCCTTAGCAATTGGGATTCACTGACATTCTGATCTGGAAACTGTTTGTCTTTTCTGCCTATTAGAAGTGAGGTCGGGGGTGCAGCTTTTCCTAGTGCTGTTTCGCTCTCGAGCAGCCCCTTATCTTGAAGGAATCTTGCAACTCAGGACGTCGAGTAGCATGGCACAGTGTGGCTGGCAACATTCCTAACTATACATAGTCTAATATTATATCAGATTGCTAGCCAGGGTATTTTCAGTTACTGTATTCCAACCTTCTCTGCTCGCTGACGGGACAGGACTCTCCCCCGGAGGCCAAGTACGGGAGAGGTAGGGTGGTCTGTGCGAAGCTCTGTGGGCACATTTGCGCACGGAGGGTGGGCTGACGTCTAGTCAGACTCCAGAGTCGTGACGCAAACCAGAGGAGTGTTTTGTTGATAGAAGTGCAGCCGGCAGGTGAATTTCTTTAACATCCAGGGACCTAGGAATAGCCACCACCCCAACGTGCCTTTTCACTCATTGACAAATATTGGTTGAGTGCCTACCGTTTGCCAAGTGCAGAGGCTCACTGGCAGTGACCAGGAGACAAGCCTCCTCACTCCACAGAGCTTCCTCTGCTGTGAGATGGAACATTCCAGTAGGAGAGGACTGACCCTGGACGCCTCCCGCTCATGCAGCAGTGCTGGGAACCAGCCCGCTTCCCAGCATCAGCTCGCGGCCTTGGCCCCTTCCCCACAGCAGAGCGGGAAGAGTCAGTCAATCATCACCCCGTCAGCTTCGGCATCAGCAAAGAGAAAGCTCCACTGCTCTGGAGTGCTGGCCGGCTCCTGGCCCTACGCACCGATGTGGGGGGAAGGGGCATGGCCACTGGGCCACACGCGCCCTGTCAGATGCTCCGTGGCCGCTCTGGATCGGAAACAGATAATCCAGGATGAGAGCAGTGCCCTCCAGCCAGCGCGCCCTAGGAAACGTGGCCTCGGCGGTGGACAGGGCCTGGGCTGTTAGAACCAGCTTTGGGACCGTGTACCAATAGCTACCTTCCTTTACCTGGCGTTTCTCTTCTGAAAATGAGCACAATACGGGCAGGTGCCTCCTGGGGGGTGGGGGGGGTGGTCCTAAGGGTTAAATGAGGTGAGACCATAAATCACTTATTACAAAGCCCCAGGGAGCGTTAAGTGCTAAGCAGCTCTTGGCCCTGTTGTTATGAACAAAGGGAGGGTCCTCACTGTTCTGTCCCTTTCAAAGGGAATATGAATTAAATGACTGACTCAAACTCCATGATAACAATGTGCTCCATAGCCACTTCACAATGTTAACGAAAGTTCTGGTTTTCATGGCAGAATGGTGGAAGCAAGCTAAACGCCCCCCACCTTGAGGAAAAGAGCAGAGTGTCATATCACTGCTATAGATGATTACAGGGGTCCCCCTTATCCGCGGGGGATGCATCTCAAGGTGGCCAACGCCCGAGCCCCGGGTAGCACCATATATGTGTCTGTATCCCGTCTTATGATAACAGAACTCATGAACAGGCACGAGAAGAGATCAGCAACAGGAACGAACAAAGTCCAATTCTACCAACATGCTGAAATGAAAGTTACATGAATGTGGTCTCGCTCTCAAAACCTCTCGCTGCCCCGCGCTCACCCTTCTTGTGATGACAGGAGATGACAAAACACCTGCATGACGAGGGGAGCGAGGTGAGTCACGTGGGTGTTGTGACCTAGGGTTAGGCTGCTGTTGACCTTCGGACCACACGTCAGAAGGAAGATCACAGGCTTCCCATGCTGCGGTGGACGGTGGGTAAGTGACCCCGTGGAAACCCCAGGGAACATGAAACTGCATGTAAGGGGAACCACTCTGTTACTCCACCATCGAAAATCCTAATTATGAAGACGAGTTGGCTTCCAGAAAACTTCATATGACATAACAGTGAGTGAAGACAGCAGGATACAAAACTGTATGGACAGCAGGATTTCAACAGCATAAAAAATCGAGCAGGGAGCAGGGGGAAATAAAAACAGTGTGCTGGGCCGCCAAGAGGGCCTTTACCTTCTTCTGCTGGTACAAGTTGTTAAAGTAATAAACCAGGTTCCGGAATGGACTCTCCACGGCCACATGGAGTGGGCTGAATCTGCCGCTAGGCTGTGCCATCGGAGAGGGGGTGCCGAGGCATCACAAGGTGCCCTGTCCTACAGCCTCTTCTCCGGCCCACCCTGCCTGCAGTTCGTGCCCCGCTGTCCTGGGGGGGCCTGTCCCCACCGCGCCCACTGTCCCATCACCAGCTGCTGCTCCCGGGTACCCTGGCAGACCTGCTGGCTCCCTGCTTTGTGCCCTGCACCAACTCCATTAGACCGGGATCAGCTGCTCCACAAAGGAGGAAGCCCACGGGACAGGGCTGCACCCCACAGTGTACCGCTCACGTGGAGAACATCTGTGGCACCTCAGGCCCAGGCTCCTTCTCTGTCTTCACTCCCCCATCGCTAGGGTCTAACCTCAAGGTCCCCATGTGGCTCAGATGGCGAAAAGGGCCTAGGCCACCCTACTGCTGAGTCCAGCCTGATCTCAGCAGGGCCAGTACCCTCAGGCAGTCTTCCCAACTCCCGTAGAGACGTCCACTCTCTCTCATTGGCTAAGATGAGTCACGTGGCCACCTCACCTGCCAAGGGGGTAGAGAAATGTAGTCTCTGCAATGGGCACATCTCCACAGAAAACTCCCAGTTCCATCACTAAGGAAGGACAGACGGGGTTCGGGGTCTGCACGACCCCTCTGGTCTGTTCTCCACCCAGCAGCAGAGCGCACCTGGACACAGGTGCGTCAGGTCATCCCGTCTGCCGCTGGGCGCCCTCTGGAGTCCCTTACTCAGTCTCTTACTCAGAGGACAGTCCTGCCAAAGTCCTGCTTGCTCCTCTCCTGCCACTGAGCCCTCAGGAACAGGGACAACCCGTATCACGGAAGAACATGACAGCACCTACGACGTATGAAGCAGTCTTGCCAAGAAAAGGTCAAACCTGAATCTGAATCTGATGTTACCTCTGCATTAGGTTCTCTGTTTTTTTAAACTCAATTCGCCAACGTATAGCACGTCATTAGTTTCAGAGGTAGCAGTCAGTGATTCAGCAGCTGCGTGTAACACCCCGGGCTCATCACATCACGTGCCCTCCTAATGCCCGTCACCCAGTTAGGGGTTCTTAACCTGGATGGGATCGTACACAGACGTCAGGGGTCCAAAAATGTAGATGAGAAAACGATTCTTTATTTTTACTAGGATCTAACTAGAATGTAGCCTTTCCTTTGGTCGTGACTTTGGTGCCGGCAGAAACCACTGAAGTCTCGTACCACAGGACAGACAGTGTGGCCTCTGTGAGCATCATCTGTGCTCATCTCTCCCACTGCTGAACTGCACGATTTGGTCAATGCACGAACATGTGCACAGCTTACAACTCAGTTTGGGCTCTCCCAGAAGCAGGCCCTGAGACCAGGATTCTCAAGCAGGTACTTCAGGAAATCTGGGCAGTAAAGGGGGGACACTGGACCAGGTTCCTCCAGGAATCTCTGGGACATGAAGGCTGCTGGTGGGGAGACAGTGCAGCCAAGTCCAGCGATGGACCGTTGACCGAAAGAGAGGGGATGGCCTGGCTTCAGGCAGCTGCGTCACTATCTGGGGTCATGACATTTTGACAGCTGTGTCTCAGGATGGTCGGTCTGCTCGGTCATCATGCATATTTGATGCATGTGGGAACATTTTAGGAAGGGATCCATTGGCTTCATCAGATGAGCCATTAAAGGAAAAGCCAACTGTGGTTTGGAAAATCCAGAGACTGGGGACAGGTTTTGAGGGCCCCTGGATGCCAGCTGGCAGATCCCAGCTTACGGGAAACTCAGCTGGGGGAAGGGGCGCCGGATCCTCCAGCAATTACAAGGAGAAACGGGAGAGGGAAACCCCCAGACGACAATTCAAACAAACTGTCAAAAAGTTACGATGGTGATGGGACAATGAGACATGTCAGCAGACTGGGTGTTTGATGAGATTAAGGAGCTGTGGTTTTGGGTTTTTAAAGGATGATATGATCCAGTATTTGGGTTTTTTTAAATCTCTCTCATCTCCTAGAGATACATCCTGGAGTGTGACCGATGGAGTGATATGTTGAAGGAGGTTCAGAATAATGAGGCTGGGGGCAGGCAGCATATGGGGACAGAGACGGAGCAAGAGGGGTCCCCAGGGGGTCAGCAGACATTCATCACACTCCTCTCTGGGCTTGTATTTGCCTACGAGTTTCCAGAATAAAGACTTAAGAATCTCCGTGGCCTTATCACACCTTGCAGAGTGGGTCCCACCGGGTCCTGCCCCTGTCCCCAGCCCCCTCCTCCGTGCTCCATCCCCACCACCTCCTGGTTCCTGGACTCCACCGTGAACACGCCTCCACTGGGGCCTGACCTCACTCCATGTATGAGTTTCCCGAAGCTGCTGTAACAAATTGGCACAAACGTAGTGATAAAACAAGAGAAATCCACTCTTACAGCTCTGGCGGTCAGCAGTTGAAGACGCAGGTGTGGGCAGTGCTCTGCTCCTCCCAGAGACTCCAGGGGAGAATGCAGACCCTGCCTCCCGCAGGCTCCGTGGCCAGGGGTCCCTTCACCTTCAAAACCACGCACAGCACCTGTGTGCCCTCTGCTTCCCTCGACTGTCTCCTCTCCCTGCCTCTGAGCCTCCTGCCTCCCTCTTAGAAGGAGCCTGCGGTGACACCGCCCCCACAAGGAATCCACCACCGACCCCAGCTCGAGACCCTTAGCTAATCCCATCTGCAAAGCCCCTTCTGCCGTGAGAGGGCAGCTGCAGGCCCTGGGTCAGCATGGGGACAGCTTTGGCTTGTGTTTTTCAGCTACTGCACTCCTGCCTTGTGGGCTCACTCCCGACTGCACTCTGGTCTCTGCCCAAAGACCACCCTGTCCAAGGGCCAGCCCCGGCCACGGCATCTGAGACCACACCTGAGGCCCCACCCCGCCCGTCACTCTCCTTCGTCTTGGTAGCCCAACCACTGCCCCACATTTGGAATTTGTCCACATCTGTGTTGTCTTCCTCACTGAAATGGGAGCCAAGGGAGCACGGGCTCTTGGACAGGAACAGTCCAGAACAGTGCCTGGCGTGTAGCAGACACTCGTTAAAGTGTGTCGCATACACGGATGAATGAGTGAAAGAATGAAGGGTAACCTGACCCTCACTGCTCCCTCCACGTGAGCTGGGGTTCCAGCTGCTTATCCCCCACTCACCACCCCAGCTGCCCCCAGGGGCCAGCACCTGGGGCTCGCCACCTACAGACACCCCTGCAGGCTGTGGGCGCCGTGCCTGCCCTGAGCCGCATACCAGAGCAGCTGCAGGTGACTGTCATCACCAGCTGGGGACAGCCTGCGGGGAGGGGGAGAAGACGGTCCAAGGACGGCCTCGCAGAGGAGGGAAGGCTGGACCTGGGTCCCAGAGCCGCCAGAATTAGCCAGGGTCTCTCCCCACCAGCACACAAATGTGCTTTGGCATCTGCCATCTTTTGAAAAGGCCCTCCTGAGAGTCCAAGCCTCCTCCGGGTCTGCTCGTTGTCTGAGCCTCTTTGGGGGACACATCTGTGAAGGATGGTTCCTTCTTGACCCCCGGAGGCTCTTTCCCGCCTTGCTCCTGCCTCGCCCTGGCAATGTGTCAGCACCTCGTCCCACAAGGACTCCAGGCCAAGCCCCCCTTCCCTTCTCCCAGCCATGCCCATAGCATTCGTGCCAGCTAGATGCAGGCGCCCCAGAGTTATGCGTGTAGCGTGGCCCCCTCAGAGCTCCAGCACCAAATATCCAGCTCTGTCAGCACCTGACATGGACCCTTGATTCCATCCCCATCTCACTTTAAACTACCATCATCAAAGACAACGCTGATAACCCTCGCCACCCCTACTCACCCGGGCATCACCACATGTTCACAGTTCAACCAGGACGTGGGCGTGCTGCCTCATCCCCCTTCCTCTCCTCCATCGAATTTATCAGCAAGTCCCAAGGGCTTATTTCCAATGGATACCTTGATTCCACCTCTCCACACCACCTTCCGCCCCCAGATTCCAGCGCTCTGCTGATGGATGCTATAGCACTTTTAAAACGCAGCCACTTCTTACTAGAAGTCCCCTGAAGGCAGAAGCCAAACACATAGACCCAGTGCCCGGTACACACCTGTCACATCCCCTGACCTGCCTGGACCAGAGCTAGCCATTTGCTTGTCGGTGTCATCTAGGTCAACCATGTGGTCACAGGGACAGCTCAGATCAGTCCAGCCTAAGTACTGATCATGTCCCCTTCACTCTCGGAAGGGTCCCGATTTAAGCAATAAGCTATATAGGCATCTTCCTAGCATGCCAAGCCTGGAAAGCATCTGGTGTGTTCTCTACTGAGTTTCCCAAGAGCAAAGGTTGTGACCTATTTGTACACGTTTCTACTACCAGCATCCAGTGCCGTGGACAGCACATACACAAACATTCACTAACTCCAAGGACGAGTGCAAGAAGAGCTCTCTATGTGATCCAGTATGCAGGAAAGAACTAAGGGACTTTCCTCGGAACACAAGCCAGTCATGCCGTCTCTGCAAGACACGAGGATCTCTGTGGCCTGTGGACCATTTAGCCTGAGCAGATCCCCTTCTGCCATGCCTCCCCCAGCTGGGAGGGCCTGGTTGCTCACCTCCACACGTGCGGTTCAGCTTTTGGGGAGCCGAGGCCGGGGGCTCGGGATGACAGGTACACTGGGATGAGCCCTCCACGTTCAAACACTGCTCCGTCCCAGAGCAGGCACTGAGCTCCTCGATGAAGCATTCGTCGACATCTATGGACAAGAGGAGTATGTGAGACACTCATCACAGCCCTAACCACCTAGTCATTCACGTTAACCTCCAGATAGGCGTCACATGGGCTGAAGAAGTGGCTTGGGCAGTGGTCCCAGGGTAACTTCTGGAGCCCTGTCTTAGAGAGCCCCTGGGCCCACAAGGTGCCTTCACCCATGCCGGTGGCCCATGTCTCAGGCATGCGGCACCCCCACTTTATAGCGCCATGTGCTGGGGGGGGCTGCTGCCACCAGCGAGTCTGAAGGGTCATGAAATGATGGGGTCTGAAACTCCTGCCCAAGAATAAACCTTGTGGACAGGCAGTTCTCTGGACCAGAAAGAGAATGGAGCCTCCCCTGGTGTTCAGAAGAGCCCTGTCACTCTCCTGTAACAGTCGCACAGTCTGGCAGGACACCAGCCCAGACAAGGGTGCTTCACTACCAGGATAAAATGAGACAAAACAAGGCCACGTCACAATTTTACCTAAGCTGGAAAGGAAACACAGACACCGAGTCACCTGCAAACCACCACCCCACTCGCTTGGCCAAAATGAGTGACTGTTAGTTCTTTACCAATTATGGCTTATCTTTGTGCTGGCGGTCCCCTCCTTCTAGACAAGACTTGCTGAGACACCCAGTCTTAGCATTGCGCCCGCTCTCCGAGAGGGTCCAACGTAGAACGAAGCCCCATTTCCTTAGATTCTCCCCCAACTGTCCTCTAGTAGACTCCCCAACACCCCCTA